>NC_057864.1:381625180-381934152 GCF_019393635.1 Dromiciops gliroides | reverse complement strand
TGTTTCTTTCACTGGTCCTATCCCTTGTACCCTATCTTTTTACTAGGCTAAACTGGAATTGGAAGAGTAGAAAATTAAAGGAAGTCTTCTAGACTAATAATAATTATCTTAACTTGTCAGCCAGGGGGTAGGATGGCCCATATCCACAAAGCATCCATCTCTATCACCTTCTCTGCCACCTCCCTTCATCATTCCATTAAACTCTTTCTGCATCCTAAGGAAACTAGTCAAAGAAGGAAGGAATCCATGCCAACAACTGTCCTGAACTCTTAATGATTCTTGGAAACAGTGCAGTATAATGGAAAGAACGCTGGATTAGGAAACAAAAGACCTGAATTCTAGCATCAGTTCTCCTATATGTAGCCTTAGGTAAGGCACTGCACCCATGTAGGTCCCAACTTCCACATCTACAAAATAAGTGAGTTGGACTGGATAATCTCTAACCATTCTTTTGGATCTAATATTCTACAATCACTTAAATTCTCATTCTGAACTCAGTCTGGCTCCATCAGCTCTCCCAGGGCTATGAAACTGGCTCATTTCTCTTCCACAGCTGCACCTGAGCACTAGGGTATAAAGGTTCCTTCCACTGGTTATTCAAAGCAGAGTTCACAGATCATAGCCCCTGACTGATACATAAAAGAATGCTTCCCCTCCTAGAAGAGGTTGAATTTTTTCAAATGGAACTTTTACTAGGAAACTAAAGGAAAACAAACAAAACACACACACACACACACACACACAACACAGAAATGAATAAGTTTACAGAGTGCATATTTCTGATTTTAACTTTTAATGTCTGGCCAGATTGGCTGGGCTGGCACTGTGTGCTGGGCAGTTTGCCCCTCTTTCCTTTCTCTAACCTCAACACCATTCAGGCTGGAACATTCAAACTTCTAGCCCAAGTTAGATTTGGATTAGTACCACTTCCAGATCTGCTGGGGTTCTCCATTCCTCCTCGAACTTACTTCCAGAGAGAGTTTTATCCCTGGATATGCAGTATCTCCCCTTTGGCCCCAGACTATAGAGCTCTTCTCTTTACAGAGACCCCCCCTTAATCCCTTTGGTTCCCCCACAACTCTGGGATAAGGCATTTCCCTCTGGAGCAAAAATTCTCACCCTGGGCTCCTAGTTGTCTTGCACTTATCTTGTGGATTCTTCTTTCCTAGGAACATCTAGGTCCCTTAGACATTTAGATTCCTAAACCTTCAGCCCTGATCTGCTTTTAGGGTAGCAAGTGTATTAGAAAGAAGACTGGATTTGCAGTCTATGGAGAAAGAAACCTAAATTTTGTTACTTACTACCTGTGTGACCTTGAGCAAATTACTAGGTCTGAGTTTCCTCACTTGTCAGATGAGGTGTATGGACTAGACATCCCTTCAAGCTCTAAAATCATAGCATACTAATTTCTCTGAATACTCCAGTTTCCCTAGAACATAATATATTGGTCTGACTATATGAGCTTCATTTTCCCCTAAAATCTAGCTTATATAAAAATACAGACTACATAGAGTGTCATTTTTGAATGTATACCTATAAATAAATTTCCTTTCCAAGAAATCTCACATCAGGAATGTGGCCTACATTCAGATCTAGCCTATAGCCAGATCGTATTTTGTTTACCTTTTTGACTAGTTTACTAGATAGTAAATTAGGAAAATGATGTACTCAGGTCAATGTTTATTGGCTATTAATTATTAGGCACTATTAAATGCCTACTATGAGTCAGGCACTGTGCTAAGCACTGGGGATGGTACAAAGAAAGGCAAAAACCAATTTCTGTTCTTAAGGAGCTCAAAAATCTAATGGGGAGACAACATGCAAAAACTAAATACAAACAAGTTTTATATATAGGATAAATTGGAGATAATCATAGGGAAGACCAAAGGTTAGGGAGGACTAGATAAAGGACTAGATAAAGGATTCTTGTAGAAGGTAGGCTTTCAGCTGAGATTTGCAGAAATAGAAGCCAAAGGGTTCCACTTTTGGGGGACAGTCAATGAAAATGCATAGTCCAGAGATGGAATAGCAAGGAGACCAATGTCACTGGATCAAAGAATATATGCAGGGGAGTAAGACTGGAAAGTAGGGAGGGATCAGGTTATGAGGTATTTTAAAAGGCAGAGATCCTAGAGGAAACACTGAGATGGAATTAACTGAATAAGGGGATGACTTGTGCTTAAGAAAGATCAATTTGACACGAAGTCAAGAATGGACTAGAGTGGCCAGGAGACCAACCAGAGGCTCTAGCAATAGTCCAGATGTGAGGTGATGAGGGTGGCAGCAGCAGAGAAAAAGGAATAAATGAGATGTTACAAAGGTAGAATCAGCAAGTGACTAGATATAGGGAGTTGGGGGGTGAGAGAGAATGAGGAGTGGAGAATGACACCTAAGTTGGAGTTTGGGGAACTGGGAGGAAAATAGTATTTTCAACAGTAATGGGGAAGTCAGGAAGAGGAAGAAAGTGTAGGGAAAAGATGAGTCCAATTTTGGACATAAGCTATATCAATCTTTACCAAGACATGACTAACATTCTAGGCCCATGATCAACAATATTCAGAGTAGACAATGCATCACAGTGAACTTTCAGTTTTTGAGGTGCTCTACCCCAATGCACATTCACCCTCTCAAGGCACACCTGAAAACTCCTTTTCCCAAGTGTACAGTTATTCTACAATCTTTCCTTTTCACTTCCTCCAAGTGTCCTAATATGGAAACACCACAAACAGCCTCTTTGTGAGATACAATGTCCTGGTGAAATATCAAACTGGTATTTGGCAGCTGGCCTGACAAAAGGAAAAGAGTTGGAGGGTTTTATTGAGGGCATGTGAGGACTTGACCGAGAAATGGTGTTTGATACCAAAAGATCTAGAGTTGAGGATAAAAGCTAGGGGAGAATGGGGAAAGGGCATAATAAGATAAAGTCCATGAGGGAAAGGCTTAGTATTCAAAAAAGGAGGTGGTCCTAATGCTGTCACCTCCATGGAATTTGACACATTTCCCATAGGCAGAAAAACAAAGACCTCAGCAGTGCAATCAAATGTATTCTAGGACTAACAGCTGCTAAAAACAGCACCTCTAACTTTTGGGAGGAAAATCAATCACAAATTGTACATAGTTAAATGAAGATTATGAGGCATACAAATAGGTTATTTTGGTACTGTTGCTGTCCACCACCCCCTCCTCCAGGTGAGGGGGAAATTAAAAACATATTTTAAAACTTCATCCTTTAACTCAAAAAATAGATTGATTTCCTGCAAACTTTGTCTCCCCATATCAGGAACTCTTTACTCTGACTCAAATGGAATTTGACAATTCCAGTTAGGAGAAATGGAAGAAAAGATGTAAGAACTTGTTAAGACACAATTAGAAGTAAATACTCTTGACCTCTCAGCTGGAATCACAGAATCCTAGAGCACCATTAAAATGGCATCATCATTTTTGACACAGAGAAAGATAATCACCTGACATTTCCCATGTAAAACAACTTTAAAAAAGAAATCTACACCTTAATGGTAATTTTGGAAGTATTTTTCCATCTTGTCAAAGGTTAGCTAAAAAACCCTAGGGCACAAAAAGAGAAATTATTTCATTAACACTATTCTACAGTATCTAACATGTTCTTCGGTATTATGCCTGTAGCTCTAATAATAAAGTGACAGGAAAATAAGTCCATATTGAAAACTGTTCTTAAAAAGAAAATTATTTCTTCAAACACAGAGGTCATCACTAAGAGAGCAGACCTACAATCAAAACTGGTCAATATTTTCTGAGCACCCATATCATGCCAAATAGAGAGTCAGTCTCAAAGCCATAAAGACCCAGATTCAAGTTTTATGTCTGACACATATTGGCTATGTGATGTTGTTCAAGTTACTCAACCTCCTCAGTGCTCTGTGGCTAAGACTAGAAGTTGAAAAGAAGGTGCTGGGGCAGCTAGGTGGCGCAGTGGATAAAGCACTGGCCTTGGATTCAGGAGGACCTGAGTTCAAATCCAGCCTCAGACACTTGACACTTAACTAGCTGTGTGACCCTGGGCAAGTCACTTAACCCTCACTGCCCTACAAAAACAAAGGAAAAAAAAAAAAGAAGGTGCATTGGCAGAAGGATTTACCTCATCTGGGAATTCACTATACCAAAGAAAGCAGGATAGGTATAGTCTCTCAGTAACATCACCACACTATTAAGAACCCCTGAATAAGTCAATCGACATACATTTATTAAGCATCTACTTTGTGGCAAGCACTACTTACAGCACTGGGAATAAAAAACAAAGATTAAAACAGTTTTCACTCTCAAGACACATATATTCTAGTAGTGCAGATATAAGTATGTATAGACTAAGTGTAAAGGGAATAAATACAAATAAAGCAGGAAAATAGAAGGTAATTTTAGAAGAAAGGAATTTGAAGTTAAGGCTTCAAGTGGAAGATGGTGCTTGAGCTACAGCTTTGAAGGAAGAGAATGCTTTCCTGGGGTAGAGGTAAGAAGACAGTGTATTTAGGCGATAGCTATTATTATTATTACAAAGGAATGGAGATTGGACGTGGAAGGCCTTGTGTGACTTGGAATGTACAATGAGGCTGGAAAATAGATTAGGATAAGATGGCTAAAAGCTTTAAAAGCTAAATAGAGGAGTTTCTATATTAGCCTACAGGCAAAAAAAAATATTTATCCTCCAGACATCTTGGAATTTATTGAGTAAGGGAGTGACCCAGTAGGAACAGAAGAGGTAAAATCTCTTAGCCAGAGAGAACTGCAGTCATAATGTATAGCAGTTAAGAATTATATTATAATTAGTAATTGATATGAATTTATTTCATTGTTTTGATTCTTATAGTAAGAATTAAGTAGCAAGAAAGACAGGTATAAAGGAGGGTTAATGTGGGTAATATTAAAACAAATCGCTAGTTCTGAGCATATTGACTAATACATCATTAATGAATATTTCTTTAATCTGGAATTTATTCTTGCAATATTTATGATGAAATGTTTACAATGTTTACTTGGTAAGCAAATAAATAGTGCAAACAAGTCATGAATTTTAGCATTTTCTAAGTAGTCAAACATTTCTATCTGATAAAAATGCAATGTAAGCAAAAACCAACCTTCCATAAAACTGGTGTTTTGATAAGTTAATTGAAAATAATTATTCAATAATTAAATGAGGGCCTCTGCTAGGCAACATTTGGTTGGGAACACTGGTTCTAAAAACTTGAAAGTTTAAAAATATATATATATCTAAAATTCAAATTAGAATCACTAATTCAGAGAGCCATTCCTACCAAATAGTGAAGTTTTACTTACTCATGTTGAACTCTTTTGGTGTGTGACCTTCAGCAAATCACTTAACCTTTCTACCCGATATGTCTATTTTCTAATTGTAAAGTATGGATAATCTTTAACTCATAGAATTGCTATAAGAAAACATGTGTCTGCAAAATGTTTGCAAGAAAAATCTTATTCTATTTACTTTGAGAGATGTGAATCTATTTTCCTCAGCCCTAAAATCAGGGTTTGAGGCTGCTTTACCACCTGTATGACCTTGGACAAGTCCCTTAATCCACCTAGTTTAACTTCTTTATTCTTCCTAGTTAACTTTCTCTAAAATAAGAGGGTTGTAAGAGATAGCCCCTACACTCCCTCCCAGCTCAAAATCTGTGATTCTGTAAACAATGTCCCTGTCAACTCTGAAATTCTATAATTCTACTTCTTTCTTTATGAAGCACTGAATGTAGCTTAAAATATTTGTAAATATTAAAAATAAACATGGAGAAATATTCAAATGATGCCTAGTGTCCTTTTTTCAGATAGTGGCAGGATTCTGTTTTAATACACTTTAAAAGGGCAACAAAATTGTCAAAAATTCTTATTGCTAGAGTTTACAAAGGAGGAATTATTATTTTAACATTATTTTATTTTATAATTTATATCATGTTTACATTTATTTACATGAGAGAAAAAATTATAAGCTCACGGATCTAGAGCTAGAAGGGACCTCTTGGGCCATACAGTCCAATCCCTTCATTTTACAGACAAAAAGTCCTATGAGCAGCGAGCATCACCATCAGAGGCAGGATTTGAATCAAGGTTCTCTGACTCCACTCTTCTTTCCACAGTATCATATTACCTATGATCTGCAACCAGGATCAAATTAGGGAAGGCTGTTTTTCAGTCTTTAAAACCATGTTCTTTTACCATAACTTTACTAAATATTCTTAGAAAAATGGGCTATTTTCCTCAAATTGTGTTGGTAACTTTCTGATGTTTATATCAACCTATATAGATCTATATATCTTATCTACTTCTTTTTGAGACTTTCATTCAACCGAATTCAATAAATCCACATTGGCAATCTATTACTACTAAAAAGTTTATCCTAATAAACTAACCAGACCTGGGTGGGGGGAGGGGCGGGGAGAGAGAAAGAGAGAGAGAAAAGAAAAGAAAAGAAAAGAAAAAAGAGAAGAGAAGAGAAGAGAAGAGAAGAGAAGAGAAGAGAAGAGAAGAGAAGAGAAGAGAAGAGAAGAGAAGAGAAGAGAAGAGAAGAGAAGAGAAGAGAAGAGAAGAGATCTTAGTGACTTAGTCCAACCTATCCATAAAACAAATCCCTAAAATAACATATCCAAGTGATCTTCAAAGCTAGAAGACCTCCAAGGAAGAGGATCTTACCATTTTCTAAGGCAGCCTCTCCCACTTTTGGTCAGCTCTAATTATTAAGAAGTTTCTCCTGAAATCTAACCTAAATTTGCCTCCTTGGATCTTATTCATATTACTACGGCTTCCACCCTCTGGGTACAAACAGATGAAGTCTGATCTTCCCTATAGCAAGAAAACTATTATGGCCCCTCCTCTGTCTTCCTTCTCTTCTTCAGGTTAATCATGCCCTACTCTTTTAATCTAACCTAGTTGCCCTCCAACCTAACATCTTTCTTAAAATGTAATGCTCCAGACTGAACATGGTACTGCTGATGGGGTCTGACAAAGCAGAGTACACTGTAGCTACCACTACTACTCTCTCTCTCTCTCTTTTTTTGGTGAGGCAGTTGGGGTTAAGTGACTTGCCCAGGGTCACACAGCTAGTAAGTGTTAAGTGTCTGAGGCCAGATTTGAACTCAGGTTCTTCTGAATCCAGGGCCAGTGCTTTATCCACTGCACCACCTAGCTGCCCCCCACTACTACTTATTCCAATAAAACCACTGAATCTTTCTCAGACTAAGTAGTGTCTAGCTGATGTAGGAGGCAAAAAAAGGGGTTAACAGAAAAACTTAAGACCCAAGCTCTAATTCAGATATGAGCTCTAAGAGGGATTCAGATCCCAGTTAATGGATAACTTACAAGTCAGGATGCTAAATTCTCTTACCCACATAAATCAGTGCCCATAATGGGAACAGAGGGAGGAAGGTCATGAAGACCTTAAATAAAATGACAGGCTATAGAAATTCAGACTAGAAATAAATGATAAATGAAGATATTTTGAAACTAGCCATGGGAAACAGAAAGAGACATGTGCAGAAAAGGCCAAATTTGTCCCCAGATTCACCTTATGATGTGTAAACCCCAAAACACAACTCCAAGGAAAAAGGTACCTGCCTCGGGGGTTGGCTTAGGACCCCTGGAACTCCAAAATAAGACAGGCCCTCCAGGTAGAACTCCAAAGAGAGGAAGTCCTTTAAATCTAAAATGAATGGAGTTGATAGGTAAGGGCCAATTACAAAGGAGAAAGGTAGGGATTAAGATACTTTTAGAGTACTTAAATTTACATATTATTTCTCTGTTGTAGATAATACTAAAAGCAAGTCAAAACACTTCAGTGAAAGTAGCCTAAAACAAACTTAAAATGTTCAGTTTCTGAGCACCTTGCTAATTTCAAGCATCTTCTGGGCTGAATCCTACCACAATCAGATTCAAGAAGTCTGTCGAGGATTCCATCTCTTCATCTTGTTCCAAGCCATTCGAGATGAGTCCCAAGTCAAAACCTATTAATTTTAAGGAAAATGCTACTAAATGGGACAGAAAGGCCCTACAACCATTTAGCTTTATGCTTCACAAGAGTTCCACACTGTCCTGGAATGCCAGAGTGCAGGGCTTTTTTCAAAATCGGCCTTGGTTACAGGAACATTTGATTCAACATGGAAAATCATACTATTGTTCAGACTTTCAAAGTTCCCGTTTCTAGGAGTAACATGACATTTCAGATGACTATAGAAAAACAAATGAAAACCCTACAATGTACCAACCAATTTTCCTAAATACTATATAATGAAGGGAAAATAAAAAAGAAACCTCAGCCAGTGCCCAGAGGACACTGTAATTCCAGTAAGATTTTTTAACATAGAAGGGAATCAGCAACTCTTTTCTCAACTCTTCCATACCAAGGAACCTGTTTTATAGAAGATGTACAAGTAACACTCCCATAGAAAGTAATTTATGTAAAATACTTAATGAACTCTCCCTTCCTATATAAATACATTAATTTAGGGGGGCAGCTAGGTGGCGCAGTGGATAGAGCACCAGCCCTGGAGTCAGGAGTACCTGAGTTCAAATCCGGCCTCAGACACTTAACACTTACTAGCTGTGTGACCCTGGGCAAGTCACTTAACCCCAATTGCCTCACTAAAAATAAATAAATACATACATACATTAATTTGATCCTGCCAATCAATTAACATGCATTTATCCAACACCAGCATTCCACTGTTTCTATGAGTATTCTACTGACAAAAGTGGACCAGATCTAATCCACGGAGTTTTTTGCTTTAACTGCTCCTCTTCTACATACTATATTATTGCTTTGTTAGGTAAAACAGGAGTGCAACTATATAATGAATAAAGAAATTCACCTTCCAAAGTTTTATTACCTATGTTAAATTAAGCCATAAACTCATACATAGGATATATTTTACTGTATGATAAATACAAAAACCAAATGTAAAATTTAACATTTTATTCTACTTCTTAGTAATATTTACCATTATAAATGGGAAAATATGGCACCCTGGGAATAACTCAGTGGCCAAAGAAACATTTTAAAGATCAATTTCTCAAGTCCCTAAAATAATGTGAATGTAACTTCACTTTTTCCACACCATTATAAAGTCTGGATATGGTTTTATTACCTTTTAGTACTGAAAAGGAGTAGAAAATAATCTAAACTCAACTTTACTCAGCTTCTCCTGGTCTAAGAGTCATGTGTTTCATATACCCCACAGTATTTTGCACATAGGATCAAGCTAATAGACATCTTAAAGATCAGTTAGTCCAACCCACTCATTTATTTTTTTTTTAATTATGGACTTCAACACCAAATAAAATGAACTTTTCCATATATAAACCAGATCAGAAAATGAGGACTGAATGTGACCCTCCCCTAACCCTAATCTCTATTGTTATGGGGAAATAGGTGTGGAGGCAAAAAAGCGGTTAACAGAAAAACCTAAGAAGCAAGCTCTAATTTAGATCTGAGCTCTAAGAGGGATTCAGACCCCAGTTAAAGGATAATTTAAGACTTGAGTTTTCATCAATACAAGTCAAGGCCTAGGTTCTTGCTACCCACATTAATCAGCACCCATAACAAGAACATACAGAGGCCGGTCATAGAGATCTTAACTATAACAATGATACACTGACAGTGCATAGAAATTCTGAGAATCAATTCTACTGGGAATCAAAAAATGACATAAGCAGGAAAGGCCAAATTTGTCCCCAGATTTACCTTATGACATGTAAACCCCAAAAACACACCTCCAAGGAAAAAGATACACACCTTGGGGGTTGGCTTAGGACCCCAGGAACTCCAAAAAAGGACAGACTCTCCCCTGTACCTCCCTAAAGTGGAGATTATTATTTTGAGACTGATAAATCCATGCCATAAATATAACTATCTTTTCTTTCACTATTAGAGAGATATATTTCCACTTTTCTGGTTCTCTCCCTGTGGTCACTACAGTATTGCAATAAAACTTGGGAAACTGAGTCACTGAGTCTTGTTATTCTTTTGGGATGACTCAGTTTGACCCTAAAATCCATCCCACATCAGGTGGGGGTTTGGGATAGGGGTTCTTACGAATTCCTCTTTAAAGAGTTACACCCTCTTGCACACCAATCCAATTAGAAGGGGCAGCTAGGTGGCACAGTGGATAGAGCACTGGCCCTGGAGTCAGGAAGACCTGAGTTCAAATCCAACCTTAGACACTTAACACTTACTAGCTGTGTGACCCTGGGCAAATCACTTAACCCCAATTGCCTAACCAAAAACAAAACAAAACAAAACAAAACAAATCCAATTAGAATAAAATAATAGTGACGTAGGAGGTGAAAAAAAAGGGTTAATAGAAAAACCTAAGACCCAAGCTTTAATTCAAATATTAGCTCCAAAAGGGAGTTAGACCTCAGTTAATGGATAACTTACAAGTCAGCACACTAGGTTCTCATACCCACAGTGATCAGCACACATAATGAACCAAAACGGGTCAGGTCAAAATAACAATAAAGAAAATGACAAGGGTATAGAAATTCCATTGAAAAATGGAGATATTTTGAAACTAGCCATAGGATTCAGAAAGACATGTGTGGAAAAGGCCAGATTTGTCCCCAGATTCACCTTATGACGTGTAAACCCCCAAAACACACCTCCACTGAAAAAGGTACAAGTGGGGGGGACTTGTCTTAGGACCCCAGGAACGCCAAATTAGGATAAGCCCTCCCTTGTAACACCCCTAGGTGGAGAATATTATAATGAGTAGGACAGGCCCTCCCCTATACCTCCCTTAAAGTGGAGATTATTATAATGAGACTGATAAGCAATTTATCCATACCATAAATCTGACTGTCTTTTCTTTCACTATTCCAGAGATACCTTTCCACTTTTCTGGTTCTCTCCCTGTGATCATTCACAGCACTGCAATAAAACTTGGTAAACTGAGTCACTGGGTCTTGTAATTCTTTTGGGACGACTCATGATCAATTTGACCCCAAATTTCCTGCCCACGTCAATAGTTTATTTAGGGTGCTAGGGAAAGGAAACCAAGAGAGAAATCCTTGGACTTCTTGTCATAGGGAGAAGGTATGGCACAGAGGTGTGGCTCTGAGATACCTATCTCCAGGAGCAGGAGGCAGGCAGATACTTTTATAGAGGTCTGCTGGTGGTCAGATGAGGTGATCATCTGACTGTGGAAAGTTCCCCTATTGGGGGAGGACCATCCCCCACTGGTGGTGGCTGGGGGAAGTTGGATGAGGGGTGGCTCCAGATCTCTCAAGCCATCTGGGCTCCTCACACCACAAAGGCAGGAGCCACACCCAATCTTATCTCCCTGGGTGGGGGAGACTGAATTAGGTGTGTCTGTCCTTTGGTTTAGTTTCTCAAGGAGAAGGTTCTTTGGATTTACCCCAGAAAACGGGTACACTAGGCCCATAACAAACAAATAACTTACCTAACCTAAGGTAAAACTTTAACACACTGAAGTTAGGATTTAAACCCAGATGCTCTGCTTCTAAATCCAATGCTCATTCCACTGCATTATTCAAATGGCTGTTGACTGAAGGAATTAACAGGCAACTGAAGAACATAATACACTCCTCAATATTTATGGGGCAATGGAAAGTCGAAATAAAATGATGTTTCATGTGAATCTTTCATAAGTTTCTGTCAGAAAAAAAATCTAAACAACTTTCACAAAATAATGACAGGCATAATGTACTTTCTTAATATAATTTTCATTATTATAGTTATATCATCATTATTATCATTTTTTTTTTTTGGTGAGGCAATTGGGGTTAAGTGACTTGCCCAGGGTCACACAGCTAGTAAGTGTCTGAGGCTGGATTTGAACTCAGGTACTTCTGAATCCAGGGCCGGTGCTTATCCACTTCACCATCTAGCTGCCCCCAATTATTATCATTTTTACAAGGTATCTGGGTGGCAAAGACTTGGAAATCCTGATGCCTTTGCCTGGTTTCATTATACAATGCTGATAGCTTTTTTGTTTGTACCTGTATGGGAAACTCTCCCAATGCAGACTTCAAATGTTCTATACCCTGAACTCTTAGAGAATTACCAGAAATATGGAGAGGTATGAGTGTCAAAAAGCCACAATGTGTCCGTCTGTACTTGAACCCTGCCTTCCCTGACTCTGAGGTCAAGTTCACTACTGATGATTCCATAGTACTTTTCTTGGTTTTATGCTATTCTAAGCTTTATAATTATTTAAAAGCTGAGAAATTGATTTTATACTTTGACTCAACAATCTCATTCCTAAAATTTTATCCTAAAGATAACAGGAAAAGCAAAAACAGGATCTAAACAAGCAAAAAAAGGTTATGGTTTATTTAAAATAAAAAATAATAATAAAACCTGTAAACAACCTATGTGTCTAACAATTTGAGAATGGCTCAATTAATTATGGTTATGTTAATTTAATGCAATATTAAAGCATTGTTTTAAAAAAATCGGTAAGAATACAAAGACATATGGAGACTTGTGCAGAGTAATACAACCTCAAATTAGCAAACTGAATACACACTGACCAAAACCCCAGCAAAAAAGAAAGAAAGAAAGAAAAAGAACAAAGGTGACTAAACTTTAGATCTGGAAAGGATCACAAAGCAAACTTTTCAAAAAACTATTTGTTCGTTTTAATTTACTGTTAAAATGGACAGGACATTGCTGTGTGTGTGTGTTTTTTTTTTCCTTTCTAAATCTACCTTTGATTGTAACCTGTCCCCTCTTCCTTCAGCATCTTTAATCCTCTCCCTCACAGGAAGATTCAACTTTTCACTATCTACTTGGTCTTTCCCTTCTCTCTTCAAATAAATCCAATCTCCCCCATTCTTTTAAAAAAGAAAAAAAAAAACCACCTTCAACAGACCCTTCCACGGCTTAACTCCCTTTCTCAAACAAAATCTAGAAAAAGCCATCCACAATTCGCTGCTTCCACTTAGCTGGACTATCATTCATCACTCATATTTCTTACGAGCTAGCTTTCCAATCTCATCATTCAACTAAAAGTACTCTGTCCAAAATTACCAATGACCTCTTGATGGCCAGATTTGAAGATCTTCCCTCAGTCCTCACCCTTGTTGACCCATGCTCTACATCTGATGCTATTGGCCACTCTCTTCTCCTAGATACTCTCTTCTTTGGGTTTTCCTGTGATGACCCTAGGTTCTTTTCCTAACTACTCCTCAGTCCCCCGAAGTACCCCAATCCTCACATATCTGACAGATGCCCACTGTTACATTTCTGAAAATTTCTTGAGGAGATACTTTCTGGAATTAGCCAGACAAAAACAAAACAATACAAAAAATCCCTGTGATTTGGTAACAGCTAAAAGTCCCCTGGAGACCCAGTCTTATATCCTAGTGACTGGCAGAAATAACTGAATTTATTTCACTCATGTAAAACGGGATTATAAATACAACCTTCCAAGGTCAAAGGCTTCTGTGCCAGTGTTCAACCACTGTTAGGAACACCACCTTTTCTTGGAGTGCCCACACAATTCTGCTACTCACTGCATTTCATTGCTGAAAAAGAAAACTCTTGGGGAAATTGGCCGAGTAAAATTACCTCTAACAACAATCTGCATTTCAGTTTTTGACTATCAGCTCTAACTCTACAGTGATAACAGTCATCAGGAAATCTGAATCAGTAAAAAAATATCTATTATAATAGAACAACTTAGTTATTAATGCATGTAGCTTGAGACATCTAATTCAATTTTCTCCAATTGATGTTTTGTTGTTATTGTTCAGTTGTTTTGTGATCCCATTTGGGGTTTTCTTGGCAAAGATACTGGAGTGGGTTTGCCATTTCCTTCTCCAGCTCATTTTACAGATGAAGAAACTGAGGAAAACAGGGTTAAGTGACTTGCTCAGAGTCACATGTCTAGTATCTGAGGCGAGATCTGAACTCAGGGAAATGAGTCTTCCTGACTCCAGGCCCAACACTGTGCCACCTAGCCGCAAATTGATGCCATGTATTAATGATATCAGGACAAATCTCAAGGTTTTCTTAAATCAGAATTGGCCCAAAAGGTAACCACTGAAGATTTGGGAAGCAAATCTCAAGTCCAAAACTGACACAAGATGTTGAGATGAATAATGCTGTACAAATTTAGTGAAAAAGGTTAACTTAAACATATGAAAATTGAAGTGGCAAGAATTTAACATATTGCATTTGAGTGTACTAAGGAACATGATAGGTTTTTGTTGTTTTAAGTTTGAGCAAGTTTATATCTGTAGAATTCTTAAGCTCTACTGATTAACAAGATTTCAAAGCAGAAAAGATCTAATCCTCCATTTTGAAAATGAAGAATCTAATCAAAATCTCTAATAATAAAATATCCCTTTGTATGTGTATTTCTTCTGAAGGAGTTTCAGAGGAACCTTCTCAAAGCAATTCTAGTTCAAGATTATTCCTAAAATTTTTTTAAATGTTTACAGAAGGGGGGCAGCTAGGTGGCTCAGTGGAGAGAGCACCGGCCCTGGATTCAGGAGGACCTGAGTTCAAATCCGGCCTCAGACACTTAACACTTACTAGCTGTGTGACCCTGGGCAAGTCCCTTAACCCCAATTGCCTCACTAAAAACAAAAACAAAAACAAACAAAAAAAAATGTTTATAGAAGGAAGACTGCATAACTTCCTTAATGCTACTCCCCCCCCCCAAAAAAAGCAAATTGTTTCAGATCAATATAATCTAGTTGACCAAATTCAGGGACTGATAGTATGTTATGTAGAAATGGCTATCAAGTAATTATGCTTTTGTGAGGCAAGGGACCCCAACTACCAGGAATCCTTAAACTTCCCCAAGGGAGAAACAGCTCTGCCTCCCACCTCAGGAATGCAGTGTGGCCATGAAGAAACCTGGTACACAGATAAGCAATGCCAAGGTCTGTAAGATGATATGCAATGGGTGCTGCATATCTCACTGATGCCCCATTATTTGAAAATCCCCTCCCAGTGGTTTGGCTCTTCCCAGAACTTCTGCATTTCCCTTCCATTTGCTTTGTAATTCCTATCCGAGTGTCACTTACTTTGTTTTGTAAACATACAAAAGACCAGCTATTCTCTTACTCAGCAAGACAGTCTCCACAGTGATTCTGTCTCCCAGCCATATATTCCTCTCATAAGAAAAAGATTTGCTATGAGCATCCAATTCTTTGGGTGAGCTATCCCCACCCCATCCAGGTTGCACATCCCCCCAACAATGCCATGTATCCAATATTGCAGAATATATAACTGTTATATATCATTCAGGGTCTGAAGTCACAAAATCAGAAAGACTCATCTTCCTGAGTTCAACTCTGCCCTCAGATACTTACTTGCTGTGTGACCTTGGGTAAGTCACTTTAATCTTGTTTGTCAAGTTGCATTAATATAATTTTCATCACCATTATCATCATCATCATTCTGTCAAATGAGCTAGAGAAGGAAATGGCAAACCATTCCAGTATCTTTGCCAAGAAAACTCCAAACGAGTCAGAAAGAGTCAGACAGACTGAAAACAACTGAATAACAACTATATCATTTATGAGAGGCAGTGTTGATGTAGGAGGTGAAAAAGGATTAACAGAAAAACCTAAGACCCAAGCTCTAATTCAGATATTAGCTCCAAAAGGGATTCAGACCCCAGTTAATGGCTAACTTACAAGTCAAAAATGCTTGGTTGTCGTACCCACAGAAATCAGTACCCATAATGGGACCATAAAGGGTCAGGTCAAATAACAATAAAGGAAATGACAGCCTATAGAAATTTAGACCAGAAATAAAAGAAAAATGATTATGTTTTGAAACTAGCCATGGGAAACAGAAAGAGATATGTGTAGAAAAGACCAAATTTGTCCCCAGATTAACCTTATGACTTGTAAACCCCAAAAACACACCTCCAATGAAAAAGGTACCCACCTCAGGGGTTGGCTTAGGACCCCAGGAACTCCAAATTAGGATAATCCCTCCCCTGAAACACCCCTAGGTGGATAATATTATAATGAGTAGGACAGGCCCTCCCCTGTACCTTCCCAAGGTGGAGATTATTATAATGAGACTGATAATCAATTTATCTATACTATAAATATAACTGTCTTTTCTTTCACTATTCGAGAGATACCTCTCCACTATTCTGGTTCCCTCCCTGTGGTCACTCACAGTATTGCAATAAAACTTGGGAAACTGAGTCACTGGGTCTTGTAATCCTTTTGGAACGACTCAAGATCAATTTGACCCTAAATTCCAGCCCACATCAGGGTGATACATAACAGCAAGAACCCTGAACCAAAGGACCTGGATCCAAACCCATCCTCTACTACTTACTGTATAATCTTGAAAAAGTTGATTAATCTCCATGGCCTGTTTTGTCACCTATAAAATGGGGGTAGGGTCATAATATTCACACTATCTGACTCAAAGGGCCATTATAAGGAATGTACTTTGTCAACCCTGAACCACTAGAAAAATGTGAGTTGTCCCCCCCCCCCATTTTTTTAAAAGTACTAAATCTATATCCTACTCCATTTGATCTGCATTGGAATACCACTTACTAGTCCTGTGATCACTGCAAACCACTAAACCTTGCTGAATCTCAGTTTCTCCATCTGTAAATTCACGACCTGCCTCATAGCTTGCTGTGACAATCACACTGTACTGAAAAGCATTTTCTAAACCTCAAAGCTTCTGTGACAGCTATTATCTTCATGGTAATTACAAAGTAATACCTAAAATGATCCAGTTCAAAGCATCTGATGCTAGACTACAAAATGTCTATTACAATATAACGTCCTGAAGGAAGCAAGGGAACACCATATCACACACTACCAGACTACCACAGCAGCACTACTTTGCATGGTCTTTATTTCTTTACATTTCTGTGAGAGCTAACAGCAGAAAGCTGCCATCTTGGAATGGTGGCCCAAATTTTTTCAATTTTCTCAAAAGTACAACAGGACAAGTACATACTGCCTATATCTGCAAAGAAAAAATTTTGAGGAAGTATCCAGCAATGTGCTGAGAAGAGAACCTCTGTAAAGGAGGAAGGGTATCATTAAAAGAAAGTAGTTACTACAGCTTATAAAATTCCAGACAGAGCCTGAAGGGTTTTCTAAAGTCCTCTGGTCAAACCTGCTCATCCTCCTTGCCCAAATTAGTAGGTCAAAGAGACAGAACTCAAACCCAGGTCTTATTCTAAATGCAAAGCTCTTTCTTGAATTCTAAGAATTTTTCCTAGCTGGTGCTGAATTCTAATCCTAACCCTGTCCTGGGTCATTATTTTAAGTCTTTTCCTTTCTCCACTCCTCACTCCCAGATCCATGCCAGAATCTTAGAAGGGGAAGAGCTCCCAGAGATCACTGAATCCAACCACTCTCTAAATAAAGACTGGAGTAGATTAAACAATAATTTGTGACTTTTGAAGCCTTTAAATGTTTAATCAAGTTCCAACTTCACTTAACATCAGGAGCCCTAAACAACTGGTGTCTGGACAGTAAGCCAGACAGATGTCTTCTTAAGTTTGGATGGATTCTCCCAGTTTTCTTTAGTAGTTATGATGTAGGATGGAATTTGGGGTCAAATTGATTGTGAGTAGTCCCAAAAGAATTACAAGACTCAGTTTCCCAAGTTTTATTGCAATACTGTGGGTGACCACAGTGGGAGAACAAGAATAGTGGAAAGGTCTCTCTCAAATAAGGAAAGGAGAGAGTTATATTTATGGTATGGATAAATTGATTATCACTCATTATAATAATCTCCACTTTGGGGAGGTACAGGGGAGGGTCTGTCCTTCTCATTAAAATGTTCTCCACCCAGGGGTGTTTCAGGGAAGGACTTATTCTAATTGGGAGTTCCTGGGGTTCTAAGCCCACCCCTGAGGCAGGTACCTTTTTCATTGGAGGTGTGTTTTTTGGGGTTTACAAGTCATAAGGTGAATCTGGGGACAAATCTGGCCTTTTCCACACATTTTCTGATTCCTATGGCTAGTTTCAAAATATCTCCATTTTTCATTAGAATTTCTATACCCTTGTCATTTCCTTTATTGTACTCAGGTCTCCTTGGCCTAGGTCCCTCTGTTCCCATTATGGATACTGATCACTGTGGGTACAATAAGCTAGCATGTTATCCATTAACTGAGAGGTCTAACTCCCTTTTAGAGCTTGGATCTTAGGTTTTTCTATTAACCCCTTTTTGCCTCCTACATCAGTTACAGCTCAGCATGCTTCCCAGACAAGGACACAATGCAGTGCAGTGCACAGGTAGCTTTGAGATCTCATAGGGGTTAGAGATAATATACTTGAAAACACAATGTATAAAACTTTCCAAAAAGGTGTAGTACTAAGACAGTATTATTAATGATCAAAAGGATCCTCAAATCTATTCAAGAACAGAAGGCTAATTCTTGTTTACTTGTATTAGTAACAACATATTATATTACTTGTATTTCCAAAAGAGTTCAAAGTCCTCATCCAAGTCTCCCTCAAAGAGGAAAACCCTTCTCTTCATAGCCAACTTTTTCAATGACCTTGAACATTTTCATTTCTTTTTTTTTCTTCCAATTTTTCATTCCACTAAGCCACACATTTTCTCATTTGAACTCCAAGAAGAAGTTATGATTTAGGTTAGCTTTTTTGGATCATACTTTATGAACACCCACACCCAGATGGGGGGGGGCATACAGAGAAGGAGCACTTTGTTAACTCTCACCAAATTTACACACTTCATTTTTCACTCAAGCCCAATTTCCCTGGGCTTACTTAAGTCACCTAAGATGCAACAATTGTGAATGAATGGACCAGACTGCAATAGGTTCTACAAATGAGGAGACTCAGCTTTTTCTAGATCATTACATACACATAATTTGCTCCAACTTATGAAGGTCAAAGTGTCTAGACTTCAACAGGTACTACAAAAAAGGAAAGCCAGCTTTTTGTAGACTATTACATACACATAATTTGCTCCAACTTATAGGATGGTGAAAAGCGTCCAGAATATGAAGTTAAACTATTTGAAAAGAATCTTTTTAAAAGTTTCTCTCCCAAAGTTGCAGAGTTTAGGGGAGATACGCTAGGAAAAGGGTATTTCATTGCATTTTCTGCTGTCCATTCAGGGCTGCTGATTATTTTCTGCGAGTGTTGATAACGTAAGCTCAGTTGGTGCTCTCGAGGTCAATTAGGGGGCGGCGGGGTCAGACAGAGCCGGAAGCCAATTTCATGGTCAAGGTCGTGTATCGTCTTGTAGTTGGAAGGAAAGGGAAAGGAGGGGAGGGGAGTGCAGAAGGGAGGGGAAGCCTCTGGCTCCAGCTCCGCCTCTTAGGAGCCTAGAGCCGGGTCTCCCCTTCCCAAGATCCCTCCCACTCCACTTCCCGGACCAGGTGGTGGAGGGAGGGTCAGAGGATGTTATGGTAGCCGAGAAAGCATGGGCCCGGAGGTGTGTGCGGGGTATGACCACGCACGCACGCACACGCGCGCACATACACACATATCACACATACACACACACACACCCACAGCGGCTGGAGGCCTTACCAAGTCTATGAACGTCAGGAATTTCCAGCTGCCCCCGTAGGTCTTATGCGCGGGCATCTCAATGGCCTTGTAGTTGCACAGAATAGAGCAGTAGGACAGCAGGATAGCCACTCTCAGCACCTGGCAGGGGATAAGCGCCATGTTCGCAACGGGCCTCGGCTCTGCCGACAGCTCTACACGCCGCCCCGGGAGAAAGGGATGGATGGTGGAAGAGCGTTGCTGGGATGCCGGGCCCCGGAGGTGCCTAGCCTGGGGGGAGGGGCGCAGGTAGGGGGAGGGAGAGGGCGGTCCTTCTGGGGCGGCCGGGGCAGCTGCAGCAGCTGTGGCTGGTGCGCTGCGGGTGCGCGCAAGGGACCAGGGGGTGGGGGCGTTCCGCTCGCCCCACGGGGAGGAACCGTGTCGCGCGCGCGCTTGTGTATATATACGGATTTGTGCGCGTGTGCGAATGCTTCATGCGCCGCGCGTGGGGCCGGAGCGAGCCCAGGAGGCGGAGGCGGCGGCGGCGGCGTCGTCGTCATCATCGTCATCATCATCTCTTTCGTCATTGCCGTCGTTATCAATTTTTCCCCGGTCTCAGGGTCTCTCGGGAGCCGGGACTTTTGGGCAAAGGGAGCATTGGTCACGTGTAGAAAGCGTGGGAAAACGCCCTGTGATTCGCCTAGGTCAGCCAGGCCGCACAGAGTGGGAAGGAGCCCGCCGGCGAGCGTGCGTGCGTGCGTGCGCACCATCAGGGAACGGGTCGGTGTGGCCCGGCTCTGGACATGGGGAAGTGGGAGGAGAGGAGGCAGGGCTCGGGGTCAGATCTCACGAAGCAGGGGTTCACTTCCTGGGGGTGATTAAACTTCTTTTAAGTAGACTGATAAATGCGGTTTGTCTTGTCTGGTGTTAGTACAATCTTATTTATATGTGGATCTTGTCCATCATCTATCCATCTATGTGTTCTATCAAATCATCTATCCTGTCCCTCGTCTATCATCTTTTTGTCCTATCATCTATCTATCCATCTATATATCCAGTTTGTCATTTATTTATCCTATCACCAATCCTTTCTATCCATCTATCCTATCCTCTGTCCGATCTATCTTCTATCTATAATCTATCACTCCTATTGATTTCGTCAATCCTTTGTATCATCTAACTGTCCTGTGTGACTCTCTCTCTCTCTCTCTCTCTCTCTCTCTCTCTCTCTCTCTCTCTCTCTCTCTCTCTCTCTCTCTCTCTCTCTCTCTCTCTCTCTCTCTCTCTCTCTCTCTCTCTCTCTCTCTCTCAAAAGGGGTAGGCTTCACCAGACCGCCAAAAGGGTCAATGGCACAAAAAAAGGTTAATAATTCTATGGTTAAGGAGTGTTGTTCCGGCAAGATGAAAGGGGAGGGGGCTGAGAACCACATAAGAGTATTTATTGTAGTGTGAAAGTGTAGGGAATCAAGACAGGTCACTCTTGGCTAAGCCAGTGTGATTTTTAGGGGGGAAAGGAACTTCTGGGCAGGTTATACAGATTTTGCCCTGGTTGTGGTAATTGACTAAATTTTCTACTTAATAAGTGCTGACTGCTGACGTCTGATAACCATTGAACAAGCCTACCCCTTAGCATTTTTACACCTGATTTATTTGGAAATACCAACTTAACCTAGGAAGAGAGTCAACCCTAACTTAGACTGGATTTTGTTCATCTTAAAAGAGGAATAATTCTAAGTTTAAATTTTAAATGATTCTTAGTTAAGTTTAAATGTAAAACCTCAGCACTAAACTGAATAAAAAATAGGGATGGTTTTGAGATATCACTGTCTAATTTACTAAAAATCCTAGTGCTTCATGGAAGGAAAGCATTAGTTGATTATACTCTAATTTCCAGTAAATGCTGTCAGGCTGAAATTGCATCAGCCTGTGGGCAGCAGTTGGTTTTTTTAGTGTCTTCTTCTTTTTTTTTTTTAATCAAGGGATCATATTTCAGCCAACCAAATGCAAGGTCAGATCATGAAAAGACAACATAGGTATTTCCTGTGGATCCATTTAAAAACAGGTGTCTTCTGCAAATAGTCTCTGAGTCAGAGGGTGTGGATCTAGAGAGGGAAATGAGAGGTAGGGGAAGTAGCAAATGATGAAGGTCTTCCCAACTCAGACTAGATATAAGGAAATAAACTGGGGAAAAACCAACACTGAATAGCTCTATTATTAATATTCTCTATATTAAGAGAAGTTGATTTCAGTTATCCAGGGAGAATTATCAATTAGAGTGATGTAGCCAAATTCTTTGGTAGAATCTGGGGCTTGCTTTTAAAATAAAGCACCTATATATCATCTGCATTTTGAATTCTCACCATTGCTGAAGTGAAATATAAAGGGGACTCTACCCATACACATACACCAAATGGCTTCCCCTCTGACCTTTGTTCCTTTAAGTCACCCAGAAAACTAGTATGGTAATATTCAGATCTCACAAATAATTCCTATTTCCTGTACTTACAAAATTCCTATTGAGGGCCCCCACAATAAAAATAATTATATTTAAATAAAATCAGGAAGACTTTTTTCCTGTAGTCAACTTAATTTAAACAAAATGAACATTTTGACACTTTGTTAGTGATTTTATTAGGTACCTGGTTTTTGTTTTATTTGCTAGCATTTAAGCTGCCAGCTATTCAAAAGGAAGACTTCAAGTTCTAAATTAAAGTTTTTATGTAAAAAATGACACAATTTTAGAACAGAATGTTACATTATTTGACAACACCTAAGTAAACAGTCCATAAACATGACAATTGATTGCTCTGATTTTCAGAACTTATCTAATAGTTTTTGGTCATGCTGGAAAAAGGACAATAAGCATTTACACCTAGAATTAATATCTTTTAGTTTAGGCTCTGCATCTAGTGTTCACATTCTTGTAATGTCTCAGGTGCTCTAAAGTTTTTATTTTTTTTTAATCAAGGAAATAGCTATCAAATGTTAATCTTAAAACATTGTAAGTTTGTAATTTTTTTAAAACTATTTTGCAGGACTAGAGTTAATTCTATAAAACTCAAGGGACAGTAAGATAATTAGGAGCCACAGGGAGGGCCTTTAGTTGTCCAGCTGTTCCAAACTCAAATGGATTTTTCATTTCATTGATTGGGGAGTAAATTCCCTCCAATGATACAGATGACAATCCATCCATGTCTGTCTATGCTGTTCACCTCCTATCCATGTCCTCCCAAAAATTCACCACAGGGAATCAATCCAATATGGCAGAGGCCTTCCTCTTGTCCCTGACATCCTTAGAGCAACAATGGTACCACATACCATTATAATACATATTGAACTAGAAGGTCAGTATTTCCCATGAAACTTTTGCTTTTATTTTATGAGGAAAATATGCCTTTATGAAAAAAAAAAATATATATATATGTAGATGATTTTTAGTGTTTCCAGTTCTATTGCACAGTTGGTGAGGAAGAAACACCTTGCCCAATCTAATTTGAGAGATAAAATTATATATATATATATATATATATGAAATAGTTTTGTTTCATGTACTGAAGCAAAAGACTGGTCATGTAGCAAGAGCAGGAGATGACAGCTTGAGTTTACCACTGTTGCTCTAATGATAAGAGGGGAAAAAGGAAGGTCTCAGCCACATTGGATTGATCCCCTGTGGTGAATTTTTGGGAGGACAATGGATAAGAGGTGAGTAACCTAGGCAGACCTGGATGGATTGTCATCTGCATGATTGGAGGGAACTTAATCCCCAATCAATGAAATCACAAATCCATTTGAATTTGGAACTGCTGGACAACTAAAGGCCCTCCCTGTGGCTCCTAATTATCTCATTGTTCCTTGAGTTTTGTAGAATTAGATCTAGTCCTGCAAGCCAGACAGGCCCTTAGAATTCCCCTGGAATACTCTTTGTAGTTACTTCAACTGAGCCCCTAGGATTTCTGTGGTGAACCCAGAGGGCTCTCTGTCGCCCCTCTGACTGAGTTCCCCCTCCAGACTCAGGCCTTGGTCACTGAAACAGCAAGAGTTTTCAGAGACAATGCTTGGCCGGTCTCCCAGGGTCCAAGGACTTAACTGTACTAACCTTGCCCTGTTAAGGCCTGGAACAAGTTATGACTTGTCAAGACTGAAAGGTTGAAAAATTACTCTTATTCTCTTAGAATTATTCTTGCAGAGACTTTATTTGATTTCTTTGTGGTTTTTTGCTTTAAATACTGAGCTATCCTGAATAATAAATTGTACACAGTTATTCACCCTAAGGTGGTGCTGATGTGTCAATTATTAATCATCTCCGATCCTCAACCCCCATCAAGGGCTTGAACCCTCGACCCTGACAACTAGTGCCCGAACAGGGACTGGGACTGGAACACTGGAGGGACAGTTGAAGCTGTGGCCAGAGTAGGAGGCTCTGTGTCGTTGAGGATCATATAGGAGACCCCCTGGGAAAAGGAAAGTTCATGCTACAGGATCTGGTAAGAAACCAAGAGCGGAGCATAGTATCCAAAAGAACTCTGAGCACCTCCTAGCTCAGGTTAAATTAATTTTTGCCCAATTGAAAGATATCAGCTCCGATCCAAAATGGGACAAAATGTAACTCAAGGTTTAAAAGACCTCAATAAAGATGTATATACTCTGCAGTTAGTAACTGTAGGAAAAGGGGTTAAGGTAAATAGAAAGACCTTAAAGCAATTCATTAAGTTAGTATATGAACAGGCATCATGGTTCCCAGAAGGACCTAACATTACAATGCAATCCTGGGAAAAGGTTGGAGAAGTTATTATAAGATTGAAACAGGAGCTCCCACCTTCCTATACCACTATATATAATGTTATAAAATTATGTCTTGAGGATTCCCAATTCCTCATGCAGTTAGAAGAAGCCACTGAAAAAAGGAGCAGGTCAGAGTCAGAAGATGAGAATGAAGAACAAGGAGATTAGGGAGGTTACAGATGGGTCAGGAAATTTTGACAAATTGGGAAAAGGGAGTAAGGAGAAAATTGGATGTAGCCAAAAAGAAATAAATGATAAATTGGGACAAGTCCGATTGCACTGACCTGGAAAAGAAAACGGGTGGTGTTTTATTGCAATACTGTCTGGCCACAGCAACCCCATTATTTGGCTCTTGGGTTCCCTGGGATGGAGTATGCATTGTGTTTTTCCCCCTCTGTTGTCTCAGAAACCTCAGTCACATTGGGTGGGCCCCCAAGGTCTGAGGTAGGATTTTTCTCCGATGCGGTCTTAGCCCAACCCACCTTAAAGGGACAGGGAGAGAAAACATTCTGCATGACCCCTTGGATGTGTCCTTACAAATTTGAAAAAAAGGGAAAAAAATTAGACATGGGTGAAAAGAATCAAATGACTTATTTGCAAAAAAAAGATTTAAGGTAACATACCTCCTGATAGAAGTAATATTTTATGGCTGTTTGTTTGCTTGTCTGTGTGCAGCTGCTGGTTGGCTTGTTGTCTCTGAATTTGGCTAGTACTTTATGACTGGTAGTCACTTGTAACTTTTACATGAAATCAAACAAAGCTAAAGATGTTTTATCCTGGCCTTACAATCATGTCCCTGCTTTTTCTTTTATAGCAGATTTCTATAATCAGAGCAAGCAGTCAGTAGAAAAAACGAGCACAATGCAAGTATGTAAGATCTTACTGTTTTCGGATTAAATGTGTAGTCACTTTTTTTTTTTAGTGAGGCAATTGGAGTTAAGTGCCTTGCCCAGGGTCACACAGCTAGTAAGTGTTAAGTGTCTGATCCCAAATTTGAACTCAGGTACTCCTGACTCCAGGGCTGGTGCTCTATCCACTGTGCCACCTAGCTGCCCCATGTGTGGTCACTTTTTATGTCAAACAACAAGGTATATTAATATTCAGGTTTGCCATCTGTCTGTTAATGTTTATATGGTATTATGATAAGGTTAAATTAACTGGGTATTTCTCTGGTTTAGATGAAAGTGAAATTCCTCCCCATTGCAGATGAGAGGGAGGATAGTAACTAGGGAACATAGTTATGCACTTCAGGTTTTATCATAAATCTGCCCAGTCAGATCTCTGTTATGTACTGCCTAGGGCACCAAGTTACTAACTACATAGTACAAGGGAATCACAGAGCAGACCTTGCTGCTAGATTAGTTGCCAGGTCCATTCACCTGTCTACCCTAGCCCTGGTCCCCTTGCACTCTATTGTGTCCCAAAGGTATTTCCCCTTCCTATAACAAGGAGGAGATTATAAGTCTTTAGTGTTAACCACCAACTGATTAAACCCATATATTATTTTGGGCTATTTGGATTATAGAGTAAGAATGTTACTGCCTCTTCTCGTACTAAAGTTAGAAGAGGAACCTGGGATAATTTTCTTTGGTGGGTTTGAAAAATTGCTGCCCTCACTATTACTTTTGTTGGGTAACTTGAACATGAAGTTATGCTTACAAATTTAACTTTGGTAATAGAATAAGTTTCTAATTTTACTGTATTAGGGTTACAAGAATTAGAAGAGTGCTCAAACTCTCTGACAAAGATGGTCCTGGACTGAGGTGGAGTCTATATAGTTCAAAACACCTCCTGAAGTTTGAGCTGCAGTGCAGAGATTACCTGGATGGCTGAAACTGTACACAACTGCTTGCTTTGTCCAGTTTTTCATGGAACCCTTAGATTTATTCTGTATTAGGGTCCCTGTCACCCTTTGGTCTGTTTGTAAATCATTTGTGTTTTGTGTTGTGGTTCTTGCATTTGTAACACTAGTTCCTACATCTCCCTCAATTCATAGACCCCCTATGGGCCCCTACGTTGCCCCCCACTCAGCAGGAAGCAGTAACAGATATGATCTTCATCCTTTTTCCTGGGGTGTATGAAAAGGGGGGAATGATGTAGGAGGCAAAATAGGATTAATAGAGATCTTTATAAGGCTATATCGGAATTGAGATGATATTATGGAAATTAATGAAGAAGTAGAAGTGTTGGCTCTGTTTACAAAATTACATAGTGATTATAGGTTTTCTGCATTTTGTTTGCTTCCTGTATCTCATAATGATACTAAGTATAATTTTACTAAGATTCAAAATCATTTACGTGGTTTATGGGGATGTTCTAATATTACTTTGGATATTGACGAGTTACAAAGTATTGTTAATGAAATAGATAAGAGTCTAAGGGATGATTTTTCACCTTCCAAAACAGCTTCTGATATTGCCAACTGGATCTCTCAGGCCCAGGAGTGGCTGACTGGCATTAGTCATCAGGTACTGAGCTTTGTCCTGTTGATTGTTCTTGGGTCTCTTGCTTGCATAGTGATACCCTACTTAATATGCGGGGGGATGGCCATTGCTAAGCTGATGATGTATAACATTAAGCTGGTGCAAAAACAAAAAGGGGGAGATGTGGTGAACCCAGAGGGTTTTCTATCACCCCTCTGACTGAGTTCTCCCTCCCCAGGCTCAGGCCGTGGTCACTGAAGCAGCAAGAGTTGGAAAGAAAAAAAAAATCCATGATTCCTGGGGTGGGGTATCAATAGGGACGAGATCATAACTGAAACTCCAGATCCATTTTTAGAGATGATGCCGGAGTCATGTTGACCAATCTGATAAAGCGGTCTGGGAACTAGTTAGGAAGATTTAGTAAGCTAAAGCTGGGGAAATTACTTTCTTTTAACACTACAAAATTCCTTAAGGCAATAGAGGGGGGACCTTTGGAGTTTATTGAGTTAGCACTGACATCTTCAGACCTGTACTTTAGGACAGTCATTTGGGCACCTATGGAAGGGTAAGAGAGTAGAAACACTTAAAGCAGTACTATTGAAATAGTCTGAGCAAGAGGTGATTCAAGAGGTGATGAGGGCCTGAAATGGGTGGTTGCAGTACAACTAGAGAGAAAAGAGGGTTATTAGAGATGTTGAGGAAGATTTGGTAGCTTACTGGGTTAATATGAAAAGGAGAAGTTAAGAATGACACCAAGTTTATGAACCTAGGAGACTTGAAAGATGCTTGGTACCCCTAACAGAAATAGGAAAGTTCAAGAAGGTGGGTGAACATCATCATTTGTGGGGGGGGGATCATCATAAACACAATTTTGGATACACTGAGGTAGTAGCTAATAATAATAGCTAACATTTATATAGCACTTACCATGTACCAGATACTTTGCTAAGTGCTTTACAATTACTATCTCATTTGATCCTCACAACAACACTGGGAGCTAGATGCTATTATTATCCCCATTTTGCACTTGAACAAACTGAGTCAACCTGAGGGTTAAGGACTTGTCCAGGCTCACATAGCTAATAAATACCAGAGTCTGGATTGGAATTCAGGTCTTCCTGACTCTAGGCTAAGTATTCTATCCACTTCACCCTCTGGCTGCCTGAGGTACATATAGAGTTAAGATATGATCCATTTCATTTTGTTAGCTGTTTCCTAATTTTCTTCTTGAAGAAATCATTCCTGATATGTAAGTGTGAGATTCCTATAGTCTACAAATCTTCAACCTCTTTTCTTGATCCTAAGCTGTCATGATGGATATGATTACCCATGTCCATTCACACACACACACACACACACACACACACACACACACACACCACACATACTGCATTGATTTAATCTGGAAGGTATTACTGAATCCTTATCTTCTGCTACAGATGCCGGTGTTTAAGCTTGATTGATTTTCATGGTGGTCTTTTTCCTCATGCTCGTCATAAGCACTGTTATACTAAGATGACCTAGTGTTCCATTAAATGATGTTCCTTGATGCCTATTTAATTCCACCAGCTTCTTTATTTGACTCTCCATGAAGAACTTTTGAGCCATCTTTCCATTTAGCTTCAACTTCTCTATATCTTCTAATTTCATCTGTCTCAAAAATATCACTTTTTATATGATTTAGTCCCTCTGGTAGTATGTTGACATTTCGATCATTGAATTAGCATCTGCTACTTAGATCTCATATGACAACGCCATAGATGAAGAACCTGGCCCTGCTTTGAATAGGAGGAAAGAATGGGCTCTGTTGCATTTCAGAAATTACACAGTGTTTTTCACTGACCACAAGCTTCTCCCTGGAACAAAATTCCATTTCTGAAAATCACCACTGTTGTTCTGGTGACTTTGTATAGCTACAAATTCTAAAAGAAGACAATAGCTAAATCATTAAAATACTATTACCCAAAGGAAAAAAAAGATACACAGAACAGTCAATAATAGACTATAGCATTCTTAAATGTTCAAATAGATCTGTCATCTTACTGATTTGGACATTCTCTGAAACTATGAAAATTGCAACTAAGTTATGATTGCCTATCCAGCACAACTCATCCATGTTTGACTGAAGGTTCACAGAAACAAGGGAACCAATGAAGAGTCTTATTTACTCTTGTCACCAGACCATGACCAGCCTCTTTTCTCTTCCTGTCATATGCTTCTTTGATATCTTTTATTCCTATTCTCCAGAGTTTTTCATTGGCTATATGCTGCTGCTTTCTCACACCTTCCATACACTTCTCAAATAGCTCATCTTTAGTTCTTTTAAGGCAGTCATGTTTCATGTCTTGCTACTCCACAGCAAGTTACTTAATCCTGTTTGCCTCAGTTTCCTCATCTATTACATGAGCTAGAGAGGGAAATGGCAAACAAACCACTCCAATATCTTTG
Source organism: Dromiciops gliroides (assembly GCF_019393635.1). NCBI lineage: Eukaryota > Metazoa > Chordata > Mammalia > Microbiotheria > Microbiotheriidae > Dromiciops > Dromiciops gliroides. The sequence goes on along the minus strand of NC_057864.1, from coordinate 381,905,035 downwards.
CCAAGAAAATCCAAAATGAGGTCATAAAGTGTTGGACATGACTGAAAAAACTAAACAAGAACAATAACAATATGGAAACATAGCCATAACTATGATTAACAATCATAACTATGACTGACGATTATAACAATAAATATGAATGGGATCAACTCATCCATGAAACAAGAGAATAGCAGAATGACTTAGAAAGCAAAATCTAACAGTATGTTGTTTAAAAGAAACACAGTTAAAGCAAAAAGATTCACACAGAATTAAAATAAAGCACTGGAACAAAATCTATTATGCTTCAGCTAAAATAAAAAAGACAAGGGTAGCAATCATGTCAGAGAAGAGAAGATAACAAACAAAACAGACTTAAAGAGATAAACAGAGAAACTACATTCTGAAATGTGCCATAGACAGTCAACTAGTATAGATAGTAACTAAGTGGCATAGCATCTAAATTCTTAAAGAAAATGGGGAGAAATACACAGTATAATAGTAAAGGACCTCATTTCAGACCTAGATAAATCTAAAATAAAAAGTAAAAAAGACCCAAATAGAATTCTAAAAGCTTTAGATATGATAGCAGTTTGAAGATAATTGAATGGGAAGAGAATAGAGTATACATATTGCCAACTGTGCATGGGATCTTAACAAAAATTGACCATTTATTGGTTTGGGGTGGGAGGAGCTCAAAGAAAGAAAAAAAATGACTCGTACAAAATTACAGCACCTTTTTGTAGTGACAAAGAACTGGAAACTGATGGCATATCCATCAGTTGGATGACAGAGGCAGAATCCTTGTCAGGCTAGAAAATTGGGTTGAATCTAATAAAATGAGATTGAATGGGAATAAACCCAGAGTCTTACATGAATTAAAAACATCAGCTTTACAAGTATAATATGGGGGATATATAACTAGATAGCTATTCATCCTACAACGATCTAGGAGTTGTAGGGGACTATACGCTCATTATGATTCAATAGCTGCTATTAAGAGACACATGGTATCCAGGTATAAGGAAGCAACAGTCCCACTATACTCTGCCCTAGCCACATTACATTAAAATTTTTTTTTCTATTCTGACACTGTTTTAGGAGTAACATTGATAAATGAGAGAGTATCCATAGGAGGGCAACTAGGGTGTAGGGTCTTGGAATCATGACATATGAGGGTCAAGATCATTGGAACAAAACCCTTTTGTTAATCTAAAGCACTATATCAGTATGAGTTACTGTTCCTCCCAGTGTTTAGCAGTGCCCTATATTTCTAGAATGCAATCTCCTTGAGGGAAGAGACTGTGTTGTTCTTTATATTTGTATTGCTGACACCTATCATAGTGCCTGGCTCATAGCATGCACTTAATTGATTCTTCTGGATTTATTTTTTAAAGTGTTTTCTCAATGTTGATTGAGTAAAATATGTATCATTTGTCTATGGGTTCTAGAAAAAAAATTCAAAGAATTATCAAACTAAAAACACATCTGCTTAGAGACACTGGAAAATGAATAACTAGCATGTATACAAGTAGATGGCATAGTGTTCATAGTGACAAAATCGTAGACTAACTCAAAATAAAGCTCACTTAGAACACACAAGTCACATTTATATAGGTGGACCTTATATTCAGTCTCAAAGAGAACCTCATCTAGTGTATCTTAATTTTTCTTGTTCAGTCATTTTTTAGTTATGTTTGACTCTGTGACTGCATTTAGCATTTCTTGGAAGAGGTACTAGAAGGGTTTGCTATTTCCTTCTCTAGCTAACTTTACAGATGAGAAAACTGAGGCAAATGGGATTAAGTGACTTGCCCAAGGTCACACAACTAGTAGGTATCTGAGGTTAGATTTGAACTCAGAAAGATGAGTCTTCTTGATTCCAGGCCAAGTACTCTACCCACTGTGTCATCTTAGCTGCCCCCATGTCTTTTTTAAATTTAATTTATTTTTTTTGCGAGGCAATGAGGGTTAAATGACTTGCCCATGGCCACGGAGCTAGTAAGTGTCAAGTGTCTGAAGCCAGATTTGAACTCAGGTCCTCCTGAATCCAGGGCCTGTGCCACCTAGCTGCCCCTCCCACTATGTCTTAATACTTGACATTTATACAACACATTAAAATTTGCACCTCTCAACAACCTTGTGAGCCAGATATTATAGATATTATTATCCCTATTTTATAGATGAAGAAGCTGAAGCTGTCAGAGGCTGTCATACAATAGGTATCCAAGAAGGTAGGATTTGAACAGAGATCTCCCTAATTCCAAGTTCAGCACATTATTCAGTTTGCCATTCTGCTTCCCATGAAGAACATAAAATGTTATGGTTTCATAATTAGCTACATATAATGATTAATGATGTAAATGAAGTAGCACATTCATAATTTGATTTCATTATAATGAAGGGGTTTATTGATCTTTTTAAAAAAAAAAAAGGTAAGGGGCAGCTAGGTGGTGCAGTGGATAAAGTACCAGCTCTGGATGCAGGAGGACCTGAGTTCAAATCCAGCCTCAGACACTTGACACTTAGCCATGTGAACCTGAGCAAGTCACTTAACCCTCATTGTCCTGCAAAAAAAAAAAATTTTTTTTAAAGTAAGACTGATACTTTAGATTTTAGGGCCACAAGGTTTGTTACTTTTTAAATTTAACCTGGAACCTTAGCCATGTTTTTTCCCCCCAAGAGCTTAATTGTCAGCTCACTCAGGTTTGATCAGACTGTGCTGCACTGATTCATACTAACCCAAATCAAAAGAGACAATTTGTGAACAAAAAAGTCAATTTATTAATCTATGGTAGAGAATGTACCTTGTTAGCACAGAAAGGAAGGGAGTGTTACTGAGCTGTGAGGTTAGTAAGGCAACAAACATCTACATGTCAGTATCTCTGAGGACTGCATCAGATTTGTCCATACTGACCTGGGAGGAGAAAGGAGAGTTATCACTTCTGCTTGTGAGGTCGGCTTCAAAAATATCACCTTTGTAGAACATGAAAGACCCGGTGTGGCAAAGGTTCATGGATCAGGTGTCTGGGTATTTGGAGGATGTGTTTCCTTTATAGTGTGAAGGTTATCCCGGCAGGCTTGTATTGCTAAACAGCGGGAGTGTTTAGGAACATAACACACCAAAGTGACTTTGCTGTGATACATGTGTAGTCAGTTCCTTCTTAGTCTCTCCACCTCCTTGGAGTCAACATGGTGCCCTGTAATGAAAAGAGTGCTGCTTGAGAGTCCAGAGACCCGAGTTTCAATCCCTACTTGGCAACTTACTACCTATGTAGCCTTGAAGAAATCACAGAACTTCTCAAAGACTTGGTTTCTTCACTTCTAAAATGAGTCAGCTGGACTCCACAGCCTTTAAGATTCCTTTTCCAAAACTATGATAACCTAAGTTATTGTTGAGCTGTTTTCGATTGTGTACAACTCTGTGACTCCATACTAAAGTGGGTTTTTGGTTTTTGTTTTTTTTTTTTTTTAGTGAGGCAATTGGGGTTGTGACTTGCCCAGGGTCTCACAGCTAGTAATTGTTAAGTGTCTGAGGCCAGATTTGAACTCAGGTCCTCCTGAATCCAGGGCTGGTGCTCTATCCACTGTACCACCTAGTTGCCCCCATACTAAAGTGGTTTTTGCCATTTCCTTCTCCAGCTTATTTTACAGATGAGGAAACTGAGGCAGGCAGAGTTAAGTGACTTGCCCAGGGTCACACAGCTAGTAAGAGTCTGAGGCCAGATTTGAACTCACAAAGACTTCCTGACTCCAGGCCCAGCACTCTATCTGTTGTACCCTAGTTGCCTTTATCGCAGGTTACTCCTTTCCCAGAAGTTTCTGATGTTGAACCATTTGACAGAACCAAGAACTTTGGTGGCAAGAACTTTCTTTTCTGGGTCTTTGGTAGCTCCAGCTGAGTTGCTAGGCTTCACATCCACAGCTGTTGCTTTCCAGGATGATGTGCATGGACCAGTGTAGCATTTGAGTACAATAGATTGCATTTTCATTTCTCATGTAGCTTAACTCTTCTCTCTCAGCACCGATTCTTATAATCTGTAACTTAGACCTTGCCTCTTGTCATCCCCACTCCTGAATCTTATGAGACCTCTGTTTTGGTTCTGCTTCCATCTCTGACACTACCTTCTGCCTTTGTCACTTTACAAACAATTGATTGGTCTGTCTGGCTTCTGGTATCGGGAGATTGCTCTATGTACCCAAATATCTCTGCCAGAACTTCCCTTTTTCCCTTCCCTCCCTGTCACCGGAAGAGAAATTTGGCACATAAAATGCAGCCTGCCTAGCCATGATCTTCACTTTGCCCTGGCCCAGGTCCCAAATGGTACTGACCACATAAGGGCAGTTTTGTCATATTTTCAGTGACTCTCTCACCCCCTTTAAAGGGAAACTAATACCCCTGATCAATGCTCTACAGCTTCTAGTACTATAGGGACAGTATATGAACCAGGAACAGGAGTTAAGCCACAATACAACTAAGAATACTAAGTTCTGGAGCTAGGTGTTGCCAGTTCAGCAAGATAATTCTGCAGAGGAAGCAAAGGCTCCCAAGATGATTGGGTCTGACCATAGACATTCATTCCATTGCCCTAGTAAAACTATTCCTTCCCTTCTACCCTTAAGAATCCCCTTCTGAATGTGCTCAGGTAGCCTTTTTGATATCTTGCCTTTAAGTCAGGCCAGCTACTGGCTGGTGCCTGCCTGATTGGTGACCACCCTCTGCTAATATTCTTTTAGGAGAAGTGATGGGAGTTTTTGGAAACTTGTCTTGACAAATTTCTCTACTGAGACTGCTGGGTGGCTTATCCAATGGCTCCAAATTTGGGGAGCAACTCCGTTATGGTTGGTACTCCAGTAACATCTAGGTATTATAAAACAGGAGTCCTTAGTCTCATATCCATGAAGTTGGTCTTCATGGTTAGTATTTTGATAGCTGCATTTCAGCATAATTTGTTTCTTTTCTAATCCCTTGTGTTTTATTTCATGGATCTAAAAACATTTGAGAAGGGGTCCATAAGTTGAACCAGACTGTTAAAGGGGTCCATGATAGAGAAAAGGTTAAGGACTGCTGACCTAGAACTTCCAATGGAAACAACTACCCTATTGCAAATTCAGTCTGAGATCATCCATCTTGAATCAAACAAGCAGATGATATTCTGGGGTACACTAAATAGTAGTACATTCAAATCCAGAACTGCCTAGGCACATAACTAGGACAATCACAGACCCCTGTTAAAGGATACATTTACCTCATGCCTTGCCCTGAAATATCCATGCAACTCAGAGGGTGCCCGACATAAATTGCCAACAACAGAACAGATTTCGCACACATGATGGGGGCACAGAACTAAGAAGCAGGGGGAAGAACTTGGTAAATACTACTGGATGTGTTCACTGTATAGCAAAATACCTGTCCAAAAGCCCTAGTACCTGGGATCTGTGGTGAGGAACTCACCAACAGAATAAAATCTTCTACTTATCCCAAATACATAAAAAGCTGACCCATAACTCTGCCTAAAGGGCTATAAAACTGCATATCCTTTGATCCAGCAATACCACTGCTAGGTTTATATTCCAAAGACATCCCCCCAAAAAAGAAAAAGACATATTTGTGCAAAAATATTTATAGCAGCTCTTTTTGTGGTGGCTAAGAATTGGAAATCAAAGGAATGGCCATCAACTGGGTAATGGCTAAACAAGCTTTGGTATATAATGGTGATGGAATGTGATTGTGTTATAAGAAATGATAAGCAGGATGATTTCAGAAAGGCCTAGAAAGATTTATATGCATTGATATATAGTAATGTGAGCAGAGCCAAGAGAATATTGTACACAGTGACAGCAATATTATTGCATGAAGAATTGTGAATGACTTAACTCTTCTCAGCAATGCAGTGATCCAAGACAATCTCAAAAGACTGAAGCATACTATCCACCCCCAAAGAAAGAACTGATATTGATTGAACACAGACAGAAACGTGCTATTTTTCACTTCATTTCTTTCATTTTTTTCTTTATACAAGTTTTCTTAAACAAAATGACTAATATGGTAATGTTTTACACAATTGCACATGTATAACCTATATCTGATTGCTTACTGCCTCAGGGAGGGGGAAAGGAAGGGAGAAGGGAAAGGATAGAACTCTGAACTCAAAACTTTTAATAAAAATTTTATCGGGGGCAGCTAGATGGTGCAGTGGATAAAGCACCAGCCCTGGATTCAGGAGGACCTGAGTTCAAATGTGACCTCAGAGACTTGACACTTACTTGCTGTGTGACCCTGGGCAAGTCACTTAACCCTCATTGCCCTGCAAAAAACAAAAACAAAAACAAAAACAAAAAAAAAGTTATCAAAAGAAAAAAAAAAGAAAAGAAAAGAAGTAAGCCTGGAAAGGTTGGTAGGTGCTAGAATGTATATTAAAAAACAATAAGGAGTTTTCACTCTATCCTAGGAGTAATAGGAAGCCACAAAATATTTTTGAGTAGGAGGGTGAAACTCATTTTAGTTAGAGATAGCTTATGTTTGAATGACTTAAACATTTAGAAATACTGTACCTCAATAATTTAATTAGGATAGTATAAAAACTTTTGTTGTACATAATTAAAAAATAAAAGAGATTTGTCAGAACAAAAAAAGTACCCATTTCATCCTGATCTTTGACCTAGAACTTCTAGAAGGGCAGATACCCTTCATTCAAGCTCTGGTAGCTTCCAGTTTTCTGTATATGTAATTTGACTACCACCTCTCTCATTCTAGGCACTATGCTTTTCTCTTACTACAGCCTAAGAACACATTAGCTTTTTTCAAAAACTCATAGAATTTTAGAGTAAGAAGCAACTTCAGTGGCCACTGAGTTTAACCCATACTCAAAAAGAAGTCCTTACTGTAACATACCCAAGAAATAGCCAGTTAGCCTCTTTGTGAATACCAACAATTAGTGATCACCCACCAAGAAGCTATTTTGCTTTTGGCAGAGTTTCAGTTTCAGCAGATATCTGGATAATTGAACATTCCCATCACTACTATATGCTTCTGGGCTTATAATTTGTTTACCAAACTACCTCCCTATTTCCTCTTTTAGCCTAGGTGACAAAATCACTTCTCTTCATCCCTCCATTGATCTTCACCTAAATGCTCTCAGCCATGTCTCTTCAAACTGGTTCCTGAATTTTTTCACATGAGTACACCATCTTAATAAACCAACTTCTTATTTGCTCTACCAATTTGTTTTATTTAGCAGATTACTTTACCAGTTTGTTTAACTTGGCTTCTCTTACTTACCTTGCCTTGACAATTACTTTCTCCTTGTTTTTATGGTTGGTGAATTGTGTTTGGTAAATTACTGCAGGGCTAGGCTTGTTTTTTGAAATTATTGCTACTTATATATTAATTGCTATTTATATGATAATGGCTATTGCACCATTTTTTACAATAAGCATTTATTATTAATTAACATTACATATTATTAAAGTATTGGCCATGTGGCATTTAACACAAGCCAAAAAAAACCAAACCCAACACTCAGTGCAGCGCGCATATGTTCTAAAAGGGGAGCTCACCAACCGACACTGGGCCAGACCAAGAGTTGTGTTCCAAAATGGTGCTGGTCTTGTGATCAAGATTTTTATCCTCTTTTAACAGAGGTGGGCCACCACACACTGAACAAAGCTAATTGGTTAGCATCATTCAACTCCATTGGTTGACATGACCTAAGAGGGGGTCCATATTAAAATGAACTGTACCTAATGGCATTAGGGCCTAATGGGGGAGACCCCCTGATAGGCAAAGGCTCATTTAGATAGGTGTGGCTTGTTCCCATCAATTCACTGAGCTAGTCAAAAGAGTCTATTCTCCATTTCTTTTGTATGCCCTGAACAGGATTAGGCCCTGAAAGAGATTAGAATTTTCTCAAGGACTGAACTTTATGAAATGGGGGGGAGGGGGTGAGGGAGAAGCCAACTAAAACTGGGTCCCTGGGTCCCAGAGAAATTCATTATTAATAATTATTTTCTCACATCCTTGAGTACCTTTTCTTAAGAACCTTACTCCAATTTCCCTAGATCATCCTTGATCTTGCTTCTTCTCTCACAGAAATTGGAAGTTACAGATTGTTTGCCTTCAAATTTTCCTTAATATCTCCTAAACCTCTCAAACCCAATCTCTGGTCTTTTTCACAAGTCCAAACCCATCACAATTTTCTCCTACTTATTTAGCTTAAGTCTTTTTCTCATAACCTTTTCCCATGGAAGCTAGAAATCATTTTGGCGGCCTTATCACACTTGATTCAGATCAATCTTGCAGTCTGGCAAAACTCATAGGTATTTTTCAGATGAACTACTGTCTTTCCATCTTTTTTTTTTGTACTTCTGAAGCTGAATTTTGAAAATGAAGTCTAAGATTTTGCATTGTACCTATAGTATATGGCCCAGAGTTCTAGCCTGTCAGAAACTTTTTAGATCCTTACTCTGTCATCCCATATGTTAGCTCTTCTTCTAGGTTCATGTCATCTAAAATTTTAGTAATCATTCCACCTATGGCTTTATCCTAGTCATTCACATATATATGGTTTGTTTTGTTTTGTTTTTAGGCAATGGGGGTTAAGTGACTTGCCCATGGTCACACAGCTAGTAAGTGTCAAGTGTCTGAGGCTGGATTTGAACTCAGGTACTCCTGAGTCCAGGGCCGGTGCTTTAACCACTGCCTCATCTAGCTGCCCCTCACATATATATGTTAAACAGGTTCAAATCCAACAATGGATTCCTGAGGTCCTCCAGTAAAGATCTCCTGACAAGTTAGCAGTGGCCCATTAATGACTACTCTTTGTTTTCAGCCTTTCACCCAGCACTGTTATGTAGTCTATGTCATCCTATTTTTTTCCACAAGAATAATAATAGTAACTAACATTTTTATAGGAAGGTCGGTGACACAGTGAGCTCTGGGCCTAGCGTTAAGAAGAACTGAGTTTAAATTTGGCCTCAGACACTTACTAGCTGTGTGACCCTGGACAAGTCGCTTAACCTTGTTTGCCTCAGTTTTCTCATCTGTAAAATGAGCTGAAGAAGGAAAAGATGAATTTCACCATTACCTTTGCCAGGAAAATCCCAAATGGAGTCACGAAGAATCAGACACAACTGAAAAACAACAAAAAAATTATAGAATGCTTACTATGTTCCAGGTACAGTGCTAAGTACTTTACAATTATCTATCTCATTTTATCCTCAGAACAACCCTGGGAGGTTGGTGTTATTCTTGTCTCCATTTTACAAAATAGGAAACTGAGACAAATGGAGATTAAGTGACTTGTTCCCAGTCATACAGCTCTTACGTGCCTGAAGCCAGATTAAAACTCACATCTTTCTCATTTCAAGCTTGGTGCTCTATCTATTGCACCAGAAAAAAAATGAGTGATCTCATGAAATGTTTTGCTCAAATCAAGGTAAATTCTATCTAAAGTAATTCCACAATCTTTTAGTCTAGGTATGGTCTTCTCCATATGAGAATCAATCCTGATCTAATAGAAATAGCTTCTGGCCATTGCTTTAATGAAAACATTTATTGGATGTGATTTTATATATATATATATATATATATATATATATATATATATATATATATATATATATATAGAGAGAGAGAGAGAGAGAGAGAGAGAGAGAGAGAGAGAGAGAGAGAGAGTGAGTTGTTTAAAATCTAAACGTGGGTCCTAACCTGCTCCCCCCCCCCCATTTGGGGGGGGGGGGGAAGCTGGCTAAAATTACTGATAAATTCAACAAGAGTTTAGGCTTTTAAAGATTTATTAAAATATATTATAAGTTAGTGAAGAGAGAGATTGAGGACAGATTCCTTATAGCATGGAAATCCTAGCTTAGATCTAATTCAGTATAGTCAGAGAGAAAGAAACCAATCTCCTTTCCTAGTAGCCCATGTGAAATCTCTCACTACCAAGCTAGTGTCCGAACGACTAAAAGGGGCCTATTCCTCACCAAAAAGAGGCTGCTCCCATGAGTGAGCATCCACTTCCTAGTTCCTCTCTCCCTCCCCCAAAGGGGAGGTCCTTCAAGCTGATTGGTTGAGAGTGGTTTCCTGCTGATGTCAGTAGTACACAACTCTGAGGACAGTGTTACTCAGGGCCTGCCAGGTGTTGTCCCCATCCAATCACCCTTAAGTAGGTACTTAGTCAGTTTCTCATTCTCACCCAATTTGAACAATACCAAATCAATCAGGTGGGACCCCTGGGCATCTGCCAAATCCCATTATTTTATCACATTCCCTGCTGTGCTTCATTAAGAAACAAATTTTTTTCCTTAATGAAGCAATAACATTAGATATTTATGACTAACAAAGTAAAGTGACTGAAAAGAGAGAAAATAAATTGAGTGACACATTAACAAAGGCTCAAGGCGGCACTCCCCTTTTAGCAGGAGGACATTACAAACAGAAAAAACTAAAGGGGGCACTCCCCTTTAGTAAGTGGACATTATAAACAGTGTATATGATGGGGAAAAGGAACACGGGAAAATACCCATTTAAGTCTTTGGAAGTCTTTTCTCAGATGATTTTGGGATGTCCTCTGGGTGTAGTTGTGGAATTAAAGTCTTTCAGGTGTGGATGCTGAAGATCAACTAACTCAGCTATAGAGTTTCAGATGTGGTTGTAAAGTTTTTCAGGTGTTTCAGATTTTGGTAATCAGCTGGGAAAGTTTCCTACAAAATTGAACTTAACACAACTTTAAATAGCTTTGCCAATAATCAAATCAAATGACAGTTCTCAAAAACATGTCTAAGTAAATTCAGAATATTTTAGAGATTTTACAATTATTGTCCAGTTATTATGCATGAAACATATAATAAAAACAGAAATTGAAACATTCTCTAAAATGTAATATTACTACTATGTGTGTGTGTGTGTGTGTGTGTGTGTGTGTGCTGGCCAAGACAACATCAGGACTGCCTCCTGGAATAATGTACTTTTCCCACAAAAGGAACCTTTTATGTTCAGGTAACTCATCACTGGCTTTTGAGCAATTCTTTGGGCAGGTCCTCTGTTGGGTACTTCCTCAATACTCAATTCAAGACAGATACCAATCAGGGATCCCATTCAATTAATTGTGCAAATTGAATAGTCTGAAGAACCAAGTCAGGCATGTCCTCATATGTTAAAAAAATTTCAATGGAGGTGACACAGTGTCATGTGGGATTTACAGTGGCAAAAAGCTTAAGGCATCAGCATTTGACAAGCTCTTCCAGGCTTGTAGAAACCCTGCAGCAAGTAATAAGCACTGAACAAAAGATGAAAGCACTGCATATGTGGTGACATCATTAAGGGTGTTGTAAGCTTGTAATTAGGGAAGTGTCCCATAAGAGGTTTGTGAGCAGTACATTGTAATGAAAAGAAATTATAGAGTATCTTGACTCATGTAATAACAGAAAGGGATTCATTGTTAATTTGTCTAAAGCTCCATTCCATTGATGATATTGTTCTTGAGTAGTATAGCAATTGGTGCCTCACGGCCATCTGGCATTTTGCCTACACTGTAAGGTGAAATGTGGTTTATGTTCATCATGATGAAGTGACATAGATTCAGAAGTCAGTAGCAGCTGTGACACCTCCACACCTTGCACACTTTTTTTTTTTTAGGAGATGATGAAATGTCTTGCAATGATTACCTTTTGTGGAAGAAAGACAATAGAAATTGAGTAAGCCCAGGAAGCTTCAATGATGTTGCTTTGCTTTTTTGGATGGAGCACATCAGCCAGTCAATAAGAATTTATGAAGTGCCTAGTAGGCTTCTAGGTGGTGCAGTGGATCGAGCAATGGGCTTGAAGTCAGGAAGACCTGAGTTCAAATCCAACCTCAGGCTTTAGTTGTGTGATCCTGGGCAACTCTATTTACCTCAGTTTCCTCAGCTGCAAAATGGGATATTAAAAGCTCCTGAGGATTAAACAAGATATTATTTATCAAGGGCTTAGTGCAGTACCAGGCACATAATAGGTACTATATAAATGATTGTTCTCTTCTCTCTCTAAGTGCCTGGCATTGTGCTAAACCCTGGGCATATGAAGAAAGGCAAAAGACAGTCGGTGCCTTAGAGCAACTCATAATCTAATCACCTATGTATCTTATCTTGAGTGGGTGGGGGAAACCCATGGTGAACACCAGTGAGAATCATGAGGCTACCTAAAAAAGTGACACTAGATGGACCCAAGAATCACAGAATCTCAAAGTTGGAAGAAATGACATTTGGCTTCTGGTGAGAGAAGATTTTGTGGAAGAAAGACTTCACATGGTTTGGAGTTGTGAGGAAGACTAGAAGTTGAATTCTAAGGATGGGAAACTTTGGAGTCCTTGAGTAGATGAAGGAAAGAGAAGGACCCAAGGAAAAAAGATATGTTAGGACAAGTTTGTAAGAGCAAGTAAGAAGTTAATGAGAAAAAGGAAAGGAAGCTGGGTGTGGCTATTGAGGTGGCAAAGAAATGAAAATTCACATGAGAAGAAGAGTGACAGTTCAATAGTTGAAGAATAATCAGGAATTTGCCACACACAGCACTTCTACATGGGAGCTACTAACAAGAATTGACAAAGGCTAAGAGGATCACTTTGGAAAGTATGGAGAGAAGGGTGAATCTTAATTAATCTTATACAAATATAATATAATACAAATATATAATATATATTTAGCATATACAACATATACAATATTTGATAATATATTATCAAATTTTTTATAATATATATCATATAACAATAAATATAAACGAATAATGTAAAATAGATATAAGCATTTACTAAGGAATATGTAGATAAAGCATTTACTTAGTACTTACTATGTGCCAGGTGCAATTTTTGTATTTCCACCACTGAGAAGTGATTATTGTCTGTGCGCAAAGGTCAAGATGGTCTTCCTTCTGGAAGTGAAGGAAGAGGGGCTTGAAGAATGCTTCTCTACTTTTAAGTAGGTTGAGGGAAATGAAGCTTTTTTTTTTTTTGCAGGGCAATGAGGGTTAAATGACTTGCCCAGGGTCACACAGCTAGTAAGTGTCAAGTATCTGGGGTCAGATTTGAGCTCAGGTCCTCCTGAATCCAGGGTCAGTGTTCTATCCACTGCACCACTTAGCTGCCCCCAGTGAAGCAGTCCCTTAAAAAAAATAGAAGAGTTTCAATAGATCGACTCTGGAAAGGAATATCTTATTCAAAACAAATGTGACAGATAAAAAGCGAGGGAGATAAGGATAGCATTATGTGTTAAGAAGATAGCCTACGTGAAGAAATCAGAGCAAGAAAGCTTGGAGGAGAGTGTTTAAATAAAGATCAATTGGAGGTATAGATAGAAGTACCACTATGGATAACTGCCTCAAGGAGAGCCAGAACACACTACCTCTCATACCCTCACCAGAGTTTTGGATGCCCTGAGAACTTAGCAAACAGGCCCTCATTGCTTATGCCAGAGACCATGCTCTGAAGGCACTTCTACCCCTGGGGCCCAGCTGTCCAGACTGAAGACTGCCACACAAGGAACTCTATCCCTAAGCACTCTTCACAACACTCTAAACAACTTTTCCATAGCTTCTTCTCCAACCACCTCCCTACCATACCCATCCTTTTTCTGCCTTCCCCAACTCCCTCTCCAGTTCTATATATTTACATCCACAAATTATAATCAAAATAAACTACCATTATTTTTGGATAGGATAAAAGTCTATTCTTACACAGTCATATAACTTTCTAGACCAAAGTGACCCTCCTTGGTTACAAGTCCCCTGTGTGGGTTAATGCCCCATTGGAATATAAGCTCCTTGAGAACAGGTCATTGCAGTTCAGTCCTTTCAGTTGTGTCTGATTCTTTATGACCCATTAGGAATTTCTCAGCAAAGATACTGGAGTGGTTTGCCATTTCCTTCTCCATCTCATTTTTCAGGTGAGAAAACTGAGGCAAACAAGGTTAAACGATTCACCCAGAGTCACATAGCTAGTAAGTGTCTGAGGTTGGATTTGAACTCAGGTCTTCCTGACTCCAGGCCAGGTGTTTTATCCAATGTGCCAACTAGCACATAAGATCTACAGTTAATTTGGCTATAATACTTGTTTTGAAAATGCAATTGATATATATTAGGGAAGATTTGAGCATAACAGGGTTTTTGTATTTGTTTATACATGATTTCATCAGCAAGAATAAAAGAAAGGATACAGAAAAATGTAACATGTAATAACTCACAAACTGGAAACCTTCTGATGAACCTACTTCCACAAGCAAACTTCTATAGCTCAGCTGTCCTTTTGTTGTTTCCTTTTTATTTTCTTCTTTTAGTTGCTCTCATATCACCCAGTTAGGGTCACTTGGTCACAAATTCTAGGTAGGAGTAGAAAACACTCCCTACTTCTGCTACTTCTCAGCTCTTGCATTTTTTTCCTCTTTCTTCTAACTCTGTATCTGATAGACTATGCATATCTATTTAAGAACTGGAACCAATTATATGTTAACAAAAATGACAACTTAGAGGAACTAGATGAATATTTACAAAAATATAAAATCCTCATATTAACAAAAAAAGAAAAAGACTACATAACCCAATATAAAAAGAAAAAACAAGCCATAAATGAACTCCCAGAGAGAAAGAAAACTTCAGGACCAAATGGATTTACAAGTGTATTTTATCAAAAATTCAAAGAACAATAATTTTCCATATTATATAAACTGTAATAAGAAGAAAAGAAGGTACCCTTCTAATCTCTATGATCCAAATATAGTCTTGATTATTAAATCAGAGAGAGACAAAACAGAGAAAGAAAATTCTAGGTCTAAAAACATCCCTAATGACTACAGACATGAAAAAATTTAAATAAAATATCAGCAAGAAGGCTACAACATATGACCAGCTTGAATTTATGCCAAGAATATAGGGTTGGTTCACCACGAGAAAGATCTTAAATATAATAAACTATGTTAATAAAATAATTAAAATCACATGTCTATATCAAAAGATGCTGAAAAGGCAATGCCCATTTCTTTTTAAAACTCTAGAATAAATAAATAAATAAACCTTTCCTTAATACAGCAAATATTTCTGTAAATCCAAGAGAAAACATTTATATAACAGATAAAAGTTTGAGGCCTTTTCAGTAAGACTGAGAGTAAAATAAGGATGTCCATTGTCACCACTAATGTTTAACATAGTTCCAGACATTATAACTCCGGCAATACATTTTTTACAAAAGAAAGTAAGAAAATAAGGATAAAGAGGAGACAAGCGTACTACTTTTCTTTGCAGATGATATGATGCTGTACTTAGAGCACCCTAGAGAGACAAATAAAAATTAATTGAAATAAATATTTCAGCAAGGTTGCAAAATAAAAAATTAATCCACCAAAATCATCATCCTATACATAAACAGTAGAACCCAGTAAAAAGAGAAATTCTGTTCAAAATTACTACAGCAACTATATAATATTTTTTTTTTTTAGTGAGGCAATTGGGGTTAAGTGACTTGCCCAGGGTCACACAGCTAGTAAGTGTTAAGTGTCTGAGGCCGGATTTGAACTCAGGTACTCCTGACTCCAGGGCCGGTGCTTTATCCACTGCGCCACCTAGCTGCCCCCATACTATATAATATTTGGTATTATTTCTACCAAAAAATGACTCTGGGGCTATATGAATCCAATTACAAAACACTTTGCAGAAATAAAGACAGACCTAAATAATTAGAGAAGCATTCATTGCTCATGGGTAGGTCAATTCAATATAATAAAAATGACAATACTATCTAAATTAATTTACTTGTTCAGTGATATTTGAGTCAAACTCCTGAAAGAATATTTTATAAAGAGAAACAAAAGAATGACAAAATTGATACAGAGGAGCAAAAGATCAAGAATCTCATGGGTAATAATGAAAAAAAGTAGGAAGGAAGGAGGTCTATCAGAAATACATCTCAAATTACACTACAAAGCAGTAATCATTAAAACAGTTTGTTACTGGCTTTAAAAATAGGTTGATTCATGAAACAGATTAGGTAGGTACACAACATACAGAAGCAAATAAGGTACATAATGTTTGATAAACCCAAAAATCCCAGGTGAAAAGACTACTACTTCACAACCTATTCCAAGATAAACTCCAAAAGGATACATGACCTTAATATAAGAGATATATCATAAATTAATTAGAGAAGTGGGAAGAAACTATCTTTCAGATGTATGGGTAAGGACAGAGTGCATGACTAAACGAGTGATATAGAAAGGATTGTGCATGTACAGACACAAAATATGGAATAGGTAAAAATTTTCATGCTCATCAGCAGTAGGTTTGGGCCCATGAGTGACCAATACATTTATAACTAGGGTAAAATAGGTAGACTCCAACTCCAACTCAAAAAAAAAAAAAAAAAAAGGAAACCTTTTTTATGCTGAGAAATAATTCTTTTCTCTGGTTGGGTGAAACCTTATGAATGGTCACATGACACCAATATGTGTCACATTCTTGCTATTTCCTTCCAGAGATAAAAGAAGATAAGCTCTAAAAGTTTTCTGTTACTTATAGTCTCTAATAATCTTCAAATATGCCACATGAGTTGGTATTCTTTTCTTTTTTCACTTGTACTAAGCACAAGTCTCATATTTCTTGGTAATATTCGTGACCATCCTGGGCCTGTAAAGTCTGTTTCTTACCAGCTCTTGGGCAGCTTTTCACCCATATGTACAAAATGAACATGTAGAGCTCTCGTGGACATAGAGCAATATGCCCTGTGTGGTGCCAACTCCTCCTTGGTACAATGTGTGAAATCAGTGACAGTCCAGTAGGAGTCCCTTGCATGGCTCCAACTTTTGCCATGGTTTTGACAGTAAAGTAGCTTCAAGGGATTGGCACTTGAGTCCTTTGACATTGCCACCTTGCTTTTTTGGCTTATATTCCATGCAGTCCTTTATTGGCCATCTGCGCTCTTCACCAGTCATTCACAGATAACTGAGGCAATGAAGGTTGATTCAATGAAGCAAGGTTCACATATGCTGCTGGCACTTTGTCTGGTGGATGTCCCAAACTTACACTGGTACCGTCATTGGTTTGTTATATATCTCCTTGGGTGCTACATATAGCGTTCACTCCTTTATGTATCATCGCCGCTTTGGTGTCACGTAGCCTTCTAGGCAGGAGCTTTACACCCATTTTAGTTTTCCCTGGCTGAATTTATAGTTGACTAGTGCTGCCACCATCTCTGGCAAACAACGCCTAACTTGGCACTGACCAGAATGTTTCGGTGCATAATTGTCAGTCCACATTTGTAACTGCTTTGTACACATAGAATTTCCCAGTGACCACTCATTTTAGAGACAAGACTAACGGTTTGTGAATGAGTTAATGGATCTAACTATTATTCAACCTTCTTCTGACAAATGAAACTAGTTTCATATGACTGCCCCTCTCAGGAATCACTGTCTTTATTAGAAAAAAGTATGTATTTACCTAATCCTGAATTAACAAACGTCACATGAATGAGCATTTATGTATAAGTACAAAAAGTGAAATGCCCTTGGAATTACAAATCTCTATTTTATGTGTGTGTGTGTGTATGTATGTATACACACACACACACATATATATCTATATATCTTGATTTTCTTTTAAAATATGTGATAAAGTATCTTAAAGCTGACCTGCTATTCTATTTTCCTGCTAACAATTTTTCAGTTCTCTTCTATGAATTCTTTTTTTTTTTTTCCTTTGGTAGGGCAATGAGGGTTAAGTGACTTGCACAGGGCCACACAGCTAGTAAGTGTCAAGTGTCTGAGGTCGGATTTGAACCCAGGTCCTCCTGAATCCAGGGTAGGTGTTTTATCCATTGCGTCACCTAGCTGCCACCCTTGTGCATCCTTTTCTTAAATGTTTCAGTGACCCTCTTTGGTTTAAAAATAAAATCTGTCAGTCCCATTGCTAGTCTCCCTTTCCTCCAACTTTCTCCTTTCCAAATTGGAAAAAAAAATTGGGGTGCAGGGGGACAAAAAGGGAAAAAACCTCTGAAATAATAAAGCAAAACAAATCCCCACATTGGATGAGTCTGAAAATGTCTCATGTTGTGCCCCAAATACATCACCTGTTGCTCTAGAATGATGGCTGGTCATTTCATTGGTCAGAGATCTCAAATATTTCAAAATTGCCTTCATTTATAGTCTTTTAGTTAATGTCAAAATTGTTTTCTGCTTCTTACTTTACTCCATATTATTTCATACAAAGCTTCACTGGTATCTCTGAATCCATCACTCCATATATCACAATAACACTTAATAACTCTTATATGCTATAATTTGTTCCACCATCACTCAATTGATGAACCCTCTCTTACTTTCCAGTTTCTTGCTACAACAAAAACTGCTGTTATAAATATTTCTGTAAATGTGGTTCCTTACCCTTTTTCTTTTATTTCTTTGGGGCATATACTAGTAGTAGTTTCTCTCAGTCAAAGGATATGCATTGATTGTGTAGAAATTTCTTAATTTTCTGTAATCAAAACTGTTCATTTTATCTTCTGTGATTCTATCTCTTGTTTGGTCAAATACTCTTCCCTTATCCATAGCTATGAAAAGAATCTCCTTCCTTAATTTTTTTTGGGGGGGAGGGGCAGGCCAAGGAGGGTTAAGTGACTTGCCCAGGTTCACACAGCTAGTGTCAAGTGTTTGAGGCTGGATTTGAATTCAGGTCCTCCTGAATCCAAGGCCAGTGCTTTATCCACTGCGCCACCTAGCTGCCTCCCTAATTTGTTTTTGATGTGACCTTTTACCCCTAGGTAATAAATCCATTTAGAGCTTATTGTTGTATATTGTATACTATATTATCCTAAACCTAATTTGTGTCGTATTGCTTTCCAGTTTTCTAAGCAGTTTTTTATAAAATTGTGACTCTTAAACTCAGTTATTGATGTCATTTTTATTTATCAAAGACTAATTGCTTCTGTATTTTATGTATTTAATATGTTTCATGGATAAACTTCTCTTTTTAACCATTTCCAAATAGTTCTGATGAGTATAGCTTTGTAATAAAGCTTGATATCTTCTATTGCCAGACCCTCTGCTTTCCCACCTTTTTCATTTTTTTTCCCTTAAGAATCTTGATCTTTGTTCCTCTAAATGATTTTTTTCTAGCTTTATTAAGTAACCCTTTGGTGGTTTGATTGGTATGGCACTGAATAAGTAAATTAATTTAGGTACTATTTTTATTTTTATTGTATTGGACTTGTCCAACCTTTAGCATTAATATTTCTTCAATTATTTATCTGACTTTTTTTGTTTTGTTTTAATTCCTTGCATGAATCTCTCAAATATTTTATACATTTTGTAGTGATTTTGAATGGAATTGTTCTATCTCTTCCTTCTCCTGGGTTTTGTTGGTAATATTCAGGAAAACTTATCATTGTTTTTTTTAAGTGAGGCAATTGGGGTTAAGTGACTTGTCCAGGGTCACACAGCTAGTAAGTGTTAAGTGTTTGAGGCCAAATTTGAACTCAGGTACTCCTGACTCCAGGGCCGGTGCTCTATCCACTGCACCACCTAGCTGCCCCAGAACTTATCATTTTTGTGGGTTTGTTTTATAGCCTGCTATTTTGCTAACATTAGAAATTATTGCAATTAATTTTTAGTTGAATCTCTAGGATTCTCTATAAAGGGAGAATTGTAAAAGACAGAAGTATCTAGAATTATTTAAAATAATAGTGGTGATAATGGATATCTTTACTTTTATCCCCAATCTTATTGGAAAGGTCCATTTATTCCTATACTTTTGCAGTATATAAACTATATATATTTTTAACTGAAATGGATATTGTATTTTGTTGTAAAGCATTTTTAGCATCTTTTGATATAATCATATGATATAAATTATTCTTGTTATTAAGATTTTGTTTATATTTCCCCCTAATAATCAACCTTTCATTTCAAGCTTAAAAATTAATCTGGTTAGAGTGAATAATATTATTGATAAGTTGCCAGATCCTTATAACTGGTATTTTATTCAATACTTTTACACCAATATTCCTTAGGGTTGTTGATCTAAGTTGTCCCCCGTCACACACACACACACACACACTGCTTTCTCTCTCCCAAGTTTTGGTATCAAGCCATTGCTAGTCTCCCTTTCCTCCAACTTTCTCCTTTCCAAATTGGAAAAAAAATTGGGGTGCAGGGGGACAAAAAGGGAAAAAACCTCTGAAATAATAAAGCAAAACAAATCCCCACATTGGATGAGTCTGAAAATGTCTCATTTATTTTGAAGGAGATAGGGTTCCTTCCTATTTTCCATACAACTTATATAGTATTGGAATTAATTATTCTTTGAAAGTTTAGTAGAATTCATTTATAAAGCTATCTAGTCTTGGGCATGAGGGGGTTGTGAGAGAGTTCATGCATGGTTTATCCAGTTGTTTGTTTGTTTTTTCTGAGATTGGATTATTTTTACCCTCTATTATTTTCTATATACATTTTCACCTAAGGACTGCTTTGGCTGCATCATAAAAGTTTTGTGGTCATTTTCTTTGTGGGAATTCCCAATTGTTTCTACAATTTGTTCCTTGACTCACCAGTTCTTTAGGATCAAACTATTTAGTCTCCTTTTTTATTTATCATCCTTACTATATTTTTATTTCAATGTGGCAACAAAAGATTGCGTTTAATATTTCTGTTGCATTTGTGAGGGATATTACTTAAATACATAATTAACAAACTATAGTTACAGTTCCCACAAAGTGGACTACTGTCTTACTTTATTCTGAAATTTCAGTATCACCACAATTGACAAAAATCATTGAGTATATGTAATTGGTTTGGGGATACCTGGTTTGAGGGTGGACTAGATGACTGCTAAACTTTAAATCTCATAATTTTCTATTTAAATGCTCAAGAGCTCTCTCTCTCTCTCTCTCTCTCTCTCTCACACACACACACACACACACACACACACACACACAAAGAGGAGCACAAGGTCTGTCTTTCAAGTAAATTGATACAATGGCTGAACCATGCTTATACAACATTGGCAGTTCCATTTCAGATAATGGTCTCCAGGGTGGAGCCCATAGTATGACCCCTATTGAAGGGTAGAAAGACTGATTACATCCTACCATGACAGGCAATCTTGAGTCTTTTCTCCAATACAAACATAGCACTCTTTACCCATTATCACTTAACACTTTCCCATTCTACCTTCTCCACTTGATGCACTGTGGGCCCTCAAGACAATCATAATTTAATTGTGACCAGAGCATCCACAGCACCAACCATGTAAGTACCATTGGGAAAGTCCACTCCACCTACTAAACCTACTGCCTAACCCCAAAATCACCTTGTGGTAGTGACAGGTGCCCACAGAGGGCAGGCTCTGTGCTCCAGCCTCAAGGCTGGAATAGTTGGGGGTGGAACAATATGTATCACACAGGATAACATGGCATAGATGGGTTTCAGTGTTCCACCTCAAGCTCTCTAGGCCCTACCATCTGTCCTGCCTCTAGCCCTACTGCCCCCAGGCAGTGTCATCTGAGCTACTGACGCAAGCTAAGCACCCCTGGGCTTTGCCATCTGCTCCTTTGTTTCATCTTTAAGATGCCTGGTCCTTTCCATTCACCCTCAAGCTGAACTTTCTTTTGCGTATTGTCTCTTCCACTTAGGATGTGAGCTTGGGAACCAGATTGTCACCCTTTTTCTGTCTGAGACATAGTACATAGCACATAGACAGCACTTAATAAATTCTTTATTTATTCATTCATATCTCATTGATTTGTGCCCTCCCCACCCCTGTCAAATCATTCCTCTTTTGAACTTCCCTGTTTCTGTGAAGAGTACCATTCTACTTCATACAGGTTTGAAACCCCAGTGACATCCTTGATCCATCTCTTAACCCACATATCCAGGCTATTACCAAATCTTTGGTTTCTACCTTCACAACATCTCTCACATTTATCCCCTTATATCCACTCACATAGCTTTCATCTTGCTTCAAGCATTTATTACCTCTTGCCTGGACTATGGCAGTGACCACCAACTGGTCTCATTCCTCAAGTTTCACCGCATCTACAATATAACTTTCCACACACCTACCAAATAGATTTTCCTAAAACACAATCATAAGTATGTTACTACCTCCCTTCCACCTCCATAAACTCTATAAACTCTAGTGGTGGGGGCAGCTAGGTGGCTCAGTGGATAGAGCACCGACCCTGGATTCAGGAGTACCTGAGTTCAAATCTGGCCTCAGACACTTAACACTTACTAGCTGTGTGACCCTGGGCAAGTTACTTAACCCCAATTGCCTCACTAAAAAAAACAAAAAACAAAAACTCTAGTGGCTCCCTATTGCCTCTGGGATCAAATATAAAAGTCTTTGGCTTTTAAAGCTCTTCACAAGCTGGCCCCAACCTTCCTTTCGAGCCTTATATAGTATGTCTCTTTCTTCACTCTGCAGTTTAACCAACCTGGCTTTCTTTCTGTTCCTCACATTTATTCAAAAATATGCTAAACTAAAACTAAAATCTCCAAACACAAATAATAAAGTAAGATATGATGCTATGCATTAAGCAGAACCATGAGTAATGGATTAATGTTTAAAACTTTCTGCATCACTGAAATCAGAGACGATTCATTTTTTGTTTGTTATTTTTGCATTGTGTGTGGTGAATACACACAGAGAAGCATGACCCCTGCTGAAAAGTTATGTTTATTGACTATTCTGACTTATGATTTGATTGTTGTCTTATGTATCTTTCAAAGAAAGAGTATCTAAAGAGAAATTTGCCTGCTTGGGTAGCTAAAAAAATTAATAACCAATCACTAATAAATTATCATTATTTAGAAGCCTCCCCTATACAGAAGGATTTCTCAAAAATAATGAAACCTATTCAATCATATTATTCTCACTTAAAAGCTTTATTGTTAATATTAGGAGTAAGAGAAGAAAGGGGTTTGTATTATTAATAAAAAACATTTAAATATAATTTATTTCAACTTAATTTATTTAGTAATCATCTATACTTCTTCATTTTATTTTTCTTCTTTGTCTTCCCCTTAAAATATTTAACAGTTGAAAAGATGGCAGGTTTGTAAATTTCACCCTTGTTAATTTCCTTTTTTGTATGTTTTATAAGGTAGATAGTATATTAATACAGAAGTACATGTACATAATTTGTAAATAAATATATGCATATCAGGTATCTAAACATTTTTACTGAAAGGGTACACAATCAAAACAATTTGGAGACCACTACTCTATGCAAAGACTCTCACACCTGTAGCATAATTCCAAAGGTTCAATTGTCCTTATCTTCTTTCTCTGTTATATTCTTCCATCCACCACCCCTCCTCTCCCTGACACAGGTTAGAATTCATCTTTCTTCTTCAGATTATTTTTCTTTTTTGTTTTCCCCTTAAAGTATTTAACAATTCAATCCCTGAAATGTATATAGCACTTTAAGGTTTGTAAAGGACTCTATGTATGTTATCTCCCTTGATTCACAACTCTATGATATAAGTACAATGTATATTCATGTCCCACATTTTGCAGATAGAGAAACTGAGACTAGGAGAGATTAGGCCCATCATCACACAACTACTAAGTGTCAGAGGCAAAATCTAAACCCTGGTTTCTCCTAATCCCAGCTCTATTGCTTTTTCTTCTGTATGTTAAAGAAAAAGGGGGGTATTTTTTTCCTTTAGGAAGAAGGCAAACCTACTTTATACACATGTAATAGTTGTTTGACACTGGCAGAAACAAAAGTGTAGCACGATTCCAGCTAGACACTAGTTTGTTCCTTTTGCCCTTTATACTAACTGAAACAGATCCTCAGATCTTGGTTGCTTTTGTGACTAATGCTTGAAGCTAATTACCCAAGAACATCTTCTGTTCATTACCCTTGACTATGTCTCTGGAGACTACTGAGCAAGGTTTTATTTATGGTGGGTTTTCCTTACTTTTTCTGGGTCTTTCTATTCATTTTCTTGAGTTATCTAATGATATTTGCTCAGGTGTCAAAGTGCTGGATCAGCAATTAGTAGATTTGTGTCTCAATATAAACAGTAGCTACTGTCTGTACTTTTTCTTAATGATCAGACACTTTATGTCTTGCCTCTTCAGTGGTACAGATCTTCTGACTTCTGAACTGCTATGTTAGTTGCTGGGCTTTATTCTTTTTTTTTTTTTTTTTTTTTTTTTTTTTTAGTGAGGCAATTGGGATTAAGTGACTTGCCCAGGGTCACACAGCTAGTAAGTGTTAAGTGTCTGAGACTGGATTTGAACTCAGGTACTCCTCACTTCAGGGCCGGTGCTCTATCCACTGTGCCATCTAGCTGCCCCGCTGGGCTTTATTCTAAAGAATATGGAGAGCAATATTCAATAAAGGTAGCCATTCTTCCAGAGTCTACACTTGCATCTTTGAAAAGATAAAGAATGAGGAGTTCTGCATATGCTAATTCTTCATCACTTCAAAACCCACCCTAGGCAGAGTTTTTTCCTATTATCTTATTACTTTGAGGATAAGTGATCAAGGGACCCTTCATCTCACCTTCCCCCCAAACCTTTTCAGAGCAGATGTGTTAGGAGTAAGTCTTATACCAATACTCTGTTCAGGTTCAATTTGGGGATGAATTAAGATACTCATAAATAAGTCATTGAACAGGTTTAAAAAGAGAGAGAGATTTACTTATCCTTAACAAGGATATACAACAAGAATACAGTGGCACTTAGGAAGACACTTAATGTTCAATGTGAATCAGGTATAGGACAGCTATTTATTTCCTTTATACAAAGGAAATGCTTAACATACACAAGATTCACAAATGTGCATTGTCAAAACAGAATACTTATAACAATGATTATATTTTCCTGGGATGTTTCAACATAACAATATTTGTGATAGTGCTAAATTAGTATACCTTATTTATACTTCACCTCACTTCTGCACTGTCCAAATAATTCCCTCCAGGTCTGTGTCTTCTGGAAAGCCAGGGCAAGGCTTGAGCTTCTCCTCCTTTTGCTATTATCTTCTCAAGTGTAGAAACTGCCACACTGCAAGTTTGCCTTCAAGCCTGGGCACCAGTGGAGGAATGGTGGCCCTTCTGTTCTTCTTTCAATGGAGAACTATTTGTCACTCAGCCTAGAGTCAAAGTAGCTGAAAGCTTACTTTTTTAAAAGATTCCAATTTTTTTCTTATTTTCAGGTTCACATTCTATATCTCCTGTCTCCCCATCCCTCCCCCAACACTGAGAAAGCAAACAAAACAAAATCTATTACCAACATATACGGTCAAGCAAAATAAATCCCCATATTGGCCATGTTCCCCCACCGCCAAATGCCTCCATTTATACTTATATGAATTCATCAGCATGTTTTATCTTGAGTCTTCTGAAATTATGGTTGGTTATTGTGTCGATCTTTCAAACTTTCAAAGTTGTTCACCTCTACATATGTTATTTTTGTCATATAAATCACTCTATATCCGTTCATATAAGTCTTTCCAGGTTTCTCTGAAACCATCCCCTTCAGCATTTCTTCTTTCCTTGTAGTATTCCATCACACTTTTATACTTTAACTTGTCTGGTCATTCCCCAATTAATAGGCATCCCTGCAGTTTCTAATTCTTTGTAACCATGACAATAGTTAACATGAATTTTGGGAGGTACATATACATTCTTTTCCTCTTTCTTTGATATGTTTTGGGTCAGATCTAGCAGTGATATCACCGGATTAAAGGGTATGCACAATTAATGGTTTTTAGGGCATAGTTCCAAATTGTTTTCAGCAGGAATTTCACTGATGAGATACAGCACCTTGTACCACTGTGGCCAACTGAGGAAGAAGGATGGGGGAGAAACAAAGGACTGATCTGGTCTACTGAATCATAGCCAAGTGAATTAGTTTAGCACCGAGCTACATGTGTGGTAGGCTATGACCAGGCAGGCAACTCTGTGTATAAATGAAATAGGACAATGACAGGGGAAAAGGAAGAGAGAAATATTTTAGGACTCAGAACTGTGGCATAGTGGAAGTTCCAAACAAATCAAGAATGTTTCATTGAAAAGCATCCCCAGCTTCCTTCAAGTCTCATCTAAAATCCCATCTTCTCCAAGAAGCCTTTCTCAATCCCCTTTAATGACTGATTATCTCTAATTTAGCTTGTATATATCTTGTTTGCACATAGTTGTTTGCATAATATCTCTCTCATTAAATTGTAAGCTCCCTGTCTGTTTTCATTGTCTCTGGACAAACAGGGACTGTCTTTTTTTTTTTTTTTTTTTTAGTATTTGTATTCCCAGAGCTTAACACTATGCCTGGCATATGATTGGTATGCAATTAATGATTGTTGACTGTTTGACTGACCGACTAGCTGACCAATTGGATTTAAAGTTAGGAAATCTAGATCCCAAAGTTACCTCTGTCACTTATGAGCAATGTGGCATTGAGCAAGCCACTTTACCCCTACTAACCTTCATTTCCTTATCTGTAAAATAAATGTTTATTAATAACTATTAGTATTATTAATCACTAATAGTTAATAAGTAACTTTTATTGTACTTTGAAGTTTGTAACATACTGTGCATATTATTTTCTCATTTAATCTTCACAAGTACTCTGTGAGGTAGGCTATTATTATTATTATTATTATCCCATTACTATCCCCATTTTACAGATGAGGAAATTGAGGCAGATAGAGATTAAATAACTTGCCCAGAGTCATATAACTAGTAAGGCAGAATTCAAATTCCTTCCTGATTCCAAGGCCAACTCTCTATCTATTACATCTAATAATCTATAAATCAGTTAAGTGGGAATAATAATGCTTATACTACCTACATCTGTTATAGGCTTGTTGTAAAGATCCAAGGAGATCATATATGCGAGATACCTTGTAAATTATAAAGCACTATATAAATATGAACTGTTATTATCACATAAATACGAACTACTATACCAACCTTTGTGCCACTTAGGGGGAGGATGAGTCAGTAAAATTTTGTGTGAGCTAATAAATTTTTAAGGCCTAATGTACTCATAAAATGGGATTGGAGTAAGGGCACATATACATGTTGGTAATGTCATTTTATAAATTATTAACTAGCTAGTGCTAACATCTAAGTAAAAAAAGATGGATTATTCTCTGTATTTCCTTTTACACAGCTTATAAATTGAAGGTATAAAAAGATTAAGAACTTCCTGCTTGAACAATAGATAGTGAAGTTCAAACCAACTCAATGGAAAGAAGTTTTCTTTTCTCCCTCTAAGAAAGGGAATTTCAACAGTTAAATAAAGCAGTGTTTATGTAATGGTGTTTCTTATGGAGATATTTAGTTGTAGCATGGTGTTTTAACAAAACGACAAAGTATAATAGCTAATCCGTGCCCTTACATTAGTGAAAATGATAATGTTCAACAGGAAATCTTCATTAAGGAAATGTTAGCATATGGTAGAGGAAGCTCAAGCTGGCCCACTTGCAAATTGGAAGAGGGGGAGACCTGCTTTTCTGCAAGGAAAAACTTAATCATTCAGAGCTTAAAAAGCAACAAAGTTAATTTTGAAATGCTTTCATTGAGTCCTAAAACAATGAGCTTAAATATAGTTGTTAATTTTAAAATATCATTTGAGTTAAAAGTAAGTTTTAAAACAATGAAATCAAATTCTTTTATAGGGTTCAAAACAAAACCTTTATTAACTTTAAATTTTTAACCTTTTTAATATGCTAAAAGATTTTTTATATATATTAACCTCATTATTTTTCAGGAGTTAAATAAAATTTCTCAGGGGCAGCTAGGTGGCACAGTGGATAAAGCACTGGCCCTGGATTCAGGAGGAGCTGAGTTCAAATCCAGCCTCAGACACTTGGCACTTACCAGCTGTGTGACCCTGGGCAAGTCACTTAACCCTCACTGCCCTGCAAAAAATTAAAAACTAAAATAAAATTTCAATTTGCATCTGGGTAGGAACCCCTTGCCAGCATTCAAATGGCTGAGACCTTAAGGGAGACACAAGTATCATGTAACTATGTTAGATATTTTAGGTGAAGTAATAACACAAAAGGCTAGGGATGATGCCTTAGAATTGTTATTTTCTTATTGAGAAAAGCTTTAAAAAAGAAGAAGAAGGAAAAGGAAGGTACCTTTTCTAGTATCTCCATTAAGAGAAGTAGGTTTATGTAATTGAAGAACACCGAAGGAATCAATCAAGTATTAAGTAAGCATCTACCAGTGACAGACATCATGCTAAGCAGTGGGAATGTAAATACAAAGGATGAAACAATCCCTACCCCCAAGGGGTTTACAATCTAAAGTCAGCAATCCTAGATCTGCCACTTACTGGCTTTGGAACCATGTGTAAATTAATTCACCCCTCTGAAACTTTACAGTCAGCACCCTAACCAGGGATAATGGGGAGGCTCTGAACTATAATCTGAAGGACAGGACTGAATTTTTT
This sequence comes from Dromiciops gliroides, assembly GCF_019393635.1. NCBI lineage: Eukaryota > Metazoa > Chordata > Mammalia > Microbiotheria > Microbiotheriidae > Dromiciops > Dromiciops gliroides. The sequence continues at coordinate 381,876,625 of NC_057864.1, read as the reverse complement.
TTTTTTTTAGTGAGGCAATTGGGGTTAAGTGACTTGCCCAGGGTCACACAGCTAGTAAGTGTTAAGTGTCTGAGGCCGGATTTGAACTCAGGTACTCCTGACTCCAGGGCCAGTGCTCTATCCACTGCGCCACCTAGCTGCCCCTAGGACTGAATTTCTTAAAGATGAGTTGCCTTGTGCCACTCTTACAGGACAAGGGTGGAAGATGGAGGAAGATAAAAAAGGAAGAACAGTAGACTTCACTCCTAGTAGTTAAATATCAGCTATCAATATATAACTTTGCAGAATATTTCATTTGTCTTCCAAAGATAACTTAGATTGAAAAAAGTTCATAAAGGGCTTGACTGAATTTTGGAATTCTCCAAGAGGTTTACCTAACAGGGCCATGTCACTGTGTGTGTTTTTATAGGATGCCAACTGGGAAGTGACTAAGGGGGCGGGGGAGGTGTATCCCAGTGTGTGTCCTCTCTCTTTGTTCATCTAATATTCTGTTACTATGCCATAGTACTACCTAGTCTTCTGGCTTTGGGGAGCATGTAAAAATAAGGTTTGCCTCATGTACCTTGTGACTTTGGGCAAGACATTAACCCTCCCCATGTCTTAGTTCATTTACAAAATAAAGGGATGAGACTTGATGACCTCTGCTGTCACTTCCAGTTCTCAGTATATGATCATACAAATCTCAAAATTAAGTCAACATTAATTTTTTATTATGATGAGTCAGTAATTAAGCAGAATTATCATCTTTACAAATATTTATTATGTAAACTTATGAAATGCTGTCTTGGTTATGTTAAAATATCGGCAATATAAGGTTGTTCATGTTCATGTTTTTTGTTCCTGTTTCAGAATTAAGTATTTTGAAGATTAACAAAAGATAAGGTCTACCTGAGACATTCTAGCAGTGTGTCTTTGACCTGACACCTGTGTAAGACTCTGCCACCTGAACTTTAGAGGTGTTTGAAAGCCTTCTTAGTGGTGAAAACCTTCTAATAATGGTCTTAATGCCTGCCCAACCTACTTTAATGGGGATTATATGAGTAGCAAATGAGATAATGCCTTTAATTTACAAAGTATTTTCACATATATCAAATAAGGATTATATGTATGCTATGATGATTTTATGATCCTTAGATAATGAACGTGAAAGTAATTTGCAAACCAAAAAGCATTATTAAAAAGTAAGGTATTATTATCATTAACCACAGGCCAGGTCTAAATTAAATGATCATTTCAGGGAAAAATAGAAAAGAAAAAAAAACCCTGCTTTTGTCTGAAGTAACTATAATTTGGGGAAATGTAATGACTGATGTCTGAATTACCTAGAATTTCCACACTTCCCTTTTTGATGGATAAACCTGGATAAACCTGGCTTGAGGCTCTAGCTCCATGACATCATTATCATTAGGTTAAAACTCTAAATCATGATGTCATTTCTTTTCAATATTTACGCTAGATGAAGATTGGGATAAAATAAATAAAAAAGCAAAACTGGAATTACTGAAAATCCTGAATCTACAGCTTATGAAAGATACAGAAAATTTTAGATACCTTCAATTCCAGAATGACTGGCCCTAATACCCCTCCCCCAACAAAAATTATTATTTTTTATACTTCCAGGAACTCTGATTTAGTAGCTATTATAAACCACAGAAGAGCAGCATGATTTCAGGGGAAGGATTTCATGTTGATATTTAAGTTGGAGGTTTTGTAGACTTTCCCCCACTATTTATTTCCGCATGCTGTTGTGAGGCCCAAATAAGATAATGTGAGTCAAGGTCTCAGGCCTTTGTGCATTATGTAGTACTACACATAAAGGAAAGGTATTATTATTGTTGTTAGACTGTGCACATTTGGGGCTCCTTTCTTAAAATGAGCTCCTTTATTCTTTAACTTTGCAGAATTGTTGACACATGTATACAAGTATCTCTGCAGTCTAGACAGCATGACCTCCTCAATTAGGTGATAAATAATAGATACATACTTAGCATGCCATTAGCTATTGCTGTAGTGGATTGATTCTCCACCACACACATGCTCCATTCTTGTTTTAGCACTTAGGCAATTGCTTTCTTGCACTAACTGTGCAATACTTAAATGAAAATGAATGGGGCTCCCTGATTGTTCTCAAATCGGCTCATTTTCACCACCTCCAAATGACTAAAAACAAAAAACTCAAAGTGTTTATGTCCGGGTGCAAGATACAACTACAAACCACTTCATTTCCAAAATGTAGTTTTCATTCAAGGGGAACTTCTGCTGGCTGAGTTTGTACTGGCAACAAGCAAAAATAGTAAAATTTAAATTTGGCCATCATAATCCTATCCTTTTCTCCTTCTATGCCTTACAGTTCTCTCACTTCCCTCTGTGACACACTTAGAACCCTCACTGTGGCAACCCCAATTAGATATGCCTTTCTTAACCATACTTAAGACTTAATGAGATAAATGAATCTGTATTAATGTGTTGACAGGTCAATGTGTGACATCTCCTAGATAACACAATTTCCTAAAACAGTTAAAATATAATGGACTTGGGGGCAGCTAGGTGGCACAGTGGATAAAGCACTGGCCCTGAATTCAGGAAGACCTGAGTTCAAATCCGGCCTCAGACAATTGACACTTACTAGCTGTGTGACCCTGGGCAAATCACTTAACCCTCATTGCCCTGCACAAACCCCTCCCCCCCCAAAAAAAACCAAACCAAAAAAAAATATAATGGATTTAAGAAGGCATTTAAGAAGTGAGACATTAATGTTGAGAATCTTAGGTGGGCCAGTGGAAGAGATATATGGTCAGGGCCATAGTGGATGATATGGATACTTAGTGGGTACCACTAAGTAGGTAATCAGCCACCTATTACAACTACACATAATGCCAGCCTCCCCCAGTAGATTTGGAGAAGGTATGTCCCTGGACATTTACTCTTCAACCTATAGGAGTCCAAAACAGATTGGAGGGGTAGAGAGAGAAGAGGGCTCACTTCTGACTTCACCCTAGATCTCCTTTTTTCTTTCTCCTGCCCTGCTTATGAAATTTGAAAGGTCTCAGGGGTTGACTTGGGAGGTGAGGAGGTGGGGAGTTTGAATTCCCTTCTGGTCAATGTCCCGGACACATCTGCTGATCATCTGAAATCAAGGTCTGGCATCAATCGGCCAAGGCCAAATGGATGTAGTTTGACCTTGCTTAAGGGGAACCTCTTGGAGAAAAGAATTCCCAGCAATCAGAAGCTATGAATTAACCCTTTTTCACATATTAAATTTAAGCTTGAGCTCATCTTTCCCTGGACTCTACATGTACCTGGGGAAGAGTGTGTAACAGGCTTTTGGGATTATGTTTTGCACCACTTGTTCTTACTATACCACCTTAGTATTATATCCCTTTCTAAAAATCCATTTAAGACTGGCTGACTAAATGATTCTCAACTGATAATCTTAGGAAATGGGGGGAAACACTCTTGAGAACTTGAACATGAGAGAACCAGTCCTTACCCCTAAGGGGATAGCCCTAGAACCCTGAGGGGGAAATGTAGTGTTGTGTTAGAGAACCAACTCATCAATGGGAATAGGAGTTGGGATAAGCATCCTGAGAGGTTACATGGACTACATTATTCTTATATTATCAACAAAAGCCATCATAAAGAGATAGAAAGAAAAATTATACTTAGAATAACTATGACATGTATAAAATATTTAGGAAATAGGGATAATATGAATAATAACTACTAATACTCTTTACAGAAATAATGATGCATCTACATAATTGGAGAAATATTAATACCCCAACATTGGGCCATACCAATATAATGACAATATTTCCTAAGTCAATTTACTTATTTGGTGCCACGCCAATCAAAATATCAAAAGGTTATTTTATTGAGCTAAAAAAGGATAACAAAACTGATCTTAAAAAACTAAAAGTCGGGGGCAGCTAGGTGGCACAGTGGATAAATCACCAGCTCTGGATTCAGGAGGACCTGAGTTCAAATCCAGCCTCAGACACATGACACTAGCTATGTGACCCTGGACAAGTCACTTAACCCTCATTGCCCTGCAAAACAACAACAACAAAAGAACCAAAAGTCAAGAATCTCGAAGGAAATAATGAAAATAAAGTCAGAAGGAAGGTAGCCTTGATATACCAGATGTCAAACTACATTGCAAAGCTATAATCATTAAAACTACTTGGTTGTGGTTAAAAAAAAATAGAATGCTTCTGTGGAACAGATTAGATACACAACAAAGTAAACAAATCATAGTGTTTTACAAACACAAAGACCTCAACTACAGGGCTCGCCACTCAACAAAAATTGCAGGGAAAATGAAAAGCAATCCAGCAGACAAATGTCTCACATTATATACCACAATAGCCTTCAAATGGATATATAACTTAGGTATAAAAGTTGACATCATAAACAAGTTAGAGAATTGCATCATGAGATATGTTTCTCGATTATGGGAAGGGGAAGAGTTTTTTGAAAAAGGTCAGAGAGGATCACAGGAAATAATGTGAGCAGTTTTGATCACATTAAATTGAGAAGCTTAAAAACAATGCAGTTAAAATAAGAAGGGAAATGACATAGTAAAAATTTTTGCAGCAAGGTTACTTAGTAAAAAAAAAACCAAAACCTGATATCCAAAATATATAGAAACTGATTCAAATGTATAAGAACAAGTAATATTCCCCAATACATAAATGGTACAAGAATATAAACAGGAGTTCTCAAAAGAAGAAAAGGAAACTACCAACAGTCATATGTGTTTTTTAAAAATGCTCCAAGTCATTAATAATAAGACAAATGCAAATTATAACAACTGTGAGATTCTACTTTATACCCATTAAATTGGCAAAGATGACAAAAAGGGAAATTTACAGTTGTTGGAAAATAACTAACCTATGCATATCCTTTGATTCAATAATACCATGACTATTCCTCTTCTCCAAAGAGATGAAAGAGGGGATTCATATGTGCAGTCATACTGATGGTAGAATTTTTTATTAAAACAAAGAACTTAAAATTAATGGAAAGCCCATCAATTGGGGAAGAGCTAAACAAATGGTAGTAGACAAATGAAATGGAATAATGTTATTATTGTAGCAAATTATGAAAGAGATGGATTATGAAAGGAGAAAACTAGGAAGACTTTCATGAACTGATAAAAAATGAAATGGGCAAAATCAGGATAATTATTTATAAGTGACTATGATACTGAAAAGAGAAACAACTTTAAAAGGCTTAAGAACTCTCATTAATGCAGTGACCAACCATAACTCAAGCAGATAATGAAGCATGCTGCCCATCTCTGAACAGAGTTAATGAACTAGAGGTATAGAATGAGACATATACTTTAAAAAAAAAAACATATATTGGCCAATGAGTGAATTTGTTTGGCTTGACTATGGTTATTTGTTATAAGGGAGAGTTTGGATTGTTTTGTTTTGAGGGAAGTATTTGTGAGAAGAGAATGACTAGTGATAATGATTCCAAAGAAAAGGAACAAAACAGTGAGTGAAGTATCTTTTTAAATAGAAAGCTATAAATAGAAGGAAATGCAGAGGAAGATACAGGCAAGCAGGGCAATTTTAAAAGGAATTTGATTTGCTAAAATTCACATAGATCATAAATTAGAACTAGTGATCTTTTTAAAAAAAATTAATATATTTTTTATTATCCTGTACTTGGCAGTACCAACAAGCAGGAACATTTCCTTATACACAGAGAATAAAAAGGTGATTGTATCTGCAACCATGATTGTCTATTATATACAGCTTGTTCTTAAAATTCTAAAGAGGTTTTTACAATTTTAAATCTAAAAATTCTTTGAAAAAAATTTTAGATTCAAGTTTTAAAAGTTATCTTGCTTGTTTGTGTCTCCTCTGAACTTCCTTCAGTTCTTTATTGTACACTTTAAAAAAAAAAAAACTTCAGCAGCTAGGTGGCACAGTGGTTAAAGCACTGGCCCTGGAGTCAGGAGTACTTGAGTTCAAATCTGGCCTCAGACACTTAACACTTACTAGCTGTGTGACCCTGGGCAAGTCACTTAACCCCAGTTGCCTTACTTAAAAATAAAAAAGCTTCAATGACCCGTTTTTCTTTCTTTTCTCTTGGGTTCAAATCCCTCAGGTGCCATCCAGCTCTAAGTCTATAATCCTAAAATAATTATGAATAGGGTTTCAAAATCAACACAAAATCAATTTTTAAAAATAGCTTGAGGTATCCTTGGACCACTATGCCTTCCTTTCTGAGAAGAGTAGGTCTGAATTGTACTCTCTGTTCTAAGGTCTAGAGAGCTATGGATTGATTGGGCCACAGTTGTTGGAGGAGCAACTAATCTGGGGTAAGATTGAATGCAAGTGTTAGGAAGAAAAGGCAGTGAATGGTCTATTAAATTCTTCATCAAGTATGGAGGCAAAGGATGTTAAACACAGTTATAGGAGTGGGGCTTTTGAGTTCTAATTTGGAGTGTCTCACTCATTCACCTTTTTAACTCTGGTTAAGTCACTGAAAATCTTTGTAAATGGGTTTCCCTATACGATAAAAGGAAACACCCATCTTTGCCCATTAACAAATAAGGCTGGGGCAGTTAGGTGTCGCAGTGGATAAAGCACCGGCCCTGGATTCAGGAGGACCTGAGTTCAAATCTGACCTCAGACACTTGACACTTACTAGCTATGTGACCCTGCGCAGGTCACTTAACCCCCATTGCCCCGAAAAAAAACCCAAAACAAACAACAACAATAACAACAAAACCCAAATAAGGCACCTTGCAAAGAGGGAACGTGCTCAATAATTGTATATCACATGATGGCATTCAAAATTGGGTGGGGTTTTTATTTCTGGTTTTGTTTTGTTTTTTGTTTTGGAGGGTGGTGGTGGTGGATGTACAAATGCTATCTCACTAATCTTGACACCCTTCTGTTAGGCAGACAAGCCCCAGCTGTTACTTTTATGAACAATAATCAGATAAGGCCATGGAATGAGAAAGTATTCATGTGTGTCCGTGCTGGGGGGGCAGGAGAGAGCTGATTTTCAGGTCCTGTGGGAGGAGACGGGTTCAGAGCCAAAGATGACTCCAGTGTTACAGTATCAGGTAAAAATGTTCTCGCTCCACATTCCAAACAGGGAACTCCCCCACTGACTGGCTTATTCAAGGAGGCTTTCCTCTTTTCCTGTGGGTGGAGTAATAGACTCCCATGACCATTCTATGAGGTATATGTTCCTAGAAGAAGTTTTGCACAGGCACATCAACTCCCTACCCCCCACCCCCCTCATCCCATCAACATGAAAGTGAAGAAGCTGTCCTTGCTTGGTGATTTTTTTTTCTGTCTCAGAAATGACAGCTAGTAAGTCAGCTTTTAGAATGATTAGCCTAAAGAAAGGATATAAGAGTTCAGTTGTGGACAGATCACTACAAAGGTATCATGACTCACTGATTTCATCCTCTTGATTTTGCCAGGTTGGATCCAGAACATAGTAATCTTCTCTTATCCCTACAGAAACCCAAGATACAGCCTAATGATAAGTCATATTCAAAGGCAGTGACTTTAAAGTCAGAGGATCTTGGTTCAAAACCTATTTCTGCCCCTTACTATTTGTATAACCTTGGGCAATCACTTTGCTGAGCCTCGGTTTCCTAACATGTAAAATGGGAAGGGGGATGTATTAGATAGCTTCTGAGTCTCCTTCTGACTCTTTCTGATTCTTTGTGCCTCTTGAGAGTCGGTGTGATATAGTTTTTAGAAGAGCAACATGGAATCCAAGAATTCAGGTCAAGTCAAGAAGCATTCATTAAGCACCCAGCTAAGCACTTGGGATACATATACAAGGAAAAGAAAGACAGTCTCTGCCTAGAAGGAGCTTACATTCTAATGGGGAAGACAACACATAAAAGGGAGTCTCTGGGACAGTTAGGAGCATGGTAGAGAAGTCCAGAGAATGAAGGATGTCTGGTCTGGGCCCTTCCACAAAACAGAAGTTCCAGAAGGAACACACCAATAGGACAAGGGGGCTAAGAGGGTAGAAAGAGAAAGTGTCTGAAGCATAGTGGCAAAGTCTGGATAGTGAAACAGGAGTGATCTGGAGGACTGTATTTACATCCTACCTCTGACATATACTATTTGTGTGATCTTGGGCAAATGCCTCTCAGTGCTCTATATAACTCTCTGCAGAATAAGGGGCTGGGTCTTCTTCATCTGGGAATTACCAATACAGCCAGGTCCCAATGAGGACAAATAATGAATCTCCTGAAGTGGTTGCATGTATTCTTATCTGCATGATCCAAAGTTATTGTTATGTAAAATATGGTAACAAGTTCCAGTCCAATAGAAATACAGAGTGTGAATTTATCTAATGTGACCACTTTAAGAGAGTCATTATTCTCACTAATCAGGACCTGGCTGTGCCAGTGAAACCACATGTCTAGTCTCTATCCCCTATATAGCCCTTAGGGCTTTTCCTACCTACAACCTGCAAGTATCATTGTAACAAGAAGATGAAGTGATTGGCCACATATCAAACAATTGTTAAGTAGCAGGGCTGCAACTCAAACATTTTTTTTACTCAAAGTGTTCCTTCCATTATATTATGCTGTCTTCTCTATCACTGAAGCCTTGAAATTTCAGTTATCCATATATTAACCTTGTTATTTTGTATTATTGTGGTAAAAAACATTTAGTTAATTGTAATTTATGTTTACAGGTGGGGTGGGGTGAAACATGCATCCAAGTGACTCAACAGTACTGAAAAAATGACTTTCAGCCAACCTAACTTGTCCTCATGATAGTCATTCCTTTAATTGATCTTGAATAAATTTCTCTTTCTCACAGACAGTAGGTAGAAGAGCAAATGTCTTCTAGTGCTTCAATTTCATCCTGTGGGGCTAGTACCAAAAATCCTGAAGCAACAGCTTTGGCTGACTTCACATTAAGAAGATGTTGAACTTCGGCCAGTTCTCAGCAGAGCAGAGCCTCTCTCTCTCTCTCTCTCTCTCTCTCTCTCTCTCTCTCTCTCTCTCTCTCTCTCTCTCTCTCTCTCTCCCTCTCTCTCTCTCTCTCTCTCTGCCATTTCCTTAATAGCAGGTTAAAGAGGACATTAGCTGGCTCGCTCATTGGTGGAATGCAGTTCTCTTTCCCATGAGTCTGCACCCAGATTTTTCTTGTGACTTCAGAATTAGTTGTGTGGTCATACAGGTTGCTTATAGCTAAAGAATTCTGGGGAGATGCCAACCATATACCACATTCTGCTTCTACTTGTGAGCATGGGGAGATTTATCTTCAACTATGGGGCAGTAGGGGTCACAAGGGAAACATTTGCTTTCTCTTTCACTCATTATTGGCAGGCTTGATTTCAAGGCCACTTATTTCAGAATGCCTGCGTGGGAACTACCACTAGACAGTATGGCTTATATATGTGACTGAGCAAGTGAACAGGGCACTAGGAACCTAGCCACTGTGGTTAGGAGGTAAAACAGGGCTGGTGAGCTTGATTCAAGCTAAGCATTGAAGACCTAGTGAAGTTCTCAGACATACAAGGCTATGGGGTAGCTTATCTACATACTAGTTGCCTCAATAGGAAATGCTTTGGTACCAGCTAAGGAAAGGGGTTTACTCAGAAAGTTAATTTGGTAGAAATGGAATTTGTACTTTTTAAAAAAAGAAACCACCCTATTTCTTTGTCGAAGATTCCAGATTAAGCATGTATATTATAAGAAAGAACAAATTGTAATATTGTATTTGATGTTCAAACAATTAGGGGACTATTGTTCTGTTTCTACCCAGGTTTTCTCCAGGTACCCAAAAAAAGGTACCAGGAAAATAAGAGGAAAGGTTTAAAAGATGAGATGAATATGAATATGAATATTTTTTCTAATTTGGCCATCGATAACATGGACAGTATTTGGACAATAGATAACATGGATAAAAGTGGCACAGTGGATAGAGAGGTGGCCATGGAGTCAGGAGGACTCATTTTCTTGAGTTCAAATTTGGCTTCAGACACTAGCCACGTGACCCTAGGCAAGTCACTTTACTTTGTTTGCCTCAGTTCTTCATCAGTAAAATTAGCTGGAGAAAAAAAATGTCAAGCTACTCCATCAGCTTTATCAAGAAATCCCCAAATGGAATCACAAAGAGTCAGACCTGACTAAAACAACTGAATAACAACAATATAAACTGCATTGTGAATCCCCAAGAAAATTAGGTGGAAAACCCCACCAAAGTAGCTAGGCCCAGAAAACAAAACAAAGCCCCCCCAAAAAAGAAAGAAAGAAAAAAACCAGTATAAGTAAATGTAGTGGAAAGGATACTAGATTTAGAGTGAGAATTTGAGGCCTAATCTTATCTTTACTACCTATATGAATTTCGTTCAGTCACTTAACTTCTTTGGTCCCAGCATAAAATGAGGCAATTGTTCAAAATCAGAAAATGATTAGATGAGAGGTTAAAAGGAACACTAACAGTTTATTAAATGAATGAAATAAAATAAATGGAGTTGTATGAGATCAGGGCTTCTTAACCTGGGGTCCTTAGATCTCCAAGAGGTCTATGGCTGTGTGATCCATAATGGCAGGGACCACTTCTTTTTGTATCCCCAGTGCTTAGTACAATATCTGGCCCACAGTAGGTGCTTAATAAATGTTTTTGGATTGATCAATTGATTTAAATGGGTCTGTGAACTTGGATGGGAAAAAATCCATCTTTATTTTTACTAACCTTTAACTGAAATTTATCGTTTTCTTCAGTTATTTAAAAACCTGACTCTGAGAAGGCATTCATAGGTTTTCCCATACTGTCAAAGGAGTCAGTCCTTCATGTAGAAAAGGTTAAGAACCACTAGACTAGATGATCTCTAAGGTCTCTTTCCACCTCTTCATGCCAAGATCCTAGAATTCTATTTGATGGACTGTCATCTGGAAGAGAGATTAAATGATTTCTCCTTGGTCCCAAAAGGAATAACAGGTGATTTTACAGAGGCTTTAGCTCTCTTTGGCTTAATGTAAGGAAAAATGACCCAATCAATAAAAATGAAAGGCATCAGAAGTGGGATGGACTGTCTTAGGAGGTGTGGAGTCTCCTTTCAATGGAAGTCTTTAAGAAGAGACTAGAGGACCATCTTGGAGGCATGTTGTAGGGAAGTATTCTTACACATGTCCTAGTTGAAATAAGTCTGAGGTTCTTTCCAAACCATGATTCTGTGACCTTTACATCCTTGCCCAGGGTGTCCCATTGCTGGGTTTTATATTGGAAAATATGTTTTAGTTAGATGAAAATGACAGCAGACCTCAAGTCCTTTTTTTTTTTTTTTTTAGTGAGGCAATTGGGGTTAAGTGACTTGCCCACAGTCACACAGCTAGTAAGTATTAAGTGTCTGAGGTCGGATTTGAACTCAGGTACTCCTGAATCCAGGGCCAGTGCTCTATCCACTGCACCACCTAGCTGCCCCCTAGACCTCAAGTCCTTTTAAGGCTTGCTGCTAATCCACTCCATCACAAAGTTCTTCTTTGTTTCTTCTATCTTCTACTACTGAATACTATTTCTTAGGCTACTACACTAAATTGAGCCAAAAGTATTGCATATTCCATATGCTTATAAAAAAGATAGCAAATAACAAACAAATTAAAAATGAGAGGAAAACTACCCCACTTTTCACATCTCACTTAACATTTCCAGCAAATTGCTTTGGCAGTACAATTGGGAAGCAGAATGATATGAGAAAAGGTATTGGACATCTATTGCATCATCATTCCATTAAAGAACAAGCATTTATTAAATGTTCACAATGTGCCAAACACAATCCTAGATACTTAGGATACAGAGGCAAAAATGAAATAGGTTGTGCCCTAGGGGATCCTACATTTTATTGAGTAGACAATGTCTATACATCTAAATATCAACAAAATACAAAGAAAATAAAAACAAGATAATTGCCAGGGAAGGTAAGAGGTCCTTGCAGTGTTCAGAAAAAAATTTTTTTAAGTTTTGAATTGGAATTTTTAATCTGGGTCATATGACCTTGTATTAAAAAATATTTTGATAAGTAAGTCAGTAAACATTTATGAAGCACCAACTATGTGCCAGGCGTAATGTTAAACATGTACAAAGAAAGACAGGAGACAGTCCCTCCTCTGAAGGAGCTCACATGGGAGAAGGCAACTTGCAAACAACCATGTAGAAACAAAATAGATACAAGATGAACTATAAATAATCTACAGAGGGAAGGCACTAGAATTAAGGAGGATTGGGAAAGATTTCCTGTAGAAAGTGGGATTTTAGCTGGGACTTGAAGGACCCTGGGGAAGCCAGTAGGCAGAGATGAGGAGGTAAAATGTTCCAGTCATGAGAGGCAGCCAGTGAAAATACCCAGAGATGGAGTATATTGGGTGAAGAAGAGCAAGGAAGACAATGTCACTGGATTGCAAAGTGTGTGTGTGTGTGTGTGTGTGTGTGTGGGTGTGTGTGTGCACGCGTGCGCGAGAAGGGGAAGGGTGTAAGATATAAGGAGATTGGAAAGGTAAGAGGAGCCAAGTTTTAAATACCAAAAGGCTTTGAATACCAGAGGACTTTATATTTGATCTTAAGAATGATAGAGAGTTGATGGAGTTTGTTGAGTAGGAGGTTGACATGGTCAGACTTGTGGAAAATGGACTGGAATGAGGAGAGACTCTAGATAGGGAGACCAATGAGGGGAGGGGGTTATAGTAATAGTTCAGGCATGGGGTACAGGGCCTGCACCATGGTGGTGGTAGTGTCAGAGAAGGGAAGGGAGTGTATTTGAGAGATGTTATGATTGTAAAATCTATAGTCCTGGGCAACAGATTGGATTTGTGCTGTGAGAGAGAATGACAATGATAACACCAAGGTTGCAAGCCTGAGTGACTGGGAGAATAGTGATACCCTTTACAATAAAAGGGAAGTTGGGAAGAGGGAGGGTTTGGTGGGGTTAGAATAATGAGTTCAGTTTTGTATGTCTTGAATATGAGAGGACATCCAATTTGAAACGTCCAAGAGGCAGTTGGAGATGTATGACTGGAGGTCAGCAGAGAGATAAGTAGATTTGAGAATCACCAGCTTACGAGATGCTAATTGAATCAATGGGGACTGATGAGATAACCAAGTGAAACACTATAAAGTTAGTAGAGAAGAGAGTCCAGGACAAAGCTCTGTGGGACCTCCACAGTCATTGGGCATGACTGATGAAAAGCCAGCAAAGGAGACTAAGAAGGAGTAGTCAGAAAGGTTGGCAAAGAACCAGGAGAGAATAGTGTCACAAAAACCCTAGTGGAGGAGAACATTAAAGAGAAGGTGATTGACAGTGTCAGAGGTTGTTGAGAGGTCAAGGATAAAGTCTGAGAAAAAGCCATAAAATTTGGCAATTAAGAGTGGGAGGGAGAAACAGAATGACAATAAATTGTGATCAGATAAGGGAATTTTAGAGTCCATGAACATGGCAGAGATATATTTGTGGATGGAAGCAAGATCAAGGCTATTTTTGTATGTGGCTGGCTTGGGGTGGAGGAGTATGAAGTAAGTAAATTGAAGAATTGTGAGGTTAGGGTGTTTGAAGGATAAGGTGTGTGTGTGTGTAAGAACTTTAGTATGGGGTGGAGCCAAGATGGTGGAGAGAAGCCAGTAAGCTGCCTGAGCTCTCTCAAATTTCCCTTAAAAAGAACATTAAATCAAGCCTCTAAACAGATTCTGAAACTACAGAACCTACAAAAAGAAAGAGGATAACAATCTTCCAAATGGAAATAATTTAAAAGACTTCAGGAAAGGTCAGTCTCACTTGGGCAGGGGAGGAGTGCAGTGCACTTCAGCGCAGCATGGAGGGGATCGGGGCAAATCAGCAGGAAGCAACTGAGGCCCCTTGATGCTGGCTCAGGGGGCTAGTGGCACAGTGGACCAGTGGTGAGATCTACCAGTACCAGCTGAGAGGGCACACTGCCAACTAGGGGGCCAACCACAGGATGGGTGTGACCAGGCCTGTCTATCCCGCTGTGAGCACTGGAAGCAAGCCCAGGGCAGTGAGAAATCCACAAGCCATAGAGGCCTCAGAGCAGAAAGCCAGCAACACAGCCCCTATCTCCCAGCACAAGAAGCTTGAAACAGTGACCCTGGTGCCCGAGGAGTGGACCTCAATGTTAAAAATAATAATAATAACAAGCTACAATATGAGCAAGAAACAAAAAAGAGCTCTCACCATTGAGAGCTTCTGTATTGACAGGGAAGAGACAAACACAAGCTCAGATGAGGATAATACTCTCAAATTGCCTACATGTGAAGCCTCAAGAGGGAAGGTGAATTGGTCTCAAGAACAAAAAGCCTTCTTGGAAGAGCTCAAAAAGGATTTTAAAAATCAATTGAGGGGGCAGCTAGGTGGTGCAGTGGATAGAGCACTGGCCCTGGAGTCAGGAGTACCTGAGTTCAAATCTGGCCTCAGACACTTAACACTTATTAGCTGTGTGACCCTGGGCAAGTCACTTAACCCCCATTGCCTCACTAAAAAAATATAAATAAATAAATAAATAAATAAATAAAAATCAATTGAGAGAAGTAGAAGAAAAATTAAAGCAATGCAAGAAAATTATGAAAAAAGAATCAGCAGCTTGGAAAAGGAAGCACAAAGATTTACTGAAGAAAACAATTCTTTAAAAAATTCATTTGGCCAAATGGAAAAGGAGGTGCATAATCTGACTGAAGAAAACAATGCCTTAAAAATTCGAATTGGACAGTTGGAAGCTAAGGACTCCATGAGACACCAGGAATCAGTCAAACAAAATTAAAAGAATGAAAAAATAGAAGAAAATGTGAAATACCTCATTGGAAAGACAACTGACCTGGAAAACAGATCCAGGAGAGACAATTTGAGAATCAATGGACTGCCTGAAAGCCATGATCAGAAAGAGTCTAGATACCATATTTGAGGAAATTATTAAGGAGAACTGCCCTGATATTATAGAATGAGAGGATAAAATCATCATTGAAAGAATCTACCAATCACCTCCTGAAAGAGACCTCAAAGGAAAACTCCAAGGAATATTGTAGCCAAATTCCAGAATTACCAGGTGAAGAGGAAAATACTCCAAGAGCCTTAGTATGATAGAAAAAGAGAAAAATTGTTAGCCAGGCACTGAACTAATTGAATAAAGAGAGGAATGCCTTGTATGGCAGTAGAAAACAGCTACCAGGATTTTGATTGAATGGTACATATTGATTATGATTATTTTTTTTTGCAGGGCAATGAAGTTTAAGTGACTTGCCCAGGGTCACACAGCTAGTAAAGTGTCAAGTATTTGAGACCTGATTTGAACTCAGGTCCTCCTGAATCCAAGGCCAGTGCTTTATCCACTGCACCACCTAGCTGCCCTCCATATTGATTATTTGAAACTAGAAGTAGCAATGGGGAGCAAGAAGTATTCTCACTTATCCCTTTTAGCCAATGAATCAGGGGGTAGGAATAAAAGTACAGTCAGTGCTGGAAAGGGAAACCATGGAGGCTGTGTCATCAGATATGAGCCAGGTTTCAGAGAGCCAGAAGATGGAAGGAGTGGGAAAAGGAGATTTTAGATGAAAGCAAACTTGGTGCCTATAGAGCAGGCATTTCAGAGAGCACGGTGGATGGGAAGGTGAGGAGAAGGTGCCAGAACTGGGAATTGAAGGAATGGTGTTATTTCTCTTCCCCCAAGGCAAGAGATGAGGCTGGAGATTTGATGGAAATGGGTTTCTCTTTTTTTTTTTTTGAAGGGGGACTGGAGACCAGGTAGGATCTAGGGCATTGACAAAATGGTGTTTCTCTTCTTCCCACAGGAAAATTTCAATATATGATATACTTGGTTCCTTTGTATATATGTAGTATATATGTAGTATATGTGTAGTATAGTTTATGCATTTTAAACACATTATTCTGAGGAGTCCATAGGCTTCACCACACTGCAAAAATGGTTCATGACCCAAGAAATGTCAAGAACTTCGAACTAGATAAATTCCTTGTCACCTGAGAAAGTATATTCTTGTTGCGTCCTGCATCCTGCATCCTGCATTACAACCATTTCATCTCACTGGCCCATTTTTTCTCATCTGCAAAATGAGAGAACCAGATGGTCAGTTAGAAAAATGGTCTACAAACTGGTAGGTATATGTACCCTAGGGGTTGCTCAAGATGACCCAGTGGGTTTATGAAGAAAATATTAGGCCAGACTCAAGTCCCAGGCACCTTGACTTTACAGGGCTTCCATGTTTATGCTGGCTGGCTGCTTCATCCTGCATGCAACACTGGCTTCAATCATCATGGCTCAAACTCCTGGATCCAATGAGGCTCACCTCCAGTACCTGTAGCTGAGAAGGATAAACAATATAAAATAGAAATAAACACCATTTCCCAGAGCCAGGTAAAAGAGGGAGAAAGGGGGAAATAAGTATTTTCTGTCTCACTGGTTTAGTTCATGGCACCCACTCTGTGGTCTTCTTTACAGTTATCTTCACCCTCTGGACAAATGTAATAGATAAGACTGATCAAAAAGAGCATGGAGGGGGAAAAAAGGGAGCAGAAAAGAGAGCAAATGGCCTAGTCTCACCAGTTTTAAAGATGCAAGCAGCCCCCTTCCACATTACAGGCAATGCAGAAGCCTCCATGTCAGGCAATCTGGGTATATGTTAAAGGCATCCTAAGGATGCTTCCATGTTAGGTGAACTGGACCTGCCCAGCCAAACCCAGGTTGCTCTAACATTATATTTTAGCAAAAGAGAGACTGTGGCATAATGTATGGAGTCCTGAGCTTAGAATCAGGAAGACACAGGCTCATATCCTGCCATTGACACTTCGTTGTTGTTTGACCATAAGTAATTCACTTAAAAACTTCTCTGAATCTTATTTTCCTCCTCTGTAAAATGAGTATGATACCAATAGTACCTACATCACAGGGTCATGAGGCTCAAATGAAATAATATAAATCAAGTGCTTTAACAAGATACTGGATGTCAATTTTTTTATCATGAAAGGAAAGTTTATTCACCTTACATAGGGATGGTTAGTGAAAGAGAAATTTGTAGAATTAAAACAAATTTTCTGCCTCTAGATTCTGACTATCCAGAAGACTATTAGGTACGTTTCTGGTGGTTACTGCATTTTTAAAAAGGAGGAGGGATGGGGGAAGAAGAAGGAGGAGGAGGAGGAGGAGGAGGAGGAGGAGGAGGAGAAGAAGAAGAAGAAGAAGAAGAAGAAGAAGAAGAAGAAGAAGAAGAAGAAGAAGAAGAAGAAGAAGAAGAAGAAGAAGAAGAAGAAGAAAAATTTTCTAGCCGTAAGGTTTTTTCCATAGTGGCTGGTTATAATTTGTATATTCCCTGGCTTGTGAAATTGTCTACCTCTCTTCCAATGAGTCAAATTTCAGGAAAATGTAGAATTGGACATACTGCCCTATAATCTGTGTAGAAACAAACAAAAAAAAAAACCTAAGCAGATACAGCATCTTTTTTAGGAAATCAAGGTATGATAGTTGTTGTTTTTTCCTAAAATCATCACACCACAGATCTAGAACACAAAAGGAATCTAGAGTTCATCTAGTCCTTTCCCTTCCCTCCTCATTTTACGAATGAGGAAACTGAGACCAAAGGATGTTAAATGATTTGTCTAAGCATATTGGTCATAAGTGGCAGAGACAGAATTGGGACCCAAGACCTCTGAGTACAATTTTAGCATCCTTTCCATTGTTAAAAAATAGTATGATTGTATTTTAGTAATCTAATTAGGTATTATGATTCAATAGGAATCAAATGTACATTAGATAGGGGCAGCTAGGTGGAGCAGTGGATAAAGCACCGGCCCTGGATTCAGGAGTACCTGAGTTCAAATCCGACCTCAGACACTTGACACTAGCTATGTGACCCTGGGCAAGTTACTTAACCCCCATTGCCCTACAAAAAAAAAAATGTACATTAGATAAACACACCATTTTCTTACTCTATTCCCTTCTCCATATTCATTTTTTCCTCTTGAGTTACCTAACATTTTCAAACAGCCTTAAATATAAAGGGTATATGCAGAAGAGTAAGACAAGCCAAGAAGCAGGGCTCCAAATGCCATAAACTTTAATAATATATCTATCCAACGTTATCACTTAAATGGGACCCAGGAATAAAAACAGAAATCCTGGTGCCAAACTCACAGAAAAATGAAATAGTAAATAAGTGTGTTGGGATGGGTGGGGGTGGGTGGGTGAGAGAATGAATATTTGAAAGCAGTAATTACACCGAGTTATAAAAAAGAGATAATGCTTTGGGCTTAATTCTTCCCATGGATACTGGAGAAATGAAGCAGCCTTGAACTAACCTGATCAAAGGATACAATATGGGAGAATGTGTGAGGATGCTCATCTTCTCTCATGAGCATAAAGGAAAGAATTGGGTCCTTTATCTTTTACACCAAGGAATTAATATATTTATTAAAATATAAAAAGGAAGCTCACAAAATTAAATATTTACTTCCTGTCATGAAGAAGTTCCTATGATATGAAAGCAGCAGAAAAATGTATCCCAGATCTTAACTTGTATAAAACCTCTGAGGGAACAATTACAAAATAATAAACTATAGCATTGTTAGTTCAGGCCATTCAAATGTTTCATTCTGCTTTAATTCTAATAGACTTTGTATTCCAGCCCCAGTACAAATATAACTCCTTGTAACAATCATTTCAAATTATAAATAAACTGGAAACACTATGCCATTCATTTCAGCAGACCTCACTATCCTAGCTAAAAGTTAAATTTCATTTAGATTGATTTTTATGGCATTTGCAAATAAGAAGAAAATCTATTATTGTAATTTAATAGACACATGATGAACAAGTGGTTCTTCCCTCTCTAATTATAAAAAGAGGCATATATAAAGTTACACTATTGTCCTCCAAGGATTGTGATGAAAATGTTGCTTCCCTCAAAGCTGTCATTCATTTTGCAGATGATGACAGAATCATCTTCTTAGAATTTATGACACAATTTTCACCTGAAATGAGGAAGAAGATTTTGTTTTGACCCCAAATGATGTAATTTATTATTTATCTTCTCCATCTAATCAACTCTGACTAGATTTATCTTGCAGAGAGGTTGATGCAACTGCTTTGTGGGTATTGACATAGAAATAAATAACCAGAATCTGTAGAGTGCAAGAGTTTTGGAGAAAACAGGTGTGCATCAGAAGGAGGAGGCTATAGGGGGAAAAGAACAATCTGTCAATAACCAGAACCTTGTCAAGTCTCTCAAGAAACTTAATTCAATGAATTTAGGTGGGTGATATACCCAAACCTTTCATTGGACCCACAGCAATATTTTCACTGGGAAAAATGGGAGATAGACTAGGGAGGATATCTAGCAATATCAGTGCTCAGAACTAGAAAGAAATCTCATAAACATGGCATTACCATGAGTGAGGTAGGCAATAACATTATGGTCTTTGCGCTATATTTATGAATTTGTTTATACCAGTGGTAGGCCTGGCATCTGGTAATTTCTAAGTAAGTTTCCCTTCCCTGAGAAATTTTACTAAGCTCCTGAAGTTATTCCACAATGATAGTGCTATTGTTAATTTGATGCAAACAAACAAGCAAACAAACAAATGGGGTGAGTTAGTGATTGGGTGCTATTTTTTTTTAATTTTCTTTTCTTTTTTTTAGTGAGGCAATTGGAGTTAAGTGACTTGCCCAGGGTCACACAGCTAGTAAGTGTTAAGTGTCTGAGGCCGGCTTTGAACTCAGATACTCCTGACTCCAGGGCCGGTGCTCTATCCACTGCACCACCTAGCTGCCCCGTTGGGTGCTATTTCTTAAATCTATAGGAAAGATGCCAGAAAGAAAAACAATGTATCTTCCTTTTCCCCGCCCTTTACAGCCACAAGACAAAAACTTTACAATATATATTTACTCTTGTCTAGAAAAAAAAAAAGGACATTAAAAAGGGAAAGAGAAAGTTACTTTCCTATGAGTTTTTAGAAGTGAATTTTTGAACTGGGGAATTAAGGAAGCCTTCCTGGAGATGGTATTTGAGTGGGACTTTAAAAGATAGTTAGGAATACAACAAGTGGAGAGGAAGGAAAAACAATTCAGGCACAGGAAACGCTAGTCAAAGCTTTCTCATGGTTTCTGTTTGTAAGAATTGATTGTGATTCAGAGGACCCCATCTTTGGCTAAAATTGGAAAGCTTCGGGTGTGCCCTGGCTCCCTCCGCCAAGCAGGGGTATGCAAGGAAACCCCATGCCCTGGCCGGCCTTAGGTGCTGCCCTTAGGAATGCCAGTGAATTGGCTTGGGGTGTGTGGGTGGTCCGCCCGGGTTTCCTGTGAGAGAAGGGTTTTTAATTTTTATTCTGGGGGGTAGAGAAGAGTGGGGAGGAGACGAGAAGAAGAGAGAGAGAGAGAAGAGTTCACAGGGCAAGTGAGAAAGTCAAACGCAGATGCTCAGGAGAATAGAAAAAGTTAAACACAAAGCAGCTGAGTCTGGTGGGCAAGTTTACAGGTCATATTTCATGCTTGTCTTTGTCCTTATTTTTAAATTTGTTCCTATCAATAAACCTGTTTTTTTGTTCATCTGAAAAGAGGCTTTTTAATCTTGTTTCTTATCAGTCTGGGAGAAACAATTGGGGAGGGGGCAGTGTGGAAGAGAGGAAGCTTGGGACCTAGAGGTCCTCTGTTGTTTTCTGAGTCCCAATATTACAGCTAGCCTCCGAATTAACTCTTCTCATATTAAATTTGGCCCTAACATGTTGTATCACATGGGAGTTCCCATATAGAGGGAAAGTCAGGACATATTTAAATGCATAGATAGATAGATAGATAGATAGATAGATAGATAGATAGATAGATAGATATGTATTTAGGTTAAAGGAAAAATAGGTGACCAGATAATTAAGGTTTTGTTGATATTTTTATCATTAAAAATATTTGCTATCCTAAAGAATACCTTGAATACAGGAGTTCACGAAAACATTGTCTGACTCTGTGTTCTTGTTGGAAAAGCAAGATGTTGAGAATTCAAACTGATACAGAGACACATTCTGATCTAGTGGATGGAGGCCTTGAGTGAGAGATATGGGTTGTCTTCTTGGCTTTGCCCCTAAGGAAAATGGCCATGATAAATCTCAATACTTTGCCTCAATTTTGTCTTTTCTTATTTGCACAATAAGAGAAGACCTGAAGTCCTGTCCACTTCTAAAATGATGATTACTCCTAACATCAAAAATAGTATCTTCAAATTTAGTGATGGCAAAAATAACTTGCCCATTCATTGAACAAGTTAACAAATCAACAATCTTAGGATCACCAGATATAAAACAGGAAGAGAACTTGGGCATCAATTAGCCCAGTTCTCTCAGTTTACAGATGAGAATACTCCCAGAGTCCCAGAAACTTAAATAATTTGTTCGTGGTCATACAGATAGTAAGTGGAAGAGCCAGGACTTCTCACTTCAAATCAGGCTTCCTTTACATGTTGTCATACTGCTTTCCTGAAACGATAGCTTGAAGACAGATTGTGGAAGACCTTAATGGGAGAACCAGTTTAAATTTTATTCAGTAGTCAATGGAGAGGCATTGTAGAAGGCTGTAAGGTAGCAAGATTTGTTGTTGTGTTGTTCAGTTGTTTCAGTTGTATCCAGCTCTTCGTGATCCCATTTAGGGTTTTCTTGGCAAAGGTACTGGAGTGGTTTGCCATTTTCTTCTCCAGCTCATTTTACAGATGAGCAAACTGAGATAAACAAGTGAAGTGACTTGCCAGAGTCACACAGCTACTGTCTGAGGCTGAATTTGAACTCGTCTTCCTCACTCAAGGCCTGTCACTCTATCCACTGTGCCATCTAGCTACCCCAAGATTTAGGGCAGTAGAATAGTAGGAAGTGAGCTGGAAAATCCTATAAGTATAAGGAAAGAGGAGGGGGATTACTAGCAGACAGAGAAGGTTGGAGAGTAGGGACAGCAAAATACTTAGAAAGCTAATAATTTTTTAAAATTCTCTACTGTAGTTATCAGACCTTAAACTGTATTATAAGGAACATTGTTGAAGTACAAAATGGATAATTTTGATTTCTTTAAATTAAAATTATCTTCTATAAATAAAATCTTTGCAGCCAAGAACAGAAGGAATGCAGAAAATTGGGGAGAAAATTTTCATAGACAATTTCTCAGATGGAATGTGATTGTGCCCCAGACACACTGCACCAGAGGAACTTACTCCCTCAAGCCTCCAAATCAGCGGCAGCACCGGTGTCTTCTGGAACTAGAATGTGATTGGATGGGATATTGCTGTGGTGTAGGAAATGATGAGTTGCTTGCTTTAGAAAAACTTGGAAAGACTTAGATTTATGAAGGAAGATGTTATCCACCTTCAGAGAAACAGAAGACAAGTAGAAATAAGTATAGTATGGTCTTACATATATGTGTATAAGTATATGTGTGTATTTATAGATACCTATGTGTATGTATGTATGTACGTGTGTATCCTGCACTTAATTGTAGCCTTCTTTGGGGTGTGGGGGAGAAGAGAGGGAAAATAAGGTTAAAAGTACACAGCAGGGGGCAGCTAGGTGGCACAGTGGATAAAGCACCGGCCCTGGATTCAGGAATACCTGAGTTCAAATCCAGCCTCAGACACTTGACACTTACTAGCTGTGTGACCCTGGGCACTTAACCCCCATCGCCCTGCCAAAAAAAACCCCAAAAACCAAAACAAAACAGAACAAAAAAGTACACAGCAGAGAACAAAAGAAAAACTACAAGGAAGCAAAGAAAATCTGGACAGCTTTGAAAACAATGTGTAGTATTTATTATATAGATTTTCTTGAAATGAAAATTTATTATTTTATTATATTGAATCCTCTGTTATATTCTGCTGTGTACATGGCAATTTTTTTCTTTTCTTATTTTGTATTTATGTTTAAAATAAATGTTAAAATAACCAAAAAAATTCTCTGTTGGTTTTATAATCCAAGAAAGTAAAAAAACAGGCACAAAGATTCTGGGGAATAAACCCGGAATTTCCATGATCTAGGGTCCCTCAAGTGAAGTTCATCTTTTGATTTCCTGTGATCTGACTGAGGCAGGGCTGGAGGGGAAAAATAGAATCAGATGGAAGCTTTCTTAGTCTAGTTCACCTCTGGTACAAGAAGGTATTGCTATTTTTACAAGAGAAATGTTGTATATAGACAGACACACAGATACACAGACATACATATGTGTGTATTATATAAATATATAACATGTATATACACATGTATATATGTATTATAGCACTATAGTGCAAAATTAGTTTTTTCCCTCAAAAGCCTCAAGAATTTATTTTAGTGTTTTGTTTCTTTTGATTTTCTATAGTTTGCTGAAGTGATTTCTAGAATGAGGTTCACTGAAAGTAGTTTTAGCAGCAATAAAATAACTGCTATGTGAAAACCTGCTCATGTCTTTACTAGTATCTGACACAACAAAAGAGGAATGACAGCTTAGTACCTTTTTTTCTCATGGGTTTTCACTTGTTGGCTTCTGATGTAGTAGTTAGTATATGTGTTCCTCTGTTCCTGATGAGGCCTCAAAGGACAAGGAGTGGAGCAGATTCCTGATGTCTAGCATTTGCTATTCTTCTAGAAGTTAGAAAAAAAAGAAAGTGTTCTTTTTGCTGAAAAAGCTCATGACAGTGGGGAGTAAAGAAATTAGAAAGAAATGAGCCCCTCCCCACTCCTGGCCTTGCTTACTTGAAGAAGCTTTAAAAAAAAAAGTATCAAAGCAGCAAAAATGCTGGTACCACAAAAAATTAGTATGATTAGGTAAG
Organism: Dromiciops gliroides; assembly: GCF_019393635.1. Classification (NCBI taxonomy): domain Eukaryota; kingdom Metazoa; phylum Chordata; class Mammalia; order Microbiotheria; family Microbiotheriidae; genus Dromiciops; species Dromiciops gliroides. The sequence continues at coordinate 381,852,836 of NC_057864.1, read as the reverse complement.
GTTCCATGGGGCAAAATTTAAGTTTAATGCATCTTTCTCCTTTTATTCTCTGCTATTGACTGCATTTTTGTATGTGCTTGTTACTATGGAAGATGCTAAAGACCCCAAAACATAACTCTTTGTTTTACAAAATGTTAATGGTTCCTTCTGTTATCATGCTTTGTTCTGCTTCTCATAAACAGGAAAAAGAGATGTTATAATCTTTAAAGTACAATGTCTTATAGCTCTATTTGTAATGCAAATTAAAAAACTCTTAAAGGTAAATTTAATTAACAAATTCATAATTATTGCTGGAACAAACTATGCTTTCAAATTAAACACACAAATCATGATAATTTTATAAGCAAACCTAAGGTCAGAGAATATTCTTTTTTTATTTAGACATAATAAGATATCACTGCTGGGTCATGGGCAGCTGTGGGAAATGGGGAGAATGATGTCAATGCAGTTTTGCCCTGGAGAACAACAAGGAGATGTTCAGGGGTTCTAAGACAAAGATGCTCATTGGAAAGGAAAGAAAAACAAAGTACATTTGTCTGATGTCATACTCACCATACAGTCACAGACAGAGAGGAGCCAGGTGTCAGCACAGAATGGCCAAGAGAAAGCAAGAGTGTACATGTATAGCAGAGGGAGATGTGCTGAGCAGCTGGTACAGGTGGAGAAATCAGCTGGTACCCAAAGTAGAGTCATTCTTGGCCTATAAGCATCAGCTCTAGGGACTGTCTGGGCCCACAGCAGCGCAGAACATAGCTGAACAAGGAGGGGAGGTAGCTAATACCGTGCCAACATCTCAGCCAGACATTTTCCATGAAGCACAGTCATCTGCCAAGGCCTTGTGCCTGAACTACTCCAAGATGACCTCCCCTTGACTTTGTCCTGCATAGCAGGCCTCTTACCAGTTCTCTAGCTGTGATATGCTGGTGACCTTTGTCTTGTTACTCTTGGAATACTTACTTGGACATCCTTTTCCCCTAGCCCCAGACCTGTTAATTGTCTTTAACCATTGACTTATCGTTGTTTTTGTTTGTCCTTCATTTTAGACGAGTACTATGACATCAGGGTCCTGTCATGACTACCACTGAATTGAATTTTTAAGTGAAAGAGGGCTTTGCAAAGTCACCAGACTCACTCTCTCCTCCAGAGCCATCTGGGTGCAGTGGCAAGATATATCAGGATAACTGGAGATAGTCCTGAATGTTTAAGGCAATTGAGGTTAAATGACTTACCCAGGGTCACAGCTAGTAAGTGCCTGAGGTCAGATTTGAACTCAAGTTTTCCCAACTTCAGGGTCAGTGCTCTATCCACTGTGCCACCTAGTTGCCCCTATTGACCTATTATAAGCGGCAAGAAGGAACTAGGTAATTTGCAAGATTGCTAGAGGAGATGGCCCTAATGAGAATTTGTCCCAAACTATTCTGTCTACTTCAGAGGTTCTTAACCATTTTTTTTGTATGATGGACCTCTTTGGCAATCTGGTGAAATCTTTGGACTCCTCAGAATAATGTTTTAAAATGCATAAATATATAATATTACAAAAGAAACCATGTATATTAAGATACAATTACCAGGGGCAGCTAGGTGGCGCAGTGGATAAAGTGCCAGCCCTGGATTCAGGAGGTCCTGAGTTCAAATCTAGTCTCAGACACTTGACACTTACTAGCTGTGTGACCTTGGGCAAGTCACTTAACCCTCATTGCCCTGCAAAACCAAAACCAAACCAAAACTAAACTAAACAAAAAGATATAGTTACCAAATATTTTTTAAGAAACAAATACACAGATATCAGATTAAGCATTCCTACTCTAGATTCTTGTCAAAGAGACAGGGTGGTACAGTGGAAAGTGTTCTGGATTTGGTGTCAAGGGACTTGCATTCAAATCTCAGCTTAGACCCTTACTACCTGTATGCCCTTTGGCAAATCAACTAGCTTCTCTGGGTCTCTGTTCCTCATCTGTAAAACGAGGGGAATGAAACAAATGACCTCTAAGGTCCTTTTCCATTCTAACTCTATGATGCTATATTTCTCTGATGTTTCTCTTATTTCTACTCTCAGGAGAGGGATATATGGAGAAGGAAATAGTCCTCTCCCACAAAGGAGTTAGAAGGGGTCAGAACAGGCAATTGATTTGTTGTGTGAACAGCCAAAGAGACACCATTGACAATGGCCATGGAATCAGTTCAAGCAAACAAGAAGGCAGGTAGACTCCATGAATCCTAAGGGTGAAGACAAGGTCAGAATAAAGAGTGTCAGGGCAAACTGAGGAACACAATCAACATCTAGAATTAAATTGATGGGTGAAAATTTGCATTTGTGGGTCCACGTCAGGTAGAGGACACAAATGGTAGTGTGATCAGGGAACAAAGGCTATAAGTTGCTATTTGGTCCAATTTGGGAAAGAATGAATTCATAGAAGCATGGCCAGATTATATGTGTTAGGAGTAGTGAAAGAATTTGTAGAATATTATATAGGTAGGATACATAGATAGAATATATATATTATATATATATATATATATATATATATATATATATATATATATATATATATATATATATATATATATATATATATTGCAAGTGTGCAAGTAAAGAATGGGGTTTGAGATTCAATCCAGATGCATGAAAGCAGGCAGAAGACAGTGTCTCAAGATGTATAGAACAGGCATATTGGCCCATTCAGTAGCACCACTGAGGTATAAGTGTTAACCACAGGACGAGGACAGAGACTTTAACCTGGGTTTCAGCAGCTTTCTTGGCATAGGGAGACATGGGCTCACCAACAGGTGCATGTCATGCCTCTCCTCAGAACAAGTCAAGTGTTTGCAGGTTCTGGGCACTGAGAGTGAGGGAAGGTAGAATTCCCCAGGGAATTCTTATAATTTTCATATAAGGTGACTTTATATTTGTAAAAGGCTATTTTTCTTTAAATAGTATTGCAGCAGACAGCTAGGTGGCACAGTGGATAAAGCACCGGCCCTGGATTCAGGAGTACCTGAGTTCAAATCCGGCCTCAGACACTTTACACTTACTAGCTGTGTGGCCCTGGGCAAGTCACTTAACCCCCATGATCCCACAAAAAATGAACAAAAAAACAAAAACAAAAAAACAAAAAACAAAATTAGGAGATAATAGTTTACCTGTCAGATCTATGGATAAGGAAAGAATTTAGGACCAAACAAAGTGGAGAGAACATTATTAAAAGTAAAATGGATAATTTTGATTAGATAAAATTAAAAAGGTTTTGCACAAACAAAACAAATACAACCAAAATTAGAAGGAAAGCAGAAAACTGAGGGGAAATTTTACAGTAAGTATTTCTGATAAAGGCCTCATTTCTCGAATATATAGAGAAGTGAGTCAAATTTATAAGAATACAAGTAATTCCCCAATCTAGAAATGGTCAAAGGATATATGAACAGGCAGTTTTCAGATGAAGAAATTAAAGCTATCTATAATCATATGAAAAAATGCTCTAAATCACTATTGATTAGGGAAATGCAAATTAAAGCAATTCTAAGGTACCACCTCATACCTATCAGATTGAGTTATATGACAAAGAAGGAAAATGATAAATGTTGAAAGGGAAAAGGGAAAAAAAACTGGGACACTAATGTACTATTGGTGGAATTGTGAACTAATCCAACCATTCTGGAGAGCAATTTGGAACTATGCCCAAAGGGCTATAAAACAGTGTATACCCTTTCATCCAGCAATACCACTGTGGGGTCTGTATCCCAAAGGAGGGGGTGGGGCAGAAGGACCTATTTATGTAAAAATATTTATAGCAGCTCTTTTTCTGGTGGCTAAGACTCAGAAATCAAGGGGATGCCCATCAATTGGGGAATGGCTAAACAAGCTGTGGTATATAATTGTAATGGAATATTATTTTGTTATAAGAAAGGACAAGCAGAATGATTTCAGAAAAACTTAGAAAGACTTACACGAAGTGATATAAAGTAAAGTGGGCAGAACCAGGAGAACATAGTATACAGTACCAGCAATATTGTACAATGAAGAACTGTGAATGCCTTAGCTGTTCTTAGCGATACAATAATCCAAACTCAAAGGACTCATGATAAAAAATGCTATACACCTCCAGAGAAAGAATTGATGTTGTCTGAATCATACTATTTTCCTTTCCTTCCTTCCTTCCTTCCTTCCTTCCTTCCTTCCTTCCTTCCTTCCTTCCTTCCTTCCTTCCTTCCTTCCTTTCTGCTTTCCTTCCTTCCTGCCTTCCTTTCTCTTTCTTTGTCTCCTTCTCTCACTCTTCCTTCCATTTCTTTTTTGTTTCAATCTTCTTGCACAAAATGACTAATATGTAAATGTTTTACATGATTGCATATGTATAACCTATATCTGATTGCTAACTGTTTCAGGGAAGGTCAAGGGGAGGGAGAGAGGTATAGAATTTGGAACTCAAAACTTTTAAAAAATGAATTAAAAAATGTTTTGCAGGTAATTAGGGGAAAAATAAAATATTTTTTTTAAAAAAAGAGTCCATTCAAGCCTACAGTTTCCTATCATGAGTATTGTCAAGGATACAGTTTACCTGATACTTTTCCTGCCTTTGGATGGTATGAATGGATAAAGTGAAACTGTTTGATTAGGAACTGAACTATCCTCATAGGGGCTTCAGATGCCAGATGTAGAACACTGGTTGTACCTTTATCACAAACACACACAAACAAGGAGGGTGGTGGAGATAGCCAAATGCTGGTGAGAGGCCAATGAGTTGAGGCAAAGCTTATGGAATATGGCAAGCTTGGACAATCACAGCTAAACCATGAATTGAACCTTGCAAGGGCATACAAAACATGGAGGTCCGAGGAAGGAGTGGGTCAGAAGATGTAGTAGGAAGGGACCAGAGGACCCATCTAGTTCAGCCCTTTCATTTAGTGAATGGGGCAACTGAGTCCTAAGGTTACACAGGTAGTCAGTTTTAGAGGTACCCAGCCCCTCTGACTCCAGAACTAATGTAACAGTTAAGATGAAAATCCAAACTTTCACAGTCATAAAATAGGAGGTCCATAGTCCAAACCAGTAGCCAGGAACCAAGAAATCAACAGGGCCTAAAGGGATAGGGAGATATAGGTTCTTCCCAATAAGAAAGCTCTTTGTAAATGAGAAAGCCCCTTGCCTCAGGAAACCTCTAGAACACCAGCATAAGGCCTATAAGCAGTGATGTGCTCTCAGCAGAGTTGAAATAGAGAAAGTGGAAGGAAGGTTAGCCATTAACAGGCACCTCCTGACACAGAGCCTGACACTGAGTCATTAACTGATTTCTTGCCCCTGCTCCACCATCACAACAGTGTCAGGAATTGTTGCTAAGTCAGAAGGAAGAGTCAGAACCTTGGCTCGCCACTTTTATTTATTTTAAAAAATACATTTTATGGATGCCTTTTACTTAAGCACTCCAGACTGAATTTTCCCTTGTGATTAAAAAAAAAAAGCAATTAAACAAAAATCCAGGTACAGTGACTGACTTTGACAATGTATGCAACATTCTGTCCTCCTGGCCTGATGTTCTCATCTCTCTGTCATAAGAGGGAGATATATTTCCTCATTTGTTCTACAAGGCCTTCCCTGATTTTTCAATTACTGTGTTCACCTTCCCTTGAGTAATCTTTTCATATGCATGGTTGTAGCTATGTTGTTATTCACTTGTTCAATCACGGCCAGCTATGTGACCCTGGAACAATACTGTCAGTGGGGTTTTCTCAACCAATATACTGGAATGGTTTACCATTTCCTTTCCCAGTGGATTCGGGCAAATACAGGTTAAGTAATGTGCCCAGAGTCACAGAGCTAGTAATTGTCTGAGGCTGGATTTGAATTCAGGTCTTCCTGACTCCAGGCCCAGCACCATATCCACCGAGGCATCTAGCTGCCTCTTGTAACCACAGTGGACACTTTATTGTTGTTGTTATTTGTCCTTTGTTCTGGAAGAATACCATGACATTGGGGTGATGTCATGACTTCACTGAATTGGATTTAGTGAGGGAGGGCTGTGCAAGGTCACCAGCCTCACTCTCTCCTCCAGAGCCATATGGGTCCAGTGGCAAGACATATATCAGAATGACTGAAGATGACCCCAGATGTTTTAAAGCAATTGGGGTTAAGTGACTTGCCCAAGGTCACACAGCTAATAAGTGTCTGAGGTCAAATTTTAACTCAGGTCCTTCCATCTTCAGGGCCAGTGCTTTATCTACTATGCAACCTACCTGCCCCTGGGCACCTAATAAATGTTTATTGAATGATTAATAATATTCTCTTGGTTCTGCTTATTTCATTCTATAGCAGTTCATATACATTTTCCCATATTTCTCTAAGCCCTCATGTTAATAACCTTTTATTGCACAATCAAATTTGATTAATTCATATACTTTCCCCCTCCAGCCCTCCTCCAATTGATGGGCACCCATTTTGTTTCTGTGTCTTTGCTACCATGGATATTTTGATACATATTGGACCTTTGCTTTTGTCTTTGATTTTCTTGAGGGTATATCCCTAGTAGTGGAATTACTAGGTCACAGGTATGGACAGTATTGTAATTTTGCTTGAATATTTTAAAGTTGATGTCCAGAATGGCTGGACTATTTCATCACCCCACCAACATTGCATCAGGTCCTACAGTGCCTCCAACACTGAGCACATCACTGCTGAAAGTTTTCTAACCACTTTTGTATCTGACATCACTTTCTCATGCCATTGCTACTCAGAAGTTATGTGTAACCTTACTATTGTTGTACAAAATAATGCTTTGCATATAGCAAAAATTACTAAAATTGCACATATATATGCATGTATATACACATATACATGCATATATATATATATGTGTATGTATATCTTTATCTATCTATCTACTTACCTACCTACCTATCTATCTATCTAATCTATCTAAAATATTTTCCTCACAACCACCCTGTGTGTCAAGTAGATAGGTTGTAAATAAGTATGTGTTGAGTAAACAAAAGAAAACAATTCTATAAAACCTGAGAAAAAGAAGGATGGAAACTCTTCCACTTTAGGAATGAAGATGTACCTTATTCTCTTTGGGAGAAAAGGGGATATGAGGGTTTTTACTTAGCAAGTTAAATTGAAAAAGTAAAAGATAAGGAATCCAGTTGTACATTAAGGATTTTTTCTTTTAAGAAGTCACTGTGGGGCAGCTAGGTGGTGCAGTGAATAGAGCACTGGCCCTGGAGTCAGGAGTACCTGAGTTCAAATCTGGCCTCAGACACTTAACACTTACTAGCTGTGTGACCCTGGGAAAGTCACTTAACCCCAATTGCCTCACCATCCCCCCCAAAAAAAGTCACTGTAAAATCTTTTAAAATTAATACTAGGTCGAACTGTTTCAGTGTTGTTTTTTTCAGTCATTTTTCAGTTGTACCTGACACTTCATGACCCCATTTGAAGTTTTCTTGGCAAAGATACTGGAGTGGTTTGCCATTTCCTTCTTTAGCTCATTTTACAGATGAAGAAACTGAGACAAACAGGGTTAAGTGACTTGCCCAGGGTCACACAGCTAGTAAGCACCTTAGGCCAGATTTGAACTCAGGTCTCCCTGATTCCAAGCTTAGTGTTCTATTCACTACTCCTCCTAGCTGCCACTGTTTCAGTACACAGCAATATTTGTGATAAATAAGAAGTGGAAAATTCATGGCTACAAATCTGTCAGTGCTTCAGCAGGGAACTCCTACTAGAATTTCAGCTATAGGGCATTCTTTATAACCAAGATCATTTGATTAAGCCATTCCACCATCACCTGGTAACAGCACCCTTAATTTGTAGGTTAAGGGTTTTTATTGAGAGGTGAAAATTTCCCTTTTGAAAGTTAGACATGCATATCTGAATTAGGAAAATGATGGTAAATGGCTCACCCTATAGATCCAATGGGGCTGAACATTAGAGAAAAAAAAAAGTAGGAGGCATTTCCAAGTAACTGGCATGCTTTATTGCAACTACTCCTTTTAAAGCCCATAGGGTCATAGAATTTAAAACGGCTTCAAAATAGTTCGGTTTTAATACTCTGGTTTTCTCTGCAGGGTTTGCAGTTTCCATGAGATCCCTTATGCAACCAAACTCCTTCAAGGAGGACTGTGCTACTGAATGCTGTATCTTTTAAAAACCCAATTACACATGGCATTGACTACAAACAAACTAGTTTGTGCATCTATGCTATAAAAATAAAGAAATCCATGTGTGTTAGTCTGCTGGTTGGTCTCACAAAAATCAAAACAAAGAATTTGAGGGGTTTAAGTTTCTCATTTAGCACTGGTCATTTGCACACAAGAAAACTGGCAGTACAGAGAGCAATACTTTCCATTCTGTGACTGCTGCCAAGTGAAGTCAATTTGTTTCCATAATAACCTTGAAAATGGTCTTTTAATTTGCAGGGAAAGTGTGCTCTTTTAAAAAAAAAAAATATATATATGGACATTTACATATACTTTTGCATTTTTGTTAACATTTTTTTATTCATCCTTCCTTTGTAAAGTCTTCCTAGTGTCTGGATTTGTCCAACAGACTGCAATTCTGCTTTGAGCATCCATCTTCCTCTCAGTGTCTCCTGGCAGGCCCAGGGATGCAGAGTCACTCAGTTCTTGCAGGGCTCTGACTCAGCAGGAAAAAGAATAACATGATATTATTGTCATCTGAAATACCCATTGAAGATACTTTCTTCCACTTTGTAGAAGAAAATGGCCAGTTAAAATACCTACTTTTTAATACTTCTCTTCCATTTTTTTTCCTGAAAGAGACTGATGATAAAGATACTGATCACCTTCTTGATTAAGAAAAGTTCATCAAAAAAATGTAAAAGCAGAAGTTAGGCAAAAAAAAAAAAAGTCACATGGAGAGGGTCCCATGATATACTTAGATATGAAAGAATTTAAGGAAAAGTTTGCAGGCATTCTAATTTAGTATACTAATATCTTTTATATACCTGAAAATCTTTTATAAATATTTCTGTTAATAATACTTAACATTTATATAGCACTTTAAGTTTTGCAAATGTGCGTTACAAATATCGTCTCATTTTATCCTCACAATAATCCTGAAAGATAGGTGTTATCACTTATCTCATTCTACAGATGAGAAGACTGATGAGTAAATGATTATCAATTCATCCTTATTTAAAAATTTTAGTGCATTACTGTCGAAATGCTATTTACTAGATGCCAAAATGCTGCCAATGGCATAATCCCTGAAGTATTATAATTCCTTATAACTATCGTTTTAGCAAATCCATTACTGATTGAATATTTTGGAGTTTTATATTGAACTTCACTTATTAGTAATTGCATATTACTATCTTTTTCATTTACTATTTTTAAGTGGTTATGGATAATTTATATTAGTTATTCCTGACCAATAATTATCCCACTATGTGAAATTCTTTTTAATACTTCTCAGAGAAGTCAACTCTTTGAAATACTTTATTCTGGGCCTTTTGACACGTTCGACTTCAGAATGAAATTTCTAGTGATAAAGATAATTTGAACTGCATAGCAGAAGCCCTGTTTATTTTTAAAAGACCAAACTGAAGTTTGTGAAGGAAAAAAGTCAGCATTTAATGGATGGAACAGAGAATGGAACCATCTGACAGAACAGTAGGAGACTTTGTACTGTTTTGAAGGCCTCACCACTATTCATACCATCTGTCATGCATTTCTTCCTGAAATAAACAATTTTTAGAAGTGTTTTGTCCAGGAAACACAATGTAAATTCTATTGATTGATTTATTCTAAATAAAATAAAATTGACTGGCATTTAAGAAAATCACTTTTGAAGGAAATCCATGTGTGATAATACTTGGTGGTTCTTTACTTTGAAAGTGTTTATCGAGGATCTGAAAGGAAGGTACTTGTTTTAACAGATATATCAAATGGGAAATGTGTGTGGGTGGATGGAGAAGAGCGAAAAGCTGCCAAGAGAAGAAACTGAATTTCCTGGAGTTTTTATTCCCAAATTTGAATGGTTAGGGATGGGAGAGGGGGTAGTGATTGGAGAAAAATTAGTGAAGGGGGAGGGGACAACAAGATCCTTCAGGGTTGGGTGGGTGAGTTCTCCATAAAAGTTTTGAACAACTGTCCCAATCTGGCAATATTTTTATGCTAGAGCTAACATGGCTTCTCTTCTTTAGTTACAGCCTTCATATTCCCTCAATTATGCTAATATCTTTGCTTCTCTCTTGATGCCTAAATTGGCTTTTCTCATGCTATTGCCTTTTCTTTGACAGTCCAGTGAGCCCACTGGCTGTGATACCTTTGACTATTTTCTCATGATTATTATCCTCTTTATACTCATTTCTTTTCTTACTATTTCACCCACTTTAGTATTTTTCACTTTCAACTTACTTCATCATTCTGATTGACCATTTATCTTTCTTATTATCAATTATCTCTCAGTTACTCCCCCTTCCTTTCTTTCCTGGTTATTTTCCCCTGTCATAAGGCTACATGCTATATTATATACTTCTGCAGGAATACATGGCAGTTACTCAGTAAATATTTGAAAAAAATTACGTTTCCATGGTTAGTTATTACTATACAGAACCGATAAAAATTTCCTGGAGGTTGGGAATCACTACTCTAAATGTCTCTGGTCTTTCTTCCTCCAATCTCCCCTTCTTAACAGCAAGAACCATTTTCCTAAAATGCTATTTTTGTTGAATTGCTTCCTGTTCAGAAAAATGCCATGGCTTCTCATTGCCTCCTTCATAAAGCCTATTCCTGAAGTACCTGCTTCAAGGTCCCTGTCATTTTTCCCACCCCCTTATATCATTCTTTCCTAAATGCATAAAAAAGGGTTTTTTGAATAGTCTCCAATAAGCCTTCAGAATGTCATAATAGTCTTGGGGTTCTCTGCCATTTTTTTTTTACATGAGGCTGCCCAGAGCATGGAGGTTGTAATACCTCTCATTTCTAGACTATCAAATCAAGTAGTTGTTATTTGTCCTCCCTTGGAAGAAGATCATAATATCAGGAGGTGATGTAATGACTTTCAGTGAATTGGATTTAAGTGAGAGAGGGCTGGGCAAGGTCATCAGCCTCACTCTCTCCTCCAGAGCTGTCCAGTGGCACACAATATGCATCAGGGCTACTGGAGATGGCCGGATGTTTGAGCCAATTGGGAATAAGTGACTTGCCCAGGGTCACACAGTTAGTGTCAAGTGTCTGAGGCCAGATTTGAACGAAGGTCCTCCTCACTCCAAGGCCAGTGCTCCATCTACTGCACCACCTAGCTGCCCCAAACCAAGTAGTAGGGAAATGGAAGCAGAATGGATTTGGACAGTGATCTGTTTACATATAGATGTATTTAATATTGGGCTGTTTCCTTCTAAATTCAGAGAAATATTTAAGGGCTGTTCAGATCATTTATATTGTTGATTATCAATTCATCCAAGCTGTCTCTGCGCAAGTAGTTCTGTTGTCTTTTTCTGCCTTCTAAATCAATCAATCAGCCATCAAGCATTAATTGTCTCCCCATTCCGGGTGTCATTAGGCTCTAGAGATACAAAGACAAAATAAAGTAGGTCCTAATCTCTAAACTTGAAAGTGACAATGGCATTAATAACTGTAATTTACAGGTTTACAGTTCCCTTCATGTACCATTTCATTTGATGTTACTATTAGTCCCATTTTATAGATGAGGAAACTTTGAGAGGTTAAATGACTTTCTCATGGCCCCACAGCATTCTGTAAAGTTGTTCATCTAGATTTTCTTACAAGAAGTGCTTTTCACAAGTGCCTTCTAATGGATTTCATAGTTAGGTTTGCTCTGTTTTTCTGAGTTCATAGTTGGAAACTTCATATTCACATCTTCAAAGGTTGCAAGTGTGTGCTGATATTTCAGCTGCTGTGGAATGATATTTAGTGTATTTCTGTATTTCTGCAGTTTTCCTTCTCTTCACTGACATGGGCCACCATATTTAATTGGTCACCAAAGCATGTTCAGAATTCTTTCCCAACCCCTCTTGTATTCATCTTATTTTTTTATTGCCATTAGCCATTACTCACATTTAGGCCCTATGAGAAACAGACAGACAGACAGGCAGGCAGACAGAGACACACATACACACACACACACACACACACACACACACATAGAAGAGAGGAGAGAGAGAGAGAGAAAGAAAGAGAGAGAGAGAGAGTGAGAGAGAGAGATTCTAGCAGATTTTGGGATAAATCAAGTCACATTGATTCTATTTACCATGCCTCTGTGTCAGGTATATAATCAGTTTCCATAACTTCTTACATATTATCTCTTTTTGTTCTGATGATTTGTTGTAATAGAATATAATGTAATAGAATAGAAATTTTAATAGAATGAGGAAACTGTATCTAACCTCTCCCCATTATTCAAATGCTGGCTATCAATCTTCTCCACTCTCCTTTGAGTATATATTCTTATTATACCTTCTCCTTACCCCCCTTTTATCTATTCTGCTTCTTTGGGATAAGATATACCTATCCAAAGCCATAGACCAGAGTCAAGGATTTCATTCTACCAATTCTTAGTGATACCTAATGAGGTCAAATTTCTTTGTTTTAGGACCTCTAATTCCTCTTGTTTGCATCTAAATTTTGGACATTTGTGCACAACATAGACATTTGGAACCAAAAATCTCTTCCTGAATTTTGTTCTTTGTGAACTGGGCATCCCACTCATTATTCTTCCTTCATTATACCTATCTACTTTCATTATAGTTACTTTACATTATCTATACATAGGCAGTCATCAGTTTTAACCCTTTTAATTAGGTTTGCAAAACATTAGGCAAATCCTCTACACTAAGCTAATTGTGGTTGTTCCCTTTCCTTAGATGACAGACTCTCTGTATCTCTGTCTTTCTGGAGTGTGCTCTCCATTTGATTTATCCCACTAATACAGTAATTCTGATAATCTGGCTGATGGTAGGAGGAAAGAGGAGAAAAAAAATTCCATCTTTCTCCCTCCCCGCCCTTGCTGCCCTTTAATATAGGCCCAAAGATCTCCACAGCTGCTTCTAACTTGTCCTGCCAGGTGCCATGGCCAGCATTGAGAAGGAGGAAAAATGCCCTTCTTACCCCCTGCAGGGCTCTCACTCCACATCTGTTTTTAGCCTTGGACCACCTGGAGTGCTTTTAACTCTAAATCCCCCAGAGGCAGACTAATTAATTTTCTCAGCCAATTGCTGTTGTTTCACTCTTGACTCAATCATAGAGTTGTTCACACCTTATAAAGGGGGTCAGAGCATAAATTCATTTACACAGTCAGTTTAACACCTCATTAATACTTTTGCGGTTACATCCCAGACTTTCTATGGCTGCTACATCAAGTGAGTTGGGGGAAAGAATCACATTGAAAATCTGCTTCTATTTTTTTTTAAGAACACATCGTTGTTCTTGATATCTAAAAAGAAAGACAGTACCTGCCCTCAAGGTATATACAATCTAATGGGGAAAGATAATACACAAAAGGAAACTGCAATGGGTGTAAGGGTGGGGCATTTTGTTCCAAGGAATGGATTCCAGGAAGATGTGCAGATGCAAAGTGGAGTGAGCTGAAATTCTAATTTCCCCCTACATAAAGGAAGACTTGGGGAGGAGTTTGGTACTTCATCCTCCAGCCCTCCAATCAGAGGGAAGAGGAGGCTGAGGGAGGTGGTATCCAGGTTTGAGTTAGCAGTAGGGTGATGAGATTAGAAAAAATAAATTTATCCTGGGAGTGGCATCTTGTTCCCTGGAGGTTGTAACCTGGCAAAAGTCTAAGATAAGATGAACCTCTTTCCTCTTGACTGAGATTCTCAGTCTGAACTACTTGTGAGTGTTTATAGTTCACCTACTAAGTGCTTCCTCAGGAAGCACTTACTTCTTAATAGCTACAGCTACATCCAATTCTGATTTCTTTCTCTCAACTTTACAGCCATGCTTTTCCCTGCTTTCATTAACTTCTTATTTCACCTATTTGTATTATCAGTCTACTTACCATCTTTCCCCCCTTCCCTTTCCATGCTGATTATTCTTCCTTTTCTTTTATCTTGAGTCTTTCTCTTCAGGTCTTTATTCTCAATCCTTTATCTCCTTCAGATTAAACCTTTCTACCCTTTTAACTTGAGTTTTTCTCCTTTCCCTTTCCCTCAGGTTCTCCTAAATTTCTTTCCCCTAAGTTCAACCTCTTCACTTCAATAGTCCAAACCCCTCAAAATCATCTTCACATTTTCCTTTTCTTTCTTATACAGTGTAAGTTGTTGAAAGGGAAAGACTGGTGCCAGTAAACATGAGAACAACCCTTCAGAAAATGGAGATGCCAAAACATATCTTGCACAGAAAACTAAAGGTGCTGGAGGTTCCAAATGAACTGTGATTTTTCTATTAACTGTGTACTTCTGATGACTGGGCAGTTGAGAGTACTGTTTTTTATCAAGTATGAAAGTACAGACTTTTTTTTTTTTACATTTTTTTTGTCCTGAAACCTTCTCATATACTATCCAAGAGCAGAATCTGAACCTGGAGATTCTTTTATTCCTCAGTTTCTCCTTTCTAAATTCTTCTAAATAGCCTTCAATTTTTCTTATACTTTTAGTCTCTTTCCTTCTTTTTTTTCCTAACCACCTCCCACAAAGAAAGGGAAGTAGAAGAACCATAGGTTTCATTTTTTTGTTTGTCTGGTGTTTCTAGACTATCAGATGTACTTATATACTTTGATGCATTTTGATCTCATTAATGTAGAAATCCCTTCAATAGTCCTGATGACCCATTTATACCACTCTTATTCCATGCTCTTCCCTAATTCCCTCACAGGGGGCATATACCTTGTAGGAGAGTGCTCCCTAGGTTTTTGGGCTGAACAGTCTGATGAAAATCCTTTTACTATGCTTCTCTAGTAAATGCCTTTGCCCTAAAATAATCACATTTCCTGCTGTTTGTCCTTTCTTCTCAGAAAAGGACCAATGATATCAGGAAGGTGATATCTCAAGTGAATTGGATTTAAGTGAAGCAGGGCTGTGCAGTCACCAGCCTCATTCTCTCCTCCTGAGTCATCTGGATCCAGCCAAGATATAGATCAGGATGACTGGAGATGGCCCTAGAAATCATGTCTTTTGTTTATTTACTGAAAGGTAAAGGTATCAGTGGAGCCTCATGAGCTATAGTTTTTGGAGTGTAGAACCTAAGAGTCCCAATCTTCAAGTGAGAATTGGGGATTAGCCCACAGGACAATTTACTATGTTCCCCTGATGGGAACCTCCCGATAGATCTTTTACTTTTTTTTTTTTTTTGGTGAGGCAATTGGGGTTAAGTGACTTGCCCAGGGTCACACAACTAGTAAATGTCAAGTGTCTGATTCCAGATTTGAACTCAGGTCCTCGTGAATCCAGGGCCAGTGCTTTATCCACTATGCCACCTAGCTGCCCCCCCGCCCCCCCCACTACACCTTTTGACATTTCAAGGATGCTAACAGAACATATGGGCTGTCCCTTGGTTATCCTTCATTTTTAGGACATGAGTGGACCACCACACTTTTTTCCCCATTTTTTCTGAGTGGACCACCACATTTTAAAAAATGATATCCTTTATGCCATTTTCTTCATGCAATGTTGGTAATATGTTGCAGCCTACTTATGCCCCCCATGTGTCTTTCTGTTGGCCTTTGAGTGATCGACAACTTTCACTTTTTATAGTCTGTTGTATTCCATGCAGCCATATGGTTGCATTGGAAGAATACTGATATTAAAAAGATGGACCTTTGTTTCAGAGAGAAACTTAGGTTCATTAAAAGCTCTGTGTAATTTCCCAAATGCAATTCAACCAACTCTCATTGTCCATTTCAATTCTGGGCCCAATTCATTGTCCATCTGCAGTGTCACTCTTTTCCCTTTGCTCCATGGTTTGTCATGACCAAATAATTCATCATGAAGTCACCAGGCTACTGGTGATGGGGCTCTTTGTAATTATCTATGCTGGTGCTCAGAAAGCAGATAGAATCTATTGCTGGGACTATACTCAAAGTCTTTTTGGCATGCATGGCAGAATCTGTGAGCACTTGAGCTTCCTTGGCATAACTTTTGCAAACCCAGAGTGACCTGCATTCCACAGTGAAATATCAGCAGAGGACTTTGTGAAGAATAAGTGAGAAAAATGACTAAACCTCAGCTTTCTCATGCATAAAAAGAGGAATGAAAATATTTTATCTACCACAGGACAATTGTGACAAAAGTACTTTACAAACCCTATATAAATGGCACTTGTTATTGACAATACTATTAAAATTATATAAACACATTGATGTCAGGGACTGTATCTTCTACAAAGAGGACATTTAATAACTGCTAGCTGAATGATGGTTATACTGTAAGCTCCCTTCATAGAGGGGGCTGTGCCAATTTTTTCTTTGCTTCCCTAGCAGCTAGCCCTGTACCTTGCACATATATGTACTTAATATGTTTATTCCCAAACAATTCTTACAGTAAGTGCTTCTGATAAAGTTCTCATTTCTCAAATATATAGAGAGCTGAGTCAAATTTATAAAAATACAAGTCATTCCCCAACTGAGAAATGGTCAAAGGATATGAACAGGCAGTTTTCTCTTGAAGAAATCAAAGCTATCTATTGCCATATGAAAAAATGCTTCACATCACTATTGATTAGAGAAATGCAAATCAAAACAATTCTGAGGTACCACCTCACACCTATCAAATTGGCTAATATAACAGAAAAGGAATAGGAAAAATGTTGGAGATGTGGGAAAATTGGGACACTAATGTACTGTTGTTGATGGAGTTATGAACTGATCCAACCATTCTGGAGAGCAATTTGGAACTATGCCCAAAGGGTTATAAAACTCTGCATACTTTTTGATCCAGTAATATCATTCCTAGGCCTGCATACCAAAAAGATTATAAAAAGGGAAAAGGACTTACATGTACAAAAATAATTATAGCAGCTCTTTTTGTGGTAGCTAAGAATTGGAAATCAAGGGGATGCCCATCAATTGGGGAATGGCGGAATAAATTGGTATATGAATATAATGGAATAGTATTGTGCTATAAGAAATGAACAGGTGGATTTCAGAAAAACCTGGAAAGACTTACATGAGCGGATGCGAAGTAAAGTGAGCAGAACCAGGAGAACACTGTACAAAGTAAAAGCAACATTTTTTGATGATCAACTATGATTGACTAAGCTCTTCTCAGCAATACAATGGTCCAAGAAAATTCCAAAAGACTCATGATGGAAAATGCTATCCACATCCAGAGAAATAACTATGGAGTCTGAATGCAGATTGAAGGATACTGTTTTCAGAGGTTTGTGTGCATGTTTGTGTGAGTGCGTGTGTGTGAGTGCATGCGTGTGTGTGTGTGTGTGTGTGTGTGTGTGTGTGTGTGGCTTTTCCCTTTTGTTCTGGTTTTTCTTAAAATAATTAACATTTTTATTTATAGCTTTGAGTTCCAAATGTTATCCCTCTTTCCCTCCCTCCTTCCTTCCCCTTCCCCCTCCCTGAGGTAGTAAGCAATCAGATGAGGATTATACATATTCAGCTATGTAAAACATTAACATATTAGTCATTTTGCATAAGAAAACTTGAATAAAAGAAAAAATGAAAGAAAGTGAAAAATAGCATGCTTCAGTCTGTGTTCAATCAATATCAGTTCTTTCTTTGGAGGTAGATAGTATGCTTCATCCTGTTTCTTTTTTCACAACATGACTAATGTGGAAATATTTTTACATGATCGCACATGCATAACCTCTATTGGATTGCTTGTCATCTTGGGGAGGGAGGATGGGAGGGAGAAAAAAATTTGGAACTCAGAATTTTATTTTAAAAATGAATGTTGAAAACCATCTTTACATGTAATTGGAAAAGATAAAATAATGTTTACAAAAAAATTTATTTACAAAAATTTTATTCCCTTTTCATCTGGATCCCTTCATTTATCTAGTCATCATTCATCCTTTGTTTTTGAAGAGGACCAATGACATGATGGTGTAATGTCTTGATGTGCACGAATTGGATTTATTGAATAGAATTTTATTTTCCAAAATATATGTAAAAACAAATTTTAACATCAATTAAAAAAAAAATTTGTGTTCCAACTTCTCTTCCTCCTCCATTCCCACCCCCCACCCACTAGAACTCAAGCATTTCAAAATGAGTAGTCATGGAAAACTCCCACATTAGCTAGGTTGTGAGAGAAAACAGTCAAAAGAACCCCAAAACTTCAGATTGAGGAATTGTCAAAGAGGAAAAAAAAATTTTTTTTAAGTGTGTTTCCAGGGGCAGCTAGTTGGCACAGTGGACAGAGCACCGGCCCTGGAACCAGGAGCACCCGAGCCCAAATCCGGCCTCAGACACTCAACATCCACTAGCTGCATGACCCTGGGCAAGCCACTCAACCCCAACTGCCTCACCAAAAAAATAAATAAATAAATAAATAATATGTTTCCATCTATTTTCAGATACTATCACTTCTTTCTCTGTAGATGGGTTGCCATTTTCATAAGTTCCTCAGGGTTATATTGGATCATTGCCTTGCTGAAAATAACCACATGCTTCCCAGCAGATCTTCTTACACTATTGCTGTTATTTTGTATACAGTACATTCCACTCTGCTTCAGTTCATATAGGTCTTTCCAGGTTTTTCTGATAGTATCCTGTTCATCGTAACCTAAATAAAGTACCTTAAACTTGACAAAGAATTTTCTTCATATTAGCCCAGCAAAGTAGGTACCATACATTTTGCCATTATATTCAATCATCATAACTATTTCCCTCCATCCTATTCCCTTCCCATGATATTTATTCTATTTTCTATCTTCTTTTAAACTATTCCTCCTCAAAAGTGTTTTACTTCTGACTGTCCCCTCCTCTACTCTGCACTCCCTTTTATTTCACCCTTCCTTCCTTATCCTCTTCCCCTCATACTTTCCTGTAGGGTTAAATAGATTACTCCTTCCAAATGGGTGTGAGTGTTATTTCCTCCATAAGCCAACTCTGATGAGTTTAAGGTCTTTGAGCTAATTCTGTGTTCCAAATTTTCTTCCTCCCTCTCTCCTCAA
The DNA here is from genome assembly GCF_019393635.1 of Dromiciops gliroides. NCBI lineage: Eukaryota > Metazoa > Chordata > Mammalia > Microbiotheria > Microbiotheriidae > Dromiciops > Dromiciops gliroides. The sequence goes on along the minus strand of NC_057864.1, from coordinate 381,833,786 downwards.
CTCTCCCTATGAAATCAAGCAATTCAATATGTCATACTTGTGCAGTTATGAAGAACATCTTTATCTTCCTTGAAAGTATTTTGCTTTTTACTGCTCTCTCCCCCAATCTGCCCTTCCCTCCTTACCCTCTTCCCCCCCCCCCCGCCCCAATTAGATTTAAGTGAGGCTGAGCTGTGCAAAATCATTAGCCTCACTCTTTTCTAGGGTCATCAAAGCCTAGTGGCAGGACAAAAGTCAAGATGCCTGACAATGGCCCAGGATGCAGTGAATGACCCTGACTAAGCTCTAAGCACTTTATAGAACCTGCTATTACTACTTTCATGGTCATTGGAACAAATTGTTGTCATCTGTCCATCCCACCAGGGGAAGTCTTCACATGCTTGGGGTAGAGTGCCCCTAACTCACTGATGTTTTTGAGGGCTGTGGGTTACCCTCAATGTGGTACCTTCAACATTTAATCCCTCTGCCAAGATGGTTTACTGGGGTGTGGCCACTGCAAATGCTACAGCTTCTTGGGGCCACAAGTGAGAGCTAGATGAAAGGTGGACACTAAAGGCCAATGGTTAGCCCTGAAAAGGGTACCACAAGCCCTCACACCAGAGATGCTAATCTTTTGGATACCTAATTGGGTTGATGCCCAGGATACATCTAGGAGTAAAATGAGTTTAAAAACCACTTTGTATTTAAATCTGATAAAAGGAGGAAGCTAGGTGGTGCAGTGGATAGAGCACTGGCCCTGGATTCAGGAGGACCTGAGTTCAAATGCGACCTCAGACACTTGACACTTAATAGCTGTGTGACCCTGGGCAAGTCACTTAACACCAATTGCCTTACCAAAAATAAACAAACAAATAAATAAAGCTGATAAAAGGTAGAAGGTAGAAGAGCTTACCCTTGGTAAGCTGATAAAAGGTAGAAGAGAGAAAATCCCCACACCTTGGATCAAGGAATAAGTAAGGGATGGGGGTGGGGGTGGGGATATCTTCAATTTATTGATGTGAAGGATTCTACCGCTTCGCCAGGGCAAATAGAAAACTGACACTATCTTTTGAAGTAATAAAAGACTAAAGCTGGAAGAGTCCTTAGAAACCATATAATTCAGCCATGTCATTTTACAGATGAGGAAATAGGCTTAGAGATGTTAAGCAACTTGCCCAAGTTGGCATGAATGATAATGTCATTCATTTATCTATCTATCAGACTTTAAGATTTTCAAAGTGCTTTGCAGGCGTTATCTCATTTGATCCCCACAAAAACTCTGTGAAGCAGGAGATAAAGAAATTGAGACTTAGTGTGATTAACAAGGTCACACTGGCTAGTTAAATGCCTGAGGCAGAATTTGACCTTTGTATCTCATCTCAAGTCTATAACTATACTTTGTGCCATCTTGCTGCTATTGGTAGAGGGAGTTTTCCTGACATAAGCAGGACTGGTACCTTTCTATTCTAAGTTAGGACTGCTAGGTCCTGTGATATCTATGATATATCTATTGCCTGCAATACTATTTTAATTCTTCAAAGACTGCTGCATACCTCATAGTTATATAGCAACATTGGTAGAATATTAGTATGTATGAAATGATGTATTGGGAAGTGAGCAGAACCAAGAGAACGTTGTGCACAGAGACAGCAATATTATTTGATGAAGAACTGTGAATGTCTTGACTATTCTCAGCAATACAATGATCCAAGGCAATCTCAGAGGACCATTGATGAAACATACTATCCACCTCCAATGAAAGAACTGATATTGATGCAACACAGACTGAAGCATGCTATTTTTCACTTTATTACATTTTAAAAAATGATTTCATTTGCTTGTAAAAAGTGATAAATATAGTGATGTCTTGCATGATCATACAGTATAACCCATATCAGATTGTTTGATGCCTCAGGGAGGGGAGAGGGGAGAGAGGGAAGGAGGGATAGAGATTAGAACCAAAGACTATAAATAAAATAAATTTTAAAAAATTTTAAAATGTGGGATCCTCCCCTCCCTTCCCCATCTTGCATTGTAAAGAGAACGGAGGTGGGGGTGGGGGAGGGCAGCTAGGTGGCATAGTAGATAAAGCACCAACCCTGAATTCAGGAGGACTTGAGTTCAAATCTGACCTCAGTCACTTGATACTTACTAGCTGTGTGACCCTGGGTGAGTCACTTAACCCTCATTGGCCCACCCAAAAAAGAGAGAGAGAGAGAGAGAGAGAGAGAGAGAGAGAGAGAGAGAGAGAGAGAGAGAGAACGGGCATAACACTTTCCTTTGGTGACTGATTATTTTTCATGCCTCTAAGATAGTACTTACTGAGTCCTATGTTATCAGAGATATGTTCTGGGATTGCACTCCCTCCTTCCAGCAGCTGTATGGCTGCTGATCATTTCAATGTGTTCTTTTCTCTCTTGAAATAAACTTGAAATGCTTTTTCTTCCTAATCATCATCTTTGGAATTTTCCATTTAAAACATTTTGCCTGTGTCAGTTGATTTTCTCTTCTTGAAAGACTAGAGTCCACTTTCTGAGAGTGAGAATGGTTTCTTCAATGTTAGCCAGTCTTTGGACACCATCAGTGACATGCTGTTCAGGTTTACATAGAACTGGCTATGGTTACCAACTCTTTGCCATTCTGTTGAATCAATGTTCTAACCCTCTACATCATATGCTTGATAAATGAATCAGTTCTTCCTGAGCAATTTAGTGTCTCCTTCAACCTTATTCTTCTCTTTTGATGGTTCACTTCTATCTACCCTTCTTGATTCTCTTCAAAGACCGATCTTACGTAGTTCTCTCCTATAATACTTTCTTCTTTTTTATCACAAGAGAATATTGGAAATTGTGGATATTGATCAATAACATATGTTTATATTTACATTAATAAAGGTGATATATAATATAGTAAATATTTATAATTTTGAGTAGTTTAAAAAAGTGATATAATCTATGACAGTCTTCAAATCTGCTGAGTCACTGAGAGGGAGGAAAAAGGGATATACTGGGGAAGAAATGTATGGGAGGAAATATTATCTCCCATGATCAGGGTTCATTGATGGAAGTCCTGTACAAATGGGGAAGGAGTTGAGAATAAGGTGTCACTTGAATCTCAATTTCACTTTTATCTGAACCAGTCATAGTGATGTAGGAGGCAAAAAAGGGGTTAACAGAAAAACCTAAGACTTAAGTTCTAATTTAGATATGAGCTCTAAAAGGGATTCAGACCTGGGTTAATGGATACCTTAAGATTTGGGAAACAAGTCAGGGCCTAGGTTCTCTTACCCACATAAATCAGCACCCATAACAGGAACATAAAGAGGCAGATCATAGAGAGTTTAACAATAACAATGATAAACTGACAGGCTATAGACATTCAAACTAGAAATAAATGATAAATGATGATATTTTGAAGCCAAGCATGGGAATCAGAAAGTGACATGCACAGAAAAGGCCAATTTTGCCCCCAGATTCACTTTATGACATGTAAGCCCCCAAAACACACATCTACAAAAAAGGTACCCACCTCAGGAGTTGGCCTAGGACCCCAGGAACTCCAAATTAGGTTAGGACCTTCCCTGTACCTCCCTAAGGTGGAGATTATTATAATGAGACTGATAATCAATTTATCCATACTATAAATATAACTATCTTTCCTTTCCTCATTCCAGAGATACCTTTCCACTATTCTGGTTCTCTCCCTATGTTCACTCACAGTATTGCAATAAAACTTGGGAAACTGAGTCACTGAGTCTTGTAATTCTTTTGTGATGACTCACGATCAATTTGACCTTAATTCCATCCCACATCAATAGGAGAGAACATACACATACACACATGCACACACAGAGATCACACAAACACACACACACACACATAGAGTATAGTGTAGAAATATATTCAACTTAGAGAAATAAGAGGGAACAGAGAAAGAGAAGGGAGAGGGAAAGTATATTCAAGGAGTGATTGATTAGGCATAAGCAAAACAAACTGTGACCTCCTATAGATTGGCAGCCACTTAAAGGTTTCAATTTAATTCAATTCAGCATGCATTTATTAAGGACCACTGTAGCATGAAGTCAAAGATCATAGGCTCACAAGATTTAGAGTTGGAATTAACCTTAGAAGCAATCTAGTCTAGCCCTCCACTCTCCTCATTTTATACATGAAAAAATTGGGACCCAGAGAGGCCAAATGATTTGTCCAAGGTCACATGGTTGTGTTAAAGGACTAAAATTCTAGCTAAACTGTCTAAAATATCTAATGAGTGGTCGCCAATAAATTATAAGCTTTAGCAAGAGTTAGGCTTTTAAGCATTTGTTAAGGAGAATAAGAATTTGGTAAAGAGAGAGAGAAAGGCCTACATTCATCTATCTATTAAAGGGAGAGCACATTTCTAGCTCCCTTCTCCGCCAGTGTCCTCAGGAAAGAGCCCCAGTCAGAGCGCCAGGCTCCCCCCTTCTTCCTCCCACCAGCAAACGTCACTTCCTAACGCCAAAGAAAAGACTCCTGGTCTTGCCCTCAAAGACCTTCACTTCATGGCGGAGCTTTTCTACAGTAAGTCAACAGCAGGTGGCGTCATTCCAATCGTTACAGTTGGTAAGTGACAGAGCCAAGATTTAAACAGATCTTCTTGACTTCAAATCTATTGTCCTTTCCAATATATTACACTACTAATTCTCCTTCTCCTCCTGGTATGACTGCAATTTCTATTTTAACACTAGGTCAAGGCCAATGGAATCTGCCCTTCATCTTCCAAGATAGGAATTAGGAGGGAATGTTTCATTTAATTACACTCAACTGGGAGTAACTCAACAGGGAGTTTATTTTCCTTGCATACTCAGGGATAAACCAATCAACCACATTAAATGGGTGGATGTGCATATGTGTTTGGGAGATGAGAAGAAGGGTAAAGATAGAAGGAGAGGATAAGAAGAATTACATTTGTCAAATGGGACTAAACAGTTTTGTTTGCACATTTAATCAGTATTGCTCAATAGCCTGGAATATGTGTGGACAGCTAGGATTTCATGTGAAAACAACACTTTAAGCATCTACTTGACTACAAATGTAATATAAATCAAACAGATCTTGAACTGCATTGAGATGCCCAACACCATAGACTAGGAAGATAATAGTCCCACCTTCCTATGACTTGGGCCTCATCTGGAGTTCCGTGTCCAGTTCTGGGCATCACATTTTAGGAAAGACTTCGATAAGTTGGAGAATGTTTAGAGGAAAACTTGAGTTCACATCGTATGCAGATTTATTGAAAGAACTGGAATGTCTAGCCTGGAAAAGAAGAGACTTAGGGGAGAAACAAGAGTTGTCTTCAAGTATGTGGAAGGAAGACACTGTGGAAGGGGTCTTAGACTTTTTCCTCTTAAGCATGGAGCAATGGCTCTTAACCTTTTGTGTTTCATGGACCTCTTTGACAGTCTAGTGAAGACTATAAACCCCCTTTCAGACTAAAGGCTTTTAACAATCATGGTGGAAGGAAATGCTATGTTTGTGTTAAAGGTAAACTAAAATAAAATGTTTTTTTTTTCAGTTGAAATTCAATGATCCCTTGAAGTCTATCCACAGATTCCTGGGCAGGGATTGGGAAGGTGGTGGTTATGGGGTGTGTGTGGATGGGGAAATGTCTGTGGAATCCCAGGTTAAGAACCTCTTTCTTCTGACCTCTGCTCTCATATCTCTGTATCTCTAGTATCTCTGCCAAGAAAATCCCAAATAGGGTCATGAATAGTCAGACATGAATGAACAATAACAACAAACAGAAAACCCCTTGTACAAGGTGATGTAGGAGGCAAAAAAGGAGTTAAAAGAAAAACCTAAGACCCAAGCTCTAATTCAGATATGAGCTCTAAAAGGGATTCCAACCCCAGTTAATGGATAAATTAAGATTTGGGAAACAAGTCAAGGTCTAGGTTCTCTTACCTTCATTAATCACCATTCATAACAAGAACATAAAGAGGCATTAAGGTCATTAAGATCAAAAAGACCTTAACTATAACAATGATACACAATGATACAATGACACGGTATAGGAATTCTAATGAAAAATGAATATATTTCAAAACTAGCCATAGGAATCAGAAAGAGACATACACAGAAAAGGCCAAATTTATCCCCAGATTCACCTCATGACATGTAAACCCCCAAAACACACCTCCACTGAAAAAGGTACCTGCCTCAGGGGTTGGCTTAAGCCCCCAGGAACTCCAAATTAGGATAGACCCTCCCCTGTACCTCCCTAAGGTGGAGATTATTATAATGGACTGATAATCAATTTATCCATACTATAAATATAACTATCTTTCCTTTTCCTAATCAAGAAATACCTTTCCACTTCTCTGGGTCTCTCTCTGTGTTCACTCACAGTATTGCAATAAAACTTGGGAAACTAAGTCACTGAGTCTTGTAATTCTTTTGGGACGACTCACTATCCTTTGACACATCCTGCATCACAAGGGAGATTCTTTCCAAAGGAAAGTCTTGTCAGATAGGATTGAAAGCTACAGAAAAACAGATTTTGACATGTAAGGAAAACTTAGAACCAATCAAAAGTGGCTGCCTCAGAAATAACATTGCCGGGACAGCTAGGTGGTGCAGTGGATAGAGCACCAGCCATGGATTCAGGAGGACCTGAGTTCAAATCCAGCCTCAGATACTTAACAATTACTAGCTGTGTGACCCTGGGCAAGTCACTTAACCCCAATTGCCTCACCAAAAAAGAAAGAAAGAAAGAAAAAGAAATAACATTGTCAGCCTCATTGGAGGGGTGTGAGTAAACACTGAATGATCTTGTATATCCTGTAAAGGGGATTTTTGTGCATGTATGAGCTGTACTAGATGGCTTTTGAGGTCTTCTAGCTCTGAGATTTTGTAATTCTGAAGATTAGTAAAGTCTTAGTCATGGATGACTCCCTAACTTCTCTGGGTGGAAGTCAAGAACTACCTTCTTTGTCAGCCTAGTTTTTGACCCTTTTGGGCTATCCTAACTCATAACTGTAGTGCCCCCATTCCAACCTGCATTTGTAGTGTGCCTTCTCTCTGTGGAATATGGGAGTTAAACAGTCAAGTGTGAGTTGCTAGCCACAAGACAGTGATTCTTCCCTGGAGCTGACCATAGCCTCCAATGGTGAGATTTAAGATGTTTATGAGAAATGCTCCCCGTTCAAAAATATCTCTGATAAACATTTAAATTCTTTACTCTCTAAGGTCCCTCAAAGCTCTACAAAATACTACCAATTAGAGACAAAATGGAGTTAACTAGCTCTTTGAAAGAAAACCTCTTTGGAGAGTCACACTCAATCACACTTTAAACTGAATTAGTTGTCACATTGTTTTCTGCCCAAGGAACGTGAATTTTAATGATCAGAGAGGGATGGAAAGAAAGGTAATCTTGAAACCAGACACAATTCAAAGGAGGGAAGGCCTGGGGAGGCTGGGGGTGGTGGTGGTGGTGGTGGTGGGGAGATGTTCAGTTATTTTGGAGTACAACAAAGACAAACTTTTCCTGTTTCAAGCCCCCTTTTACTCTTGTCCTGGCTCAACTCTAGCCCAGGATCAGGATGCCATCTGAGAGGAGGTTTTTCCCTTTCCATTTGGGCGGCATTTCCTTGGTACAAAGGGGAGAGTCAGGCTCATTATATATCCTGTTTTGCATGGTCATCTGATAGCAGAGTATGGAGCTGTTTGTTCACAGTTAATAACAGGGTATCAGGAATAGACATTCAGTTGATAGGAAAGTTTATTCAATGCTAGCCTCTGCTCAGACCACCCAATAATCTAATTCTCATGAAAACCCTAGCCATCAACATTTTAAAATGCAATTTAGGACAACGCTTACAAAAAGTTTCTTTCAATGCACTTATTCAGTAGCGATTACTGCAGCTAAGCACATCATGACTTTCACATCTGTTTGGGAGAAGGAAAATAGATCACTCCCTCGAGTCCTTTTGGGGTTCTGAAAATAAAGTGGAAATCAGGGAAGCCAGTAACTAAGGCTGCATATTGGTATAGTGGAATGACCACTGAACTCAGAGTCAGAAAACTTGAGGTGGACCTCCCAGGCCAGCTAGCTGGGTTACTTCGGGGCAGTTATTTAGCTTCTCTGTTTTTCAGTTTTCCTCATCTACAAATTTGGAGATGGTCAGAGTTCTACTACTACTGACCTTGAAGGGTTGTTTTGAGGCAAGTGCTTTGTAAACCATAAAAGTGCTGCATAAATATGTAGGAAGGCATCTGTTTACCTATGTATGTGCATATCCATGACAAGAAATGATTATTATGATGAAAGAAAAATATTTATTAGGTAGGAAATTTTAAATAGGCCACTATCATTCATTCATTGGCTGTGTATTTGAAACCTTCCAGGGTGTGTCAAAAATTTACATAAATGTCAAGAGGTTTAGAAACCACATTGAGAAACATTCCTTAGAATGGAGAAGTCTTCAATGGTCTAAGATTACAGACCCTAGAATTGGAATGGTATGCAGTGGAGTTTTCCATTCACAGTTCCAGGAAAAAGAAGAGGGTTTTTTTTTTTCCATTAAGGATACTGTTATTTAGATATTTTGAAACACACTGTATATACATCTTTCCTAAAAACCACCAGATCTCACAGTTTCATAAAAAACACTTTGGGGAGTGGGAGTAGGGAGGGACAGACAGCTCTGGTTTAGTGGAAAGAGCACTTAATTTAGAATCAGAAGACTTGGATTTGAGTCCCATCTCAACCATTGATTTTGCTGTGTGTTCCTGAGCCAGTCATAACCTCTCTCTGTCCCAATTTGCTCCTCTGGGAAATTGGCATATTTCAGGACATACCTCATCTGTTTATTTTGAAGTTCAAATGAGATAGTGCTTATGTAAACTGCAGAGCACTATATAAATGTCAGCGATTACTCTTTTGGGTGTTCAGCATTGATTTTAAAATGGGTCTGAAACTTCACTAGAAAAATTTCCTTGTTCAAGTAAAAAGCAGAGATATATAGGCCCATCCTATGTCCAATTCTTGTACCTCAATACTTCAGGGGTTTGTGATTTTTTTTAGTGGGGGATCCTTCTATGCATGGATGTTAAAACTCTGTTCTCAACAGACAATCTTTATGAGCTGCTGTGACAACCTTTTGGTGAAGAGCCTCTGGAAGTATAAGCCTAGTGACAGATTGTGCCTGCCATTCAAGGCCTGTTACAGTTAACTTGAGAAACAGACAAGTCAACACTTGTCTTATGGTATAAACTCTTCTGTTTACCTTTTAAAGTTCTTCACAATCTTGGTCCTGACACGGGACTTAGAATAAATCAGAAGTTCCTCCTATGAGAAGCAAAACCAAAGATGACCAGATAACTGAACAGACATATTGAGGAATCAAGGGACTATTAAAGTTTAGATTGACCAACTAGATATTAGGACTGATATACCTAAGAAGGAGGAGACAAAATTCTATAGCAGGAAAGTCAATTAGGTGTGGCTACTACCTGACCAGAACTAGGAGACAGAGATAACCCCAAAGATCAGGACCATCATTTAAAAAAAAAACAATCCGCCTCCACTCTCAGGAATATGACAAGTATCCAAGCTTTCCCCACCCCACCTCAAAAGGGAACTTTTCAGTTTTCAAGTGTGCACCCCACATATCCTCTATAAAAGCTTTTGCCTTCCTTCTGTTCTAGGAGGAGAATGTTTCTAAGCTGTCCTCCCTGAGGGGGCAGGGGCAAAGTCTTTGACTTCAGGACACTTTCCTTATCACCAAATAAAAGACTATATAAATTCTAAGTAGCCTGTGTTCCAGAGTGTGTCTTTTTTTTTTTTAATTTTTAATTAAAAAAAATTTTTTTTGGTGAGGCAATTGGGGTTAAGTGACTTGCCCACGGTCACACAGCCAGTTTCAAGTGTCTGAGGTCGGATTTGAACTCAGGTACTCCTGACTCCAGGGCTAGTGCTCTATCTACTGCACTACCTAGCTGCTCTGAGTGTAATTCTTTATTCAGGAATATCTAAGAACTACCACCTCTCCTCTGTGACAGTCCTAACTTAAATTCACAACATTATTGCACATTAGGACCAACTCTACAGCCAAACTGGCCTTCTTGAAGCTCCTCATCTCCTACCTCCATGACTTTAAACTGGTCTTCCTCATAACTGGAATGCATTTCAACCTTATTCAACCTCTTAGAATCTCTCATTTCCTTCAAAACTTCAAGTAACACTTTTCACTTGAAACTTTTCCTCATCCCCTCTGAATTATTTGGGCCCTTCCAATTCACTTTGCATTTATCTTCTCTGTGTTTTGTCTATACTCATTTATGAGCATGTTGGCTTCCTCCACATAAAATGAAACTTCCTTTATGGCAGAAATTGTTTTATTTTTGCATTTTTATCCCCTTCAACTACCACAATGCTCAGCACAGAGTAGGTGCTTAACAATGTACTGTTTTGATAGATTAAGTTAAATTAAATTAAAAAGCACAAAGGTGCTTTTTGATGGATTAATGGCATTTCTTATGACGGAATGGTTCAGCCATGCCACCACCCCTCTTATTCCCATCAAGAATAGTGTGTAATTTAAGATTCTAAATGTGGGTTCTAATCTGTTCCCCCAGTTTTGGGGGAAACTGACTAAAATTACTGATAAAATGAGTTTAGGTTTTTAAGGGTTTATTGAAAGATAGAGAAAAATTGAGAACAGAGTTCCAACAGCCTGGCATTCCTATCTTTCCTCAATTTTCCTGTCAAGTCCTCTGCCGCCACCACCACCGCCATGAAGTCAGGAACCAAAAAGACCGACCTCTCCACATAGGTCCTCCTTCCTCCTTCCTGTCCCCTCCCAGAAAATGGGAGGCTCCTCAAGTTGATTGGCTGGTAGCCTTGGTGGACAGTACCCATGCGTAAACATTACTTCCTGCCGCCAAGGAAAAGCCACATGGCCTTGCCCTCTGAGGCATTCTCCTCATGGTGGAGCTTTCCTATAGTAAGTCTCCAGTAGGTGGCATCATTCCAATCATTACAATAGTAACCCTTCATACCAAAGCTCTTACTTTCAAAGAGTCAGTATAATGGCTTTGACAATATCCTGGAGATGAACTGTCTTCTTTTCTACATGTTTTTGTTGTTCAGTCATTTTTCAGTTGTGTCTGACACTTCATGACCCTGTTTGGGGTCTTCTTGGCAGAGATACTAGAGTAATTTGTCATTTCCTTCTTCAGCTCATTTTACAGATGAGGAAACTGAGGCAAATGGGATTAAGTGACACATGACTAATAAGTGTCTCAGGCGGGATTTGAATTTACCCACTGTACCACCTGCCTTACCTGTTTTCTACATGGAAGACCACAAAATCACATGGCCCCAGATCATGCATGCTTTATGCACCATCTAGACATCCAGGAGGAAAACAGGCTCTTTCTAAAGTATGAATATCTAGATATCTATCTTGCTGGGGTGTAGTACTTCTCCCACCCTTATAACACTTCCCCCCCCCATTCAATTGAATGCCCCCCAACCTAACAGCACCTGTCCTCAATACTTCTTTTGTTCCTGAAGGGTAATCAAATCAGTATGGCCACTGTTACTTGTAAAGGAGTGACAATCAGCTTTAATGGCTCTACTCAACATCCCTGTGATTCCTCCCCACATACACCAAGACACTTTGTGGCCACCACTTCCCAAATATGTTGAATTAGTGTTTTAGAATATAAGCTCCTCAAGGAGGAAGAGGAGGAGGAAGAAAAAGAGGAGGAGGAGGAGAAGGAAGAAGAAGAGGAGGAGAAGGAGGAGGAAGAAAAAGAGGAGGAGAAGGAGGAGGAGGAAGAGGAGGAGGAGGAGGAAGAAAAAGAGGAGGAGGAAGAGGAGTGTAGCAACTCTCACTTTTGTCCTTGTATCTCTAGCACTTAGCACAGTGCCTGGACAAACCATAACAATAGTATGAGCTTAATACATGCTATTTCATTCATTCATTCACTCATAAATCAACTTTAAGTATATGAGGGGAAGGCTAGGTAGAGTGTAGGCAAAGGAGTCTCCATAGTGTAGGAAAAGGTTGCTACGTTTGAACCCAGGGGGAATCCCAGATTTCCCATGTGTATGGCCTTGATTTAAATATTTTACTTCCCTGGGCCTCAATTTCCTCATTTGTAAAATGAAGAGGTTGGACTAAATTGGCAGTTCTCAAATTGTGGTCCAGGATCCTTCAGGGTTGCCAAGATCCTTCCAGGGAGTCATCAAGGTCAAAACTATTTTCACAATAATACCAGGCCATTTGAATTTCTAATAAGATAAATATTGATAGAGACAACCCACATAAACCAAAACTCTTTGAGGAAGTCCTCAGTAATCTTTGTAAAGGGGGTCCTGAGACCAAAAAAGTGTGAGAACCAATGGATTAGACAATCTCTAGGGACCCTTCTGGTTCTAAATCTGTATTTCTATGTATCCCTCCTTAATACTGCTAACAACATACAAAGCACTTGCTAAGAAAGAAAGGGGAGAAAGTTTTAAGTTTCAAGGAAAATTTTAGGTAAACACTGTTTAACTACATCCCTTGGTTTTCAGCTAGAATAATCCATGGGAATAGTGCTTTTGCAAAAATGCTGTCAGGAGATTTGGGGACTATTAAGGTCTGTCTTTTACACCTTCTCTGGAAGGCACTCCCAAAGCACAGATTGCCAAATTCTCCTTAATGGTCATGTTGGCAGACTCTCACAGTGCTGATTTCAGAAGGGGGCATACACTCATACACTAGCCATTATCCACAGCACTGCCCTTTGGTTTTGATTTCCGAATTCTCTTGTTATTGGCCTGGGCTGCAGGCAATATATTGGGGGTGGGGTGGGAACAGAGTACAAAATATTTTGGAGGAGAAGAAGAGGAAGGTAACTTCTTAATCAATAGATATAAGATAAATGATGCATTTCCTGAATTAAAAAAAAAAACAATGCATGGGAGCACAAATGATTATTTTAAGTACTGGAAAAAGCCAGTACTTAAAATAGTAATTTGTGCTGTCTCTTTCCCCTCTATACTGCTTCACATAGTGATCTCATCAGCTCCCAAGGATTTAATTACCATCTTTAGGCTGATAATTCTCAAACCAATCTATACTGCCCTAACCTCTCTGCTGACCTCCAATCTTCCTTAAAGATTCATCCTTGCATTTTAATCCTCCCAGAAAAAAACAACCCCAAACATTTGAAGGATAAATAATGGACACATGTTGGTCTAAATGTTATAATTTAGTCTTGGTTATTTATATTATTTTAATTTAAAGATTTCTTGGTATTTTTTTGTCTTTTATATCAGTTATTTACCAATATATTCCTCCACTCATTGAATCTTCTTTTGTAACAGAAAAAATAATTTAAGCAAAATGATTAAACAAACCAGTCACATCGCATAATGCATATGTTTTACCCCCACAGATCCCCCAACTCTCTCCTGAGAAGATACAAGTACATTTCATAATTTATTTTCTATGCTCAGAATCAATCACTGCAATTATTTCAAATTCAGATACTTTTTAGTGTTTTTGTTAACACTTAAATTATAAGTCTTGATGCATAGTGTTATCTTGGTTCTCCTTTCCTTTCTTTGTAGCTGTTCTTATAAGTTTACTCATATTTTCCTGACTTCCTCATATTTTATTTCTCTGTTAAATGGATCTATTATTGCATCAATATGGTTGTTCCCACCAACAATACAGGTAGCAGCCCATTCATCTTTGCTCATGCTGTGTGACTCTTGTCCATGCTAGGACCATAGGGAGTCCACTCACTATATTGCAGCTCCTCATAGCTTTCTCCGACTATATGTTGGTTATCTTATACCCTCATTACATCAAGAGCCCATCTGTTCTTTCTTTTTCCTTGACCACACATTTCTTTGATGATATCCTTTCCTCCAAGTCGTCTTCTTGGATTCTTATTTGTTATTTGTATCAACCTTTGCAACATACCATATATGCCTTTCTGTTGCTCTCTAGCTGATTTTGTTGTTCAGTTGTGACCAACTCTCTATGATTTCATTTGAGATTTTCATAGCAAAGATACTGGAGTGGTTGGCCATTTCCTTCTCCAGTTCACTTTACAGATGAGGAAACTGAGGCAAATGGTTAAGTGACTTGCTCAGGGTCACACAGTTAATAAGTGACTGGGGCTTAATTTGAACTCAAGTCTTCCTGACTCTAGGCCCAGCACTATATCTACTCTGCCAACTAGCTGCCCCTTCCTTCAGAGTGATACTCAATTTTAATTCTTCTGAGACTGTAATGTTCTGATTCATAGCCGTACAAGCATATGGGGCTATCATTATCAATATGCTCTCAGCTGCCTTTTGGGTGTTATTAATAAAGTCCATGATTTTTCCCCCTGCACACCTCTAATAGCTTTTATTTCTTCAGAGGAATGAGTTTTTGATTAAGGAAACAGAACACTTGTGAGTAAAGGTGTGATCCGAGGTATGACCTTATCTGGTAGTAGTTGAGGTGAAGTGAAAGACTAGGTCATTGGATTTAAGGATATTGAGGAATTGGCTGATTAGAGACTTTGAAGAAATATCATTGTGAGTGTTGAAAGATGTTATATTTTGGTGTAGATGAGGCTTTTTTGATACCCTTGGGAAATATGATTATTCATGTTAAATAGCAGAGTTATCAAATTCTGTTCTTATCCTACTTCAGGAAGTTTTTTTTTGATATGTATAATGCCCATCGTTTGGATCTATGAATATTGTTATAGGTTAATACTGAAACCATATACATTTGAGTAAAAGAAGGCATTGCAGTTCACAAATCATCAGTAATATTGATTATATTCCATGTTATCAATCTTTTTTAAAATTTAATTTAATTTTTTATTCTTTTTAAAAATTTTGCCCAGGGTTACACAGCTAATAAGTGAGGCCAGATTTGAACTCACAAAATTGAGTCATCCTGATTCCAAGCCCAGTGCTCCATCCAGTGCACCACCTAGCTGCCTTGCTATCAATCTTAATAAAGGAAAAAAATATACAGAAAAATTCTATACCAAGACATGAGGAATATTCCTCTATTAGAAAATATTTCATTAACATTTTACATGCACATGCAATTTATCTTACTAAGCTGAAACATAGACAAAGGAGTGAAAGGTAAAAGGCTAGAATATGAATAAAGAGCTGTTAGGATTCTGTGATCGCAAAGGAAGAGTCCTTGCAACTGATTACAAGAGGTCCAAGTCCTCTGATACAGAGGACTGTTAAAAACAGCTGTCACTGACCTCATGACACAGCCTCAAGAGCTCAAGCAGCTTAAAGCACAGCCTCATAGACAAAACTTTTCCCAGAAACATGCATTACACAGAATAGAAATACAAACATACAGGGAAAGCCGTTCAAGTAACCAGAAACCCTCAAGTTGCATTGCTCTGCCACAGTGAGGTTTCACTTGGCTCTCTTACTCTCCAATCTAAAGCACACAGCTCAACCACCAATCTACCAGGCCAGGCAAAATACCAGTGCTGAGGCCTATGCTCTCCCTATTTTTATTTACTGTCCCTAGGCACTTTAGAGTGGAAGAGAAGCTATTACATTAATTAGGGTTCTTGTCATCAGCCACTGCTTCCTTCCCCCACAGATCAACTGCTCTGACTTCATGATTGTCCTAACAATACCTTTCTTCTAGATACTGTCTCTTTTCCTGGAAAAAAGGGAATAACCCTGTCTCACCATGACCCCCTGGTAGAGAATCAGCCAGGCCTGCAAATGTTTCATCCTGCTTGTTATACTGAGTTAGTTCTTCCTAACCAGTGACTCTACTTATGAAAATACCTTTATAGTCTATCTCAATGCATTCCTATCTAGCACTCTATGATTTTTCTTTCAGGGAGTCTTTGTTTTTCCACATCTTCACACCTAGGGGTGTTACAAAGTCCAAATGCATGTAAAGCACTATATAAACCTTAAAGCACTATATAAATGGAAGTTATCATCATCATCATCATCCTCTAGTCACCAGGCCTCCAGTCTAGTGATGATTTTATTCTCTGAGCCTTCCACTGCACACCTGCTAAGCCCAAGCAATGTTTATAGAGAAATATTGGTATATGCTGGGAACTGTTTAATAATTGGTTCTCTGGAAAACACATGACACACTTTAAAATTTAATCTGCATTATGAACTTTTCTCCATCATTTAAAAAAATCAACAAAGCAATAAATCAAGCCTTGATTTTTAGCATTTGCCAATTTCTGAGCTATAAATTTTCCCAGTGAAAATTTAAAATTGGCTCTCAAGAGCCAGTGTGAACTGGCATCAGCACATCCCTAGTATGAATCCATTGGGAAGAAGGGCTGACTGTTTAGCAGACCCAATGGGAATCTAAGCCCTTAGAGTAGTAACATAAAGCTGAATGTCTATATGGATTTATATGTAGAATATATAGTCTACATATGTGTTTCCTACCTAGTTTATACTACATATTTTTCTAGATGTATTTTCTACAGTTTACACATTCTATATGTGTATTTTATACATTCTACATAGGTATTTTATAGATTTTACATAGGTATTTTATACCTATGTATATTAAATATTGATGAAACAGATTAAAGGAGGACTCATTAGAATGTTGGAGTGCTGCCCACCTAGAAGATACAAATTCAGTTCCCTTTTGTAGGAAGGACACAAACCACATCAAATCAGAATCTAAAGGACCTGAAGGACTTGTGGAAAAGTGGGAGCCATCAGAGAGGAAAGAGAATTAATTATATTGTTTGTTCATGGGCTATTGTTAGTCCTTGATGTATTTTCTGCATGGTTTATTGTCTCCTATGAGTCCTTTGCATTTTCCAAATTTTCTGTAAATGCATTGCTTGTTTTGGTGAGGCAATTGGGGTTAAGTGACTTGCCCAAGGTCACACAGCTAGTAAGTGTTAAGTGTCTGAGGCCAGATTTGAACTCAAGTCCTCCTGAATCCAGGGCCGGTGCTTTATCCACTGCGCCACCTAGCTGCCCAAATGCATTGCTACATTGAGTTCTTGATGGGATCAGAGGGTCTGTGTGTTATTCTGTGGAAACCTAGATATAAAGTACATTATGAGATTTCAAAGAATAAACTCTAGGATTGGACATAACAAGCCAAGGATAGAATATTCTTTTGGGGGTAGTCCCTAAAATTGAGCTTGGTTCACATACAGAGAGAGAGAGAGAGAGAGAGAGAGAGAGAGAGAAAGAGAGAGAGAAAAAGCACAAAAGTAGTTTAGGGAACTTAATTCCCCAATCCCACCTCCACAAAGATCTAGGAAATGCATCAGATGGAATTCTGATCGGGAAATTAAAAAAAAAGTCACACTGAGTCATTTTTCCAGCCCAAGTCGATTTAGGTAGACAGACAAAAAGGTCTGTGGATACTGGGGACTGTCTCTTGACAAGATCACACCATAATCAGAGTAATTTAGTGCCCAGGGACTGAAAGAGAACCAAAACTGGGTACCAGAGCAAGAAGCAGTGGGACAGGAAGAGATCCCAGGGGATCCCTGAATTAGCCCAGTGTGTAGGAGTGGATGCTCTTTGGCAACTCTGTCACCCCCTAACAGAACTGGGTCAGACTGAGGGGAGGATCTCCATCTAGCATTGGAAAAGAGGAGGGATTGCTAACAGGCTGTAGTTTTGTACTGAGTAGAGATCACGTTTGGAAGCTGTGTAACTCTAATCCAAACCTGAGTAACCCCTGCTTGACAGGTCAGTGAAATCGGTTCTTTATAGGCTAACTCTCCTCTCAGGTGTTTCTCTTCTGATATAACAATTCCCTCAGAGAATATATTTCTTTATTTTGTTTTTGTTTTTGTTTTTGCAGGGAAATGAGGGTTAAGTGACTTGCCCAGGGTCACATAGCTAGTGTCAACTGTCTGAGGCTGGATTTGAACTCAGGTCCTCCTGAATCCAGGGTTGGTGCTTTATCCACTGCACCACTTAGCTGCCCCCTATATTTCTTTATAAGGACATGTCTCAGCCCACCACTAAGCTATGGGCAGTTTAATTCTCAGAGGCCCCAAAATTGTAAGGCATTGGGCATATTTATCTGGTAGACTCAGACCCTGGGCCCTAGACAATGACTTTCTACAGTTTGAACAGCTGAAATGTCTTCTTCATATCCCTCAGAATTCTTTCCCAGATTCTGATAGGGCTCTTCTCCCAACCTAGTCCCAGTTGGCTATAGATCTTACCATTGAACCAGATGGTTTAGGGACTCAAAAGCAGAAGTGCTGGTATCAGTAACTTGGTTTGGCTATATTTGGGGAAACTGAGGTCTATAGTTATCCCTCTCTT
This sequence comes from Dromiciops gliroides, assembly GCF_019393635.1. Lineage (NCBI taxonomy): Eukaryota > Metazoa > Chordata > Mammalia > Microbiotheria > Microbiotheriidae > Dromiciops > Dromiciops gliroides. The sequence continues at coordinate 381,815,495 of NC_057864.1, read as the reverse complement.
CCTAAAGGGTCACGTCTATGACACTGCCAGACTAAATCAAGACAGATCCCACACAGGAAGGATAGGCAAAAGCATTATAATTCTTTAGGAAGCTTTAATCTCCAGTTTGACCGCCTACAGCTACTTTATTGCTCATAGGATTTCATATAGTCATTATCATCATTTACTTAGATCTGGAAGGTACCTTTGAAATCACCTCATCTAATCCTCTCACCTTACAATAAAGGAAACTGAGGCAAGGCCCAAAGGGTTAAGAGTCAGACAAGTATTAAGTGGCAGAGCTGCTATGGAGGCAAGATAATCCGACTTCATATCAAAGCACTCTTTTCATTATACCATGTTGCCTTTTGGTCATTATAGTTCAAAGCTTTCCCCTTCTTCTAGATCAGGGAGTATTAACATTTTTTTGTCATGGATACTACTTAGCAGTCTAGTGAAGTTTATGCTGTGCATATATATATATATGTACATGTGTGTAGGTGTATGTATATGTGTATATGTATGTATCTGTATGCACATATACATATATACATACACATATACATTAATACGTATAAAATAAAATACATAGGATTAGAAAGAAAACCAAAGGTTAATGAGAATAAAGACTTTTTTTCCCTGTCATTCAAGTTCATAGACCTTTGAAATTCATCCATGGACTTCTTGGGAGTCTATGGACCCCAGAGTAAGAACCCTTGTTTTAGGTGGTCATTCAAATCTTCAATTATATCAATTAAGGCTACCAAATCTCTAGCCATAAAATTCTACAAAGATGTCTTTTAAGTTCTCATTCAAACACATTTGAAATATTTCCATCTTTATCACCTACTCCCAGTCCCAAATGGCTTGCAGTTGGCAGGATTCATTTATATAAGTTATGAAAGGGCATCCTTCCTGTCAGAGTCCCCAGATGATAGCAGCCAGGAAGTATATTAACTGCATCAGACCACTCTGGGATAATAAACAGTGGGTTGGGGGAGTATAAAATACATGGAATCATAAAATCTCAGACTTGGAAGAGACCACAGAGGTAATCTTGTCTAACATGAACTGAAATAGGAATGTCCTCTATAACACCCCAGAAAAGTGATTAATTACCAGTCTCTGGTTGAAAACCCTGAGTGATGGGGAGCTGTCTCATTCTAGAAGCAGCCAATTTAACTTCTGGATTTTAAATTTTAATCAATTTGATCTAATTAATTTAATTATAAGTTTAATTCATAATTTTAAAGTTTTCCCTTTTTTATACTTATTATTGTTATTTGTCACTCATTAACTTGAATCCACTGCCCCTAGTTTTGCCTTTTGCGACCAAGTAGAACAAATATAATTTCCTTTTCCCATGAGAAACCTTAAAAGTATTTCAAAACAGCAATGATACTTTCTTTCTTTCTTTTTTTTAAAAGTGAGGCAATTGGGGTTAAGTTACTTGCCCAGGGTCACACAGCTAGTAAGTGTCAAATGTCTGAAGCCAGATTTGAACTCAGGTACTACTGACTCCAGGACTGGTGCTCTATCCACTGCTCCACCTAGCTCCCCAGCAATGATACTTTCAAACCCACCTTCACCCCAGATTTCTCTTTTTCAAGCTAAATATCACCAGTTCCTTCAACCTACCATCAGATGGTATGGCCTCCATTCCTCCTACTATCTTAATTATAGATCTATAGAGACACTTGGTGGCTCAGTGGACAGAACACTGGGCCTAGAGGTCCAGGAAGACCTGAATTCAAATCCAGGCTCAGACACTTACTGGCTGCGTGACCTTGGGAAAGTCAATTAACCTCTGTCTTAATTCACTGGAGAAGGAAATGGCAAACCACTTCAGTATCTTTGCCAAGAAAACCTGTGGACAGTACCAACTTGCTATGGTCCATGGGGTCACTAAGAATCAGACATGACTGAACAAGAACAGATGCATTTCAAATTATCATTGTCTCTCCTTAGAATCTGAAAGATCTGAAAACAATACCTCAGATGTGGTCTAGCCAGCGAACTAGCACTTCCCTCTTTCTAAATACATGAGCTTTTTGGTGTATTGTGAGTGATGCTTATTCACATTGATCCAGAAATCTCCTATCCCCCACCCCCAAAGAACAGCATTCTGGTCATGCCCTCCCCATATTAAACTGTGGAGTTGATTTTTTTAAAACCTGAGTGGAGGATTCTTACAATTATCCCTGTGAAGTTTTATAATTGTGCAACAGAGTACCATGGACCTATGTAACATAAGACCGGGAAGTTTAAGTACAACAGGAATTTTTAAATAGACATGCAGTGCCCCATCCCATTTCTCAGAGTCTGGAGTTCTCCTTTTTGAGGAGAAGAGAGATTTACATTGCCTGGACACTCACTCCTACCTTCAAGAGAAGTATTAGGCTAGAATTATGTCTGTCTATTATATATACCTGGTTTTTGCAAACTGGGCGGCATTGTTTATTCAAGGTGGGCATTTCTTTTGGTGTTTGTAATAAAAAAACCCTTTTCCTGTTGCTGGAGGGAGAGAGTAGTTCTACTCCAGACCTGGAAATTAACAGCTTAATTGCTATCCATTTAGCTTTCCTTAAACACACACGTGCACACACACACACACACACACACACATCACTGATAATGAACAAACATATTTTGGGGAAATCATATAGATTAGTTTAGGCAATAGAACATGCAAGAGTCCAGGGTATCTGCAGTCCAGGAATGAAATCTCAGCTCTACTGGGGAGAGAGTGATCTTACCCATTGAGTCCATTTTATTAGTCTTTGGGGATGTAGGTACTGGGAATCAATGGATATGTTGAGATACTGGCTTTTCCTCACATACCTATGGCTCTAGGGGTCTTCCATTCACCATTCAAAATCTATAATTTTCTCTCTCTCTCTCTCTCTCCCCCCTCCCCCCGAAGTCTCTTAGTCGATCAAGAGTCATCTCTCAGGAGTCATTCAATAGTCCTTCAGGGATTTTATAAAGGCTGTCCAGCTGCGACACTACAGTTGAAATTAAGGGAACATTTTCCATTTGAAAAAATGTATTTCTTGTTCTCTCCAGTTCCTATGACTTTTTCATCTAAGGTTGCTTCTTATTTGCTTTGTGTGTATTTTGTACATGCTTACATGTATGCATATTGACTTCTCAATTAGAAAATAAACTAAGGAATGGGACTTTTTCACCTTCTTTATTTGTATACCACTCAGTGCTTAGCATAGTGCCTGCTATATAGTAAGTTCTTAATCAATGCTTATTTACTGATTGACTGAAAAGAGGATCTAGATTTGTGAAGCATTGGTTAAATCCTATCTCTGACAGTTAGAGGCCGCATAATCAGGGACCAATCACTAAGTGTCTTAGAGTATTAGTTTTTTTTATCTATAAAATGGGGATTAAAAAAAAATACTTGTACTGTATACCTCACGGTCACTGTAGGAAAAAAAACTTTGTAAATCTTCAAGATTATTTAAATTTGAACAATGATTTTCTTATGAAAATTTCCTCCAATTATTATGAACTGTGAATTCTTTTTGGATTCTGACTTTTTCATCCAATGTGTTAGCTATTTATCTTAGTTTTATGTCATCTAAAATTTTGATAAACATGCAATCTATGCCTGTATCCTACCCATTTATATCTAACATTTAAATAGTATATTAAGATCTTCAAGGCACTTTGCCTGTATTATTTAGTTTGATCCTCACAGTAATTCCATGAAGTACATATTTCTGATAAAGACATAAAGGCTTAGGGAGATTTATTGACTATATATTAGAGGTCGAATTCAGACCAATGTCTATTCTAATGCTGACACTTTTTTTTTTACTATATACCTGTTGAACAGAACCATAAAAAAAAAACGATATTTGAGGCTCTTCAATAGATAACTTCTCCCAGGGTGACATCATTCCATTAAGCATTACTCTTTGGATGTGGTCACTCAAGAAGTTCTTAAAATACTTGAGCATACAGTCATCTAGCTCATACCTCTCCACTGTGTCCACATGACTGTCAAATGTTCCCCCCACCAAAATATAGGTATACTATAACTGATCTATTCTAACACCCCTGTGACAAAGGAAGAGGTTATGATGTACATGATGGAACCATAATCTGCTCTTGATAAATTGACTGCTGGGTATTAGTGATTACCACTTTCCTTCCAATATACTCATAATCCACTTGTTTCATAATATATGAATTATGCTTTGTCATTTGTTAGGGTTTATGACCTCTGGAATGGGCAAGCCCAAGAGATTGGGGAAGGGCTCAGAAAGTTTTGTTAAATGCACAGATTTCACTGACCTTACAACAGAGTTAACAGTTATTGCTGTGTATACTATGGTGGACTCTGTATCTAAGACCTCAGGCAGCTTATAGCACAGCCCAATGCACAAGAGTTTTTCCAGCCAAGTACACAACACAGAAGAGTACAAATACAGACCCAAAAAGAAAACCACCCAGCTAATTAGATTCCCCAGAGCCGAACTGTCCTCCTACAAAAGGAGTTTGTCTTCTTCCTTCCAAAACCATAGCTTAACTATCAGCCTAAAATATAGCTGAAAAGCCTGAGCTCTCCATGTTTTTATTTGGTATAACCAAGCAGTTTAAGAGGAGAAAGAAACTAGTGTCAACGTTAGGGCTATTGACAGTAATTGCTGCCTTTCTGCTTCATGGATCAACTTTCCTATCTTCCTGACTATGGTAACAAACCTTAGAACTCTTGTTTCTATTTTCTTTAGCCTTAGGCAAGTCATTAGCCTTAATGTTCCCATCTGTTAATGGGGATAATAATTCTCAAATCCCTCATAAAGATGTTGTAACATTCATTTAATTATTGTTGGCAAAATGCCTCATTGTTCTCAAATATATATATTCTTCTTGAACTAAGTGCCAACAAATGAGCTTTTCAATCCCTTTTTTATTTGACATACAGTTGTAACCAGAAAAGTTATTTAAATTATAATCCAGTGCTCTGTTTAAGTTATTTAGAAATCAAAAGTAAATATGTGAAAATTAGATATTGAAATTATCTATGGAAAGAGTCTTCAAGAGAATGAATATTATATAATGATGGTGGTTTCCTTTTAAATATAATAATATCAACTAATGAAATTATAATTAATGTCTTTCAGTACATCTTATTTTCATAAACAATGTTACTAATTTAAAATATGATCATTTTAAAGCTTTCTCCTTAGAAAGGATTAATGATTCACCTTGCTTCTAAACTTCTTGATTATTACTAAACTAGATATGTAGCATATATACTATAGCTATAAATTGTATATAACATGAATTCTAAATTCTAGAGTGTCCTGAAAACTCTGTTTTATAGTACTTTGTTCTTCACAAGAACTTTTACTTAAAGCCAATTTATGACCCCTAAAATGAGTAAGTATATAGTTTCAGTTTTAATGATGAGTGATTCCAAAGAGTAAAAACAAAATTGGGATATTTGATTTTGGGGATTGGGATATCTGATTTACTAAAGTAAATATAAGGAGGTAAAGGATTTGTAGCATGTATATGCTACACTATACCTGTTATCCTATTCTACAGATATTTCACATAATCAGAAAAATCACACAGTCATACCTAACCCATACCTAAACAAGGCTATTCTCTATAAAATAAATATCAACAAGTGGGCTTCCAACTTTTATTTAAATATCTCTAGTAGGGGGACTCACTATTTCAAGGCAGGACATTCTACTCTTTCATAGCCATCTCGATATTCCCTAAGGGCTCATCAAATCCAATGGCCTTTTATCAGTTGTCATTTTCAATGACATTTCTGATGCTACTGAGCATCCTGTCCTTGACACCAATTCCTTCTTTATTTGTTATGGTACCAATTTTCTGTTGTTTTTTCCCCTACCATCCCGACTTCTCTGTTTCCTTTGTTGGCTCATCCTCCCTCTCTGACCATCTTCTATGTCTCTTTTCCTTGCGTCCTCTTTCTCCATCTGTCTTCTAATTGTGAGTATATTCTAGGGTTTGGTCCTTGGCTCTCTGTTCTTCCCTTATCTACATTCTTTTTTAGAATGTAAGTTCCTTTTAATTAATGGTATCCTTAGTTCCTAGGACAATGTCAGGCACATAATAAGTGTTTAATAAATGCTTTTCGGGGGCAGCTAGATGGTGCAGTGGTAAAGCAGCGGCCCTGGATTCAGGAGTACCTGAGTTCAAATCTGGCCTCAGACACTTGACACTTACTAGCTGTGTGACCCTGGGCAAGTCACTTAACCCTCATTGCCCTGCAAAAAAACAAAGAAACAAACAAAACAATAATACTTTACTGTTGGTGAATAAATGCTTTTCATTATTATTGTTTATGATGATGATGATTCTTGTGGCTTGTTATCTTCTCTTGCTAGTCTCAACTTCTCACCTAAGCTCCAGTTCTCCATGTACAATTAAATCTTTACTGCGATATCTTACTGTCAATTCAACTTCAATATGTACAAAACTGAACTCATCATCTCGCCCCCACCCCAGGGCATATTCCCTTCCAAACTTCTCTATTTCACTCAGTGGTACTACCATTCTCTTAGCTGCTCAGAGTCAAAACCTCTTTTCTTCCTCTTGTTCTATGTCCAACCATCAAATTATTTCTTTTCTTTTTCTTTGAAACATTCTTCATATCTATCCCCCGCTCTCCAAATTTATTGTCACCAATCTAGCCTAAGCTTTCATTACTCTATACTGCAAAAGCTACCCAACAGTCCTCTTGCCTTTAGACTCTCCCTCACCATAAACCATCTTACACATTCATTATCTAATTAATTAATGAATCAATCAAATATCAATTGTCTACTAGGAGAAGGATACTAGGCTAACTGAAAGAGAATACTAAATTTAGATAAGATGTGGTTTTAATGGAGCTTATGGTCTAGTAAGATAGAAACACAAATCATTTGAAGATACAACAACCAACAAAAAATGCCTTACACAGTTGTACGACAGTTCTATATGATGTTTGAGAGGAACAATAATTACTATTAATAATTACTATTAAATCAGGAATTTAATAAGGGAGGAAGGGAAAGGAGGGCATCTGAGGCAAAGGAAACACTGTTATTAAAGATACAAATGTATAGGTTAAGTTCAGGTGGAATAAGAGAGAGTTAAACAGTTATGTTGGAGCATAGAGTACACAGAAGGGTGTAATATGAAAGATAATGGAAAAGGTAGGCTGGCATGCTTGTTGTGGATTTTTTTTTTTGTGGATTTTGAATGAAAGGCAGAAAGACAAAACTTTGCTTGAAAATCAATAGGGAGCCATTGAAGCTTTTTTTTTTAACCTGGGGAATGAAATAATCATATCTATGTATAAAAAACGTTATTCTGTCAGTGATATGAAAGACAGATGGGATAAAGAAAGTGTAGAAATGAGATGATGTTAGGAATTATTATACTAGGACAAACATGTGGTAATAAGGACCCATAATAGGATGATGATCATAGGAGTAATGAAGACAGATGAAAGATTTCATGTAGAGCTATAATTGACAAGACCTATTAATTATTTAGAACAGCTAGGTGGCACAATGGATAGGGTGCTAGGCCTGAAGTTGGGAAGACTCATCTTCCTGAGTTCCAGTCTGGCCTCAGACACTTGCTAGCAGTGTGACCCTGGGCAAGTCACTTAAACCTGCTTGCCTCAGTTCCTTCATATGTAAATTGAGTGTTGGCTCCATTGATCTATAAGATCCCATCTAGCTCTAAATACAACAATGCCCTCAAATACAGATTATGGACATGAAAACAGTGTAAGTAGAAAAGTCAGAAAATAGAAATAGTGAAATCAGAAGGAAAAAAAAGGTTCAAAAGAAGAGATGATCAGTACACTTTTGGACAAGTTTAGTTTAAGAGGCCAGTAGGATAACTAACCATACAGAGGTATCCTGTAGGCAACTGGAATTCAAAGGCTAGAGCTCAGAAGAGAGGTCAGGGAACCAAAGGTCACAATAAGAGCAAATAGTAGGTTTAGTGTAGGTGAAAGAGTGGGAGAGGTGGAAGGATGGGAGGCTGTGGTAGGACACTGGAATTCCAAAGTTCCGGGTCTGGTAGGTGGTGCTATTCTGAGAGATGGTAAGGTTTAATGTGTCACCATACTGAAATATGGCTGAAAGTAGATGGAGGAGGGTGATGGAGTTGAAGAGGATGAGAAAGGTAATAGATATAGTAAACTAATAGGTATTATCAAGGAAATAGATATAGTAGACTAATAGTGAAGTCTCTGAGCACAATGGCATTATGGGGAAGTGGAGAAAATGCTAGATATTGAATAGGAGGACCTGAGTTTGAATCTCATCTCTGCCATTTTCTACCTTTGTGACTTTGGGCAAGTCACTTAAACCCCATGGACCTCAGTTCATTGACTTTAAAATACAAGAGTTCTATGAGGTGTTTCTTAAGGCTTCTTATAGCTCTAAATCTATGTTCCTATGAAAGGGGCCAGTGTGGGAAGGAAGACTACAAGCCAGGTATTAAAATCATTTAGAAAATTGGTAATGTAGCATTGAGGTCAATGGATGACAACAACGGGCCTGAGCAAAGGATGGATTAAATGAGTTGCACGAACTTCAAAAAAAAAGGAAAGGTCTATGAAGGAATGGTAGTAGAGGAATTCTGTAAATGGTAGTGGAAAGCAATGTGTATTCCCCTTCCTACTTCTGCCACTGTGAGACAGGGGGAATGGAAGAAGGAGCTACTTCCAGTGAAGGGACATAAAGAGTGGGGTGTTCTCAGAGGAGATCTAGGTTTTGGTTAATGAGAAAGTTCAAAGAATGGCTGGTTGACAAATCTGAGAATATAGGGATACTTGTTGACAAAGAACAGAAGTTCTAGGGGGCACAGTGAAATAGGCCAGGTGAGGGAGGCAAAACTGTAAGACTGTATCTGAGAAGAAGTAGGAGGGTTAGAATATGGATAAGGATTTGAGAGGAAAAAGGATGGACACATAATGCTACTCACACCTAAAGTGGAGAGACTAGATGATAGGGATTGGGGAACTATTGCAATAGAAGTAGCTAGGTATGGTATGCTCCCTCAGCAGAATTAAACAGGCAGAGCACTTACAGACTAAACCTAGCCCAGAATTCAGAATAAAATATGAAATACTAGCATTTTGGACTGTCTCTTTATTATTCATTCATTCATTCATGTATCTATCTATCTATCTATTTGTTTGTTTTGTGGGGCAATGAGGGTTAAGTGACTTGCCCAGGGTCACACAGCTAGTAAGTGTCAACTGTCTGAGGCTGGATTTGAATTCAGGTCCTCCTGAATCTAGGGCTGGTGCTTTATCCACTGTGCCACTTAGCTGCCCCCAGCAGTCTCTTTAAACCTTCATTCTTAGGTGTGCCATTGCTTCTCAGCTTTTCCTCAACAGTGGAAGTAGACTTTCACTAACTTCGAGACAAGAAGATAGGAAAGCTGAGACAGGCTCAAAGCATTGGCTCTGGAACCAGAGACACTGAGTTCAGATCTTGCCTCTGACATTTCCTCTATGTGTGATCCTGGGTAAATCATTTGATCTCCCTTGGTTTCAGTTTCCTCATCTGTAAAATGAGGGACTTCTGAAGTTTTCTTCCAACTTTAGAACCAATATCCTCTGACTATGTAAGATGTAGGATCTTCTCCAAAGTTTCATCCACCAATTGAATATTTCTAAAATACTAATCTCCTTCTCAAAAGCCTTCAATGAGTCTCTTTTGCTTATAAGATAAAATCCAAAATTCTCATTACAGCATTCAAGACTCTTCATAACCTAGCCTGTTTTGTCACATCACTTCCCCAATATCCACTTCCTGTTTCAGTCAGATTGATCTTGTGGCTGTTATTGGCTTGGAATACACTGCTACATCCCATCAGATTATCCAAATGCAGGATGACCCAATTGACCACTGAGTTCCATTTCATATGTGGAAATTAGAATATATGTGTCCATTGAAACCTCAAAACAGGTCCTGTAGTTGGTGAAAAGAAGCCTGCATTAGCCCTCAGTCATGAGAAACTGTGGAGGAGAAAGGGAAAGAAAGTCCTAAGTGGCAGCAATGGGGAAGGCAGGGGAATTCCTGTGGCCATTAGGTCACCCAGATAGAATTATTGCTTTTCATTGTGAGTATCAGTATGTCATAGACTTAATAGGAAAGTGAGGCAGTTAGAAGCTATCTCTATCATTCTTCTGTCAAGATCCAGGACTAGGCATACTAGCCCTCCTTAATCATGGCTTTCCTCACCACTGCAGTTTATATTCATTTCTCTTTTTCTGAATTTCTTTAGCATTTCTTACCATTCCTTCACAGCACTTAATCATCCAGTGTTTGGTATTGTTTGCGTATGTTGTTTCTCTGATTAGATAGTAAATTTCTTGAGTACAGGGGCAACATCTTATAGATAATAAAATATACCCCACATTATCTAGCAAAGCACTATGCAAAATTATATGTTTAATCAATTCTTGTTGGATGAATGCATGAAAGAATTCTATAAATGAACCAATGGAACAATTGTTGCCAGCAGTAATACCTTAAGAATGGAGCCTGGTGAGAATCCTCAGGTGCTGAATACAGCAAATACAATAGAAACCTACTCTGAGCATATTATTGTAGGTCCTGGGGGAAAATAAAGTTAGATAAGACATAATCCTTGCCTTCATAAACTCTACTCTCTACTAGAAAGGTAAGACACAAAGACAGATAACTAAAATCCATTATCTTATATTAGGCATTAGGGATATACAAAATATAGATGATACCTGCCACTGCACTCACTGAGTTTATAGTTTAGAATGATATAGAAATTCTAGTCAGGCTGGACTAGAAAATAGGTAAAATTGGAATAATAATGAAGGGCAGGACAGAACTCTCAGGGAGGCATAAAGGGCACTTTAAAAATTATTCTTGTTTAAAATTTTTGTTATTATTAACTTGACAAATATCAACTGTCAACTCCATAAACAAAAGAAAAAGAAATTGGTTCATAAAACCACGTGCTTTTGTTCATTTTTAAAACATACATTAAATTTAATATGGTAGTTCCAATACTACTATCCTTGTCTGTGTACCCTTTTCAATATCAGAAGGGCACCTCATATACACACAATACACACATGTACACACACATACATTACACATATAAACATATATACATAAGATACATATACACATATATACATGCATAAAAGAAAATACTGTGCTCTATGAAATCTAGGGCTTTATTTTATAATAAATCAAGTTTCTCCCTCCTCCCATGCTTTGATCTTGCACCTCATCCTATTGGCATGGAGGTGACCCTGGGTTCTCAAAGATGATGCGAGCAGAAAGCAATCACTGACAGGTTTTAACAAGCTGGAAAGGATTTGAGTGTGAGCCTGGTGACAGACTGTCATCCAAGGACAAACCTAGCTGAATGGACAAAGGCTCATTCCCAGAAGGTAGGTCATTAAGTGATGGCTTTTTTGGTCATGAAGCTGTCTGTCAGGGGATGAAGGGGTTCTAATTTGAATCCATAGAGGCAGTACCCCAGTATACTGATGAAATAGCTCCTTGAAATATTAAACAAAATCAATTTCTGTGTGTTACAATTAATACTCAAAACTTGTTTTGCAGAATAACACACCATTGTAGGCATACAACCCGTGTTCATACTTTCATCAGTGTTAGGAGAGGGAGCTCCTTCCTGGTCATGTTCAAACCTTCTATAGGATACAAAAATGTCTTGTTCCACTCTGCTGTAATGCTCCCTGCTAATGAAACACACATATCTTTTACCTTGGCCCTAGGAACTCAAAGTTAGTTCATTGGTGCAACAGGAATTTGAAGTCTGATATTTTGGGGCAGATGGGGGCCATGTGCCATCTTTCAAATTGAGTCTCTTATTACATGAGGGTTTTGATTGGACAATCTCTAAGGATACTTCCAGCTCTATGATGTATAAATTCAGTGCCCTCAATTCTAAATCTCCCAGACAATAATGTACATGAGATTCCTGTCAACTCTCATTTTGCCACCAAGGCTCTCCATAGTTTTACTTCCTATGGGGGTGGGGAAGGGAAGAAGGTTTCTACTTCAAGACACCTAACTAGGGAAACTCTAGGCACACCTAATAATGAAACTAAAGAATTCAGTTAATCAATGATTTGCAGTTGAATCACTAGTCCCAGAGAATGAAAAGCATTTTGAGTTAATGGGGTTTTATTTAAGGAGCAACTTAATAGAAAAGGATATATGTGCATATACTATGTGATCGACATTTGAAGTCTACTTATACAAAGCAAATGGAGGCAATGAGGGTGAGGATTTCTACCTTTTTTTTTTTTAAAGACAGGATTTTTTTTTTCCCTCTTAAAGTTGGAGACAACAAAAACCTCCTGGATCATTGTTTTCCATCTTTGAAGTTGTTGAGGTTCAGTTGTACTCTTCTCCAAAGTCATGAAGTGAGCTGTAATAATGAAAGGCATCCCAGTCCCACGGTTGGGAGAGTATTATGGCAATCTCCAATTGACAGCTCTGAACAATACATTGGTTTTTAACTGCTAGCCCTTCCCTTCCCTTTATTCCTCAATAAAAATATAATTCAGAATTTAAAATGAGGAATCTATGCATTGACTTGTACTTCTAGCTTTCTTGAGTAAGAAGTGTAAAGAGCACCTTCTCTGTTTTAATAGTACTTTGAGGACCGCATTTACCCTTTGCATATTCAAAATTAGCTTCCTAGACTGAAGAAAGTGGATTTCAATCAAAAACAATTTGTTAAGTGTATCTCTTTTGTGTGTGAGAACTAAACACAGCTGAATGCTGAATGATTTGGTTACTTATCTGCCTTAGCTGTAGCAAATAAAAAGCTGTTTTATGATATAAGTATTCTCCTGAATTCCTTTAAATTCTATGTTGATAAGTAAAGAGATACTATTGTTACCGTATAAATTCAGAAGCATATACAATAGAATCATAAGACTGGAAAAGACTTGAAGAAGTCATCTAAGATCCACCTTCAGGTAGCACCTTTCTTATTTCATCCCAGACAAATAGTATCTATTTTTAAAGACCTCTGGAGAGAGAGATTCCTTAACCTCCCTTAGCAAATTATTTCAATGTTTAACAACAATTGCTGCGAAGGAGTTGGTGGTGGTGGTGGAATATATCTATGTATGTATGTGTTTGAGAAGGGGGGAGAGAAGAACAGAGAGTGAGAGTGATCATCTTATTTCCTACCTTACCTCTGACTCCCATATACTTCCCTGTAATTAGTGAACTTGCCATTTTACCTTCTCCTTTGCAGTTCTCTATTATAAAACAAAACCAGAACCTGAAATCAATGCCCCCTTCAAAATAAAAGCAAAACATTTGGGTTGGAAATGCCTGTTTATATAACATATGCCACAGTTCTTAGTGGTTTGTGTACATGGGTATAGGTACACATGATTGTCTTCATTTCTGTGTGTATGCAGACATACACATATAGGCCTTTCAGTATGTTTATGTGTGTGGTCAGAACACATGTAAATGTATTAACCCACATTAAATTTTGGCAGTCCTAATCATTTTGTGAAGTTATTTGTGAAACTGAGGGGGTACCCATAAATTGGGGAATGGCTGAACAAATTATGGCATTTAAATATAATGGAAATTATTGTTCCATAAAAAATGATGAAAGAGATAGCTTCAGAGAAACCTGGGAAGACATATGAATTGGCAAAAAGAGAAGTGAGCAGGGGGCAGCTAGGTGGCGCAGTAGGATAAAGCATTTGCCCGGGATTCAGGAGGCCCTGAGTTCAAATTTGGCCTTAGACTCTTGACACTCACTAGTTGTGTGACCCTGGGCAAGTCACTTAACCCTCATTGCCCCATACAAAAACAAAACAAACCAAAAAAAGAGAAGTGAGAGGAATGAGAACAGTTTATACAATAACAAAAACATGATAAAGACAAACAACATCAGAAAATAGTAATTTTGATCAATGAATGCAGTGACCACCCATGATTCTAGAAGACAAATGATGATGCTACCCATTCCCTGACACATATGTGACAAATTTAATTTGCAGAATGAGACATACATTTTCAGATATAGTCAATGTGGGAATTTGTTTCTATGCCTATTTGTTATAAGGATTTTGTTTTGATTTCCTTCCTCCCTTCCTTCCTTCCATGGAGGGTAAGGAGAGAAAATAAATGCTTGCTAAATTAAAAAAACACTTTTAAGCCTGTTTTAATCTTTTTGAAATTCCTCAGAATGTCCTTCAAATTTTCACATCCTCCTTAAGTCATGGAGGGAGCTCAAAACTAGGCATAGTACTCCAATAAAAGTTTGGTCAGTACTGGGAAAAATTTGCAGATTAATTTGCCATTATGTTTAAGCATTATCTTATGAATCTTACTGACACACTAGCATGGACAAATCATATTTTAGGCTTATGATGTCAGTGGCATCAGGAAATCTTTGTTGCTGCTAAAATCTCCTCATTCTGGAGCCACAGTACCTAAATAATCCACTATTAGAGATGAATTCTTTTGGGTTTTCTTCTACAGATGTCTTTTAAAATGTAAATATTAAGTTGTTTTGGTTTTTTTTTGTTTTTTGGTGAGGCAATTGGGGTTAAGTGACTTGCCCAGGGTCACACAGCTAGTAAGTATTAAGTGTCTGAGGCCGGATTTGAACTCAGGTCCTCCTGACTCCAGGGCTGGTGCTCTATCCACTGTGCCACCTAGCTGCCCCTAAATATTAAGTTTTTAAAAAGTGGGTCTGCAATGAAAGACCTTGGATTTGAATCCCTGCTCCTGTGTCATCTTGGGTAAATTACTCACTTTCTTTGGGACTTAATTTATCTGTTAGTAAAATGAAGTAAAATGGGCTAAATGACATCTAATATCCTTTCCAGTTCTAAATCTTAGAATCTCAGATTCAGAGCTGAAAGGGACCTCTGAGCTTACTTGCTGTCATTCAGTCATTTTGAATTATGTATGACTCTTTGTGACCCTGTTCAGGGTTTTCTTGACAAAGATACCAGAGTGGTTTGCATTCCCTTCTCCAGATCATTTTACAGATGAGGAAACCAAGGCAAACAGGGTTGAACAACTTGTCCAGGGTCACACAGATAGTAAGTGTCTGAGACTGGATTTGAACTCAGGAAGATGAGTCTTTCTGACTTCAGACCTGGCACTTTATCCACTGTTCCACCTAGGTGATTTAACCCAGGCAATAGCAGAGAAGTAATCCTTTCTCCCACATATCTAAGAAGTAATCAGGGAGCTTTTAGTTGAAGGTCTCACTTAGGGGAGGCTACCTTTGAATGTAGTCTCTTTCATTTTTTAGTACCTCTAAGGAAGTTTTTGTTGTTGTTGTTGTTACATTCAGCCTAAGTTACTCTTTTTGCAGCATCTACCCTTGCTTCTAGATCTGGATGGAACCAAGCAGAACAAGTCTAGTCTCTTTTTCTTGTCACAGTCTTTCAAATCCTTGAAGATAGATATCATCTCCTCATGCATCAACCCTCTCTCCCTCAACCCCACTACAAGTCTTCTTCACCTGGTTAAATGTTTCTATTCTTTCCTCTTATTTTGTATGACATGCTTTCCTTACCATCATAATTAATTTCCTTTAAATGACCTCCTATAATTAGAAATGTCCTCCCTCAAACATGGTCAACAAACAATGAATACAATAAATACTTCTAATCTTGAAGGACCAAAATTAGGTCACTCCTACTTGACACTGTACTACCCAAGTCTGAGTTAGCTTTTTTGACTATCTAGTCACACTACTGATTCATATTTCGCTTATGGTCTACTAAAACCCTCCTGAGTTTCTTATAAGAAATTCTGCTTAGTCATACCTTCCTCATCTTGTACCTATATAATTGATTTTTTGAACCTCTTACACATATCCTTATTAAATTTCATCTTATTAGATTTCATGTTGATACTAATTAGTTCTAATTTCCACTAAGATGTCAGTGGTTCACAGGAAAGGGACTAAAGGGGAAAGTTGAGTATGTATCTCTGCGAGGGTTTTGGGAAAACTGAAAAGGGGCAAAAGAAGAAAATTCAAGATCACTCAAAAATGGATTTCATCCATTTCAGTTTTGCTTAGGATTGGCCCTACTGACATATTTTCAGCTTGGTCTGTTATGATACATATAATTTTCATCTTTACTCACAGAATCACATAATTTCGGAGTTAGGAGAAACCTCAGTGATAATCTAATCCAACCTATACCTAGATAAGAATACCTAAATGTCTAAAAATACCTAATGTGTGGTCATCTAGCCTTCTTAGAAGACTTCCAATGAGGGGAAATTTGCACTTCTGAATAATTCATATTTTGAAAGGAAGATTTTTTTTTTCTGATATCCTCTTTGCAACTTTTAGTCCTTACTCCTAGGTCTGCCCCAAGGGGACAACAGAACAAGTCTGCTCTCTCTTCCCATTAATAATCCTTCACTTTGTTGTTGTTGATTATCCTTCATTTTTGAAGACCACGACAAATGTCATGACTTGCATTGAAATCCTTCACATACGTGAAGAGAACTGACTGACCCATCCCCTTGACTCTCCTTTTCTCCAGTCTAAATATCCCCTGGTTCCTTAGCACAAGGCTATTTAAACTGTGGGTTTAAACTGTGACCCCATATGAGTCAAGTATCTGAATGGGGGGGGTTGTGAAAAATTCGGCAACAGCAAAAGTTTATGTATACCTATTTTATATACCTATAAATCTGGCATCATATAACATTTCTCAGGCAAAAAAGAGTTGTGAGTGGAAAAAGTTTAAGAATCCCTGCCTTAGCAAACAATTATTCTCTATTTTATAGTTGTGACCTTTTAAAAAATATATACAGGGGGCAGCTAGGTGGTGCAGTGGATAAAGCACCAGCCCTGAATTCAGGAGGACCTGAGTTCAAATCCGACCTCAGACACTTGACACTTACTAGCTGTATGACCCTGGGTAAGTCACTTAACCCTCATTGCCCCACAATACATATATATATATATATACACTCTCCCCTAAGTAATATCATTTTAAGTGTTTCTTACTATTTCTCACACTCACCAAGAATTTCTACATTGTGTAAAGTCTGCACCACATAATCAGCACCTAAATTCTACCTTTTATTGTCTACTGTTGTATCCTACATATTAATGTATAGTTATCCCTTCCACATCAAGATTTTCCCCATTGAGGTTTTAATATATCTCAGGTCAGCATCAGAAATTAAATGGGAATTTTTGGGGAGTTTTGCGGAAGCTTCAGATGACACAGAAAAAGTTTAGAAACTCAGAAGTACATAAAGTATATGTATAGTATTTTATAATATCAACCCAGATTTTACAATCAGGTACTGTAAACACCCCATAATAGAAAAAGAAAACATTCACACTTCTTCTCTGGTACAAAGGGAGGACCAAAAAATGTTATGTGGATTTTCCAGATCACATGTGATGCTGTACCCCTAACCCCCTGTGATGTGGAAGGGATATCTATATTCCAAATTAGATTATAAACTCATGGAGGGCAGTTGCAGGATCTTGCTTTTTTGTATTCCCCACAACTCTGAGAACTGTGCTGGGCACAGTTACTCCATAAATTCTTAATGATTGATCAGTTTTAAAATTCAGTTCTATGTCTCTCAGCTTCATGTCATCTGAAGGTGAGAAGAGTTGGAATTGTGGTTGGTGTTCAGAGAGCCGATCAGTTCATCAGAAAAAGCTTGTAATGGATAAAGCACAGATCTAAGAGTTAGAAGAAGACCTAAAGTCTAACACCTCCTCACTGTGTGACGCTCTGACTGTCCACTTCCTTATCTATGAAATGAGAATGGTAATTCTTATACAACCTATCCCAAGGGGTTGTCTTAAAAGCAGGAGTTATTGTTTTAGACAAGTTACATTATTCTATAAAAATATAGAACTGGAAAACGTAGTGATAGATCCCATAAAGAAACACACACTGAAAAGTGGTGATATTTTGCACTACAAACAAAGAAAATGTGTTTGCCTTGAGCTAAAGGAAACATCAAACTAGAAACTTATCTCCATAGTTCATTTGGTCCTTAGCTGTTTCACTAAGCCTGCCAGTTGAGATTTTTTGGCATCCAAATACCAACTACTTGACACTGAACTAACATCACCAGCGCATTTCATAGAGGCCAGACACCAGATGGTAATAATAACATTCGGTCATTAGAAGTCTAAATCACAAAGCTAGAGGTGAACTGTTTAGCTAATCTCTAAAACGACATAATTCATTCTTGAATCAGAACCAATTAGTTAAAATATGAAGCATAATTATATTAGCTATTTTAAATTCACTCATATTTAGCTGGTTTTCACATAGGCTCTTTTTCACAGAGGCATTTATATTAGGAGCTAAATGTAAGTTGTGAAATGATCCGAACAAATCACAGTTGAGGGTAAATCAAAACTTTTCATCAAGTGCTAATATCAGTTTAAAGATTATATGTTTTAGTTATATGATGGAATGATGCATTATTCAAAATAATTTGAAGCAGAAAACCACAGGAAACTTTCTAGGTAGGTTTAATAAGCTTTGACCACACTTATGGGACTTTGGTCTCTACTTTTATTGTTAATGAAATGATGAAAATGCACAAATATTCAAGCTTCCAAAAAAAAGAGAAGGTAGCAATAAATGAATCCATTCTTTTCTTAGAATACTAATTTAAAAAAACTTTATGATTAGCATGGCAATGTCTATACATTATAAAATCTAAAGGAACCCTTGTGTTTTTCTCACTTGGATGACAGTTGGTTTATTATTTCAGCTAATGCTTCCAATTTTCAAGTGGATCAGCTCAGTCTTGAAGTACTTTCACAGTCTATAATTTTGTATACTATGACACTGGCACCTGTAAAAAGAAAAGATACTTTAGTTCGCTCTAATGCTGAATATTTTCAAGCTATCTTCCCACTTACCAATTGGATGAGTCATAGAATTTTATACCTGGGAAGGACCTTACATGTTGTTGTTTGTCCTTCATTCTCGAAGAAGACCATGACATCGATTGGGGTGATATCATGACTTGCTGTGAATTACATTTAAGTGAGGGTAGCTAGGTGGCGCAGTGGATAGAGCACTGGCCCTGGATTCAGGAGGACCTGAATTCAAATCTGGCCTCAGACTTAATACTTACTAGCTGTGTGACCCTGGGCAAGTCACTTAACCCTAATTGCCTCACCAAAAAAAAAACCAATTTAAGTGAGGGAGGGCTGTGCAGGGTCACCAACCTTATTCTCTTCTCCAGAGCCATCTGGGTCTAGTAGCAAGATGTACGTCGGGATGACCGGAGATGGCCCTAGATGTTTTAAGGCAATTGTAATTAAGTGACTTGCCCAGGGTGACATAGCTAATAAGTGTCTGAAGTGAGATTTGAACCCAAGTCCTCCTGACTCCAGGGCCAGTGCTTTATCCACTGCATCACCTAGCTACCCCAGACCTTAGTGATCACTGAGTCCAATCCACTCATTTTACAGATTGGGAAACAGAATTATAGAAAATTCACGTGATTAATCCTAGATTGCCCAATAAATGTCAGACCTAGGACTAGAACCCAAATCACCTAATTCCCAGTGAAAGGCTTTTTCACTATACCATAATGCCTCTTTATAATACAAATAGCTGCATCTTGACTTTTGACCTTGTTAAACTAATATGATGTAGTTGGAAGACCAGAGAGATTGAAATCAAGAAGGCAATGTAGTATAAGTAGAAAGAGTTTAGAGTCTAAAGACCAGGATTTGAATACTGGCTTTGCAACTTATAGCCTATATGATCTTGGTCAAATCACTGAATTTTTTTTTTCTGTCTTGATTTCTTCATCTGTAAAATGAAGAACTTAGACTAGACAATGCTAAGGTACCTTGCAGCATTCTGTGATCCTATCAGTCTATCTCCCAGGCTGCTATTACGACTAACTACCCCACTACCTGTATGATCTAAGTTCCCTGTGACTCAATTTCCTCACCTGCAAAATGAGAGGGTTGGAACAAATGGTCTCCAAGGACCATTTTGTCTGAAAGAAACACTATAGTCTGATATCCTGTTTTCAGAACAACAAAGGTGCTTAAGAAAGAAAAAAATAAGGACAGCTAGGTGGTGCAGTGGATAAAGCACCAGCCCTGGATTCAGGAGTACCTGAGTTCAAATACAGCCTCAGACACTTGACACTTACTGGCTGTGTGACCCTGGGCAAGTCACTTAACCCCCATTGCCCCGCAAAAAAACCAAACCAAACCAAACCAAAAAAAGCAATAACCTTGCTTAGGATGATGAAGCAATGCTAAGAAGCAAAATCATAAAGTAGAATATTAATGAAACTTTGTTTATGTCTAAGTATAATGCTGGACATCTGGATAACTGGAAATCTAAAAAAAAAAACCCAACCCTTCATGTTTCCAAAAATCCAGATGTTTTGATCATATAAAAACCAATTTTAAATGATTTTTTTTCATCTTTTTTTTGGGAATATTATATAGGCATATTATTGTAGGTATAATTTTCCAAGGGGGATATAAATCTAAAGCTTATAGTGTCATAGGATTTTAAGTTCTGAGCAATCTTAGAGACCATTCAGTCCACCTTTTAATTTTTTTTTTTTAGTGAGTCAATTGGAGTTAAGTGACTTGCCCAAGGTCACACAGCTAGTAAGTGTTAAGTGTCTGAGGCCGGATTTGAACTCAGGTCCTCCTGACTCCAGGGTCAGTGCTCTATCCACTGCACCACCTAGCTGCCCCCACCTTTTAATTTTACAGGTGAAGAAACCTGAATAGCACCATTTGCAACCATGTTAGTTCTGATAGGGATGACTAGTTGTTTTCCTTCAGCCGCTGTTCATCATTCCCTTGCTAAATCTTGCTCGAACAAGAGATTCTTCTATTGCTCTTCTATGACGTTTAGTAGTACAGTGTGAAGAGTACTGAACTAGGAATTGGGAGATCTGGATCTTGACTTTTTGCTGGTTAGATGTGTGACCTCTTCCAATTTGTACATCAGTTCCTCCTCTGTAAAATGAGGGCTTGGACTATCTCTAAGCTTTCACCTCGCTTTCAATTTTAAAAATTTCTATTCAGGGGGCAGCTAGGTGGAGCAGTGGATAAAGCACTAGTCCTGGATTCAGGAGGACCTGAGTTCAAATCTGACCTCAGACATTTGACACTTAATAGCTGTGTGACCCTGGGCAAGTCACTTAACCCTTATTGCCCCACTAAAAAAAAAAAGCATCAATTAAAAATTTCTATTCAGCTTCTACTTCTAACAAACACCAAATGGTGGACAACGCCGGTGCTGCAGGAGGAGCTGGAGGCCCCAGGGGCCCTGGAGTCAGAGGCTGAGGGGGCTTCCGAGGTGACTTTGACAGTGGGGGCCAAGGTCAAGGTCAAGGCCTGAAGCCAAGGACCCGAGGAGGAAAGGCCAAGGATAAGGAGTGGGTTCCTGTCACCAAGCTGGCCTGCCTAGTAAAGGACATGAAGATCAAGTCTTTGGAGGAGATCTATCTTTTCTCACTTCCTATTAAGGAATCTGAGATCATTGATTTCTTCCTGGGGTCTTCATTGAAGGATGAGGTTCTGAAGATCACACCTGTTGAGAAACAAACTAGAGCTGGACAACGTAGCAGGTTCAAGGCTTTTGTGGTTGTTGGTGACTACTATGGCCATGTTGGCTTGGGTGTCACGTGCTCCAAGGAAGTAGCCACAGTTTTTCGTGGTGTTATCATTGTGGCCAAGCTGTCCATTGTTCCTGTGAGACGTGGCTACTAGGGGAATAAGATTGGCAAGCCTCACACAGTGCCCTGCAAGGTCACTGGGCACTGTGGATTGGCTTTGGTGCACCTGATCTCTGCCCCTCAAGGTACTGGCATTGTCTCAGCTCCTGTGCCTAAGAAGCTCCTGATGATGGCTGGAATTGATGACTACTACACTTCTGCAAGGGGCTGTACTGCCACTCTGGGCAACTTTGCTAAAGCTACCTTTGATGCCATCTCCAAAACATACAGCTACCTAACCCCAGACCTGTGGAAGGAGACAGTGTTTACTAAGTCTCCCTATCAGGAATTCACGGACCATCTTGTGAAGACTCACACTTGGGTGTCTGTCCAGAGGATCCAGGCAGCTGCTGTAGCAACCACATAAGATTTAAAAAAAAAAAATAAATAATGAATAAACTGAACTATGCCTGCTTAAAAAAAATTAAATAAAAAAATTTAAAAAAATTCTATTCCTCATCCAGGGGGTGGCTGTGTTTCAACAGTGGGATGATGGGGTTTTGGGTAGGAATTTGTACATTTTGTTAATAAAGTGTTTGAGAACAAAAAGAGATTTATGAGCTTTAAAATATACTAATGTATATATTTAATCAAATGGCATTGAGTACAAAAGAGAAGATAAAATATGCTTGAGATTTTAGGAAATAAATCATTCACACTCTAGTTATAAAACTTTGCTGTTGTTATTGCTTCTATTTTTGGCAAACTATTGCTGTGCAATGAGAAAAATCTAAGAAGTGGATTGAATACTAAATGTAAAGAAAATTTGGGAGTTGTTTCATTAAAAAAGAGACATGACCTCTGCTTGTTAGCATCTCCTAAGAAGGAAAAGGTGTGCTTTCAAGAATCCAAAAGACTATTATTTTTACTCATCTGATTTTGATAATAAAATGCATGTTCTGAGACAAGCTGGGGGCGGTACTCTAGGGGTTCATTTATCTTAAATTAGAAGTGCATTTAATGGGTTGGCAGGGTTTGTAGGCAGCATTGTGTATTTCCCAGCTCACTCTAATTAGCCATGAAAAAATCTGAAGAAAAGAGTTGCATTACCCAAATCTTCTTTAGGATTTGGTACCTTAAAAACTATTTTCCTTCTGAAATTTTCAATATATATAATTATGCTTTCAGAAAACCCTGTCCCTTGGAATTCTTTCCTAGATGATATGTCACACAGTTGCAAGTCATATCAAACAGCAAATAGTCTTGTAATGAGATATTTGCTTCTGAGGAAAAGCTAAAGTAACTTGTGGTTTGGGTTTAGTTTTTTTTTTTTTAAATCCTGACATTGTTTTAAATAACTACAACAGAACAAAGAATGCTCACCCCTTTTAACCCAGTATTTGTCCTTTTCTGGGCAAATTACCAGACTCATAAACTAGGTTTTCTCTATGGACTGTGTGTGTGTGTGTGTGTGCTTGTGTGTATGAGTGTGTGCCAAATTAATAACATCAGCACTCAAGCACTAATTATCTCATCATTATACTCAGGGAGTGTCTATACATGTACATGGCCTTATTTAGCTTTGTGTAGGTGGTGTTTAGGGGAGGTATCCCTAAATGCCTTGGGTAATAAACCTTTGGTTGTGGGAGAACAATAGAAGGTGGGCCAGAAAGATCAATTTCCTCATCTATAAAATGACGGGGTTGAAGTAAATTACCTCTAAGGTCTTTCCCAGTCTGAAATCCTGTATTTCTGTGAGTCCCATGATTCTATGACTCACTGTGGAAGATAAAAGTGATAGACCTGGTAGCATACTTGAGTATGCTCATATCTTGGCCTGCTCATTAATCCAGGACTATTTAAGCCAACAATTGCTCACATACTCACCTGGGAAAATCTTGCAAATCTCAGTAGAGATGCTCAGATTTGTATGCATTCCAGACAGATATGAGACTCTACAAAATGTTGTGGACCAGTTTTTAAGTTTCATGTTCTCCTACTATGAAAACATTATCATCACCACCAAGTAGCATTTATTGAGTGTTTTCTCTCCATAAGACACTATTGAAGTGGGAGTATGAAGAACCTGACTTGGTCCCTGCCCTCCAGGGTAACCTAGTTGGGAAGTATATAGAAAAAGGCAAATAACAGGATAAGGTATAAGCTCTATAGACAATGAATGCTTCAGCACTTGAAGGGGGAGGATGAGTGTTGCCTGAGATAGGTCAAGAGAACATTACCAGGAAAGGGGAAATAGTGGCATGATCTAATAACAAAAAGTAGACCAATTTGGTCATGGGATTATACTCTGAAAGATCCATGACTTTACCAGTGTGGATATTTACACTGATACAAAGTACAACCTCTCTGGTCTTCACGTGCTGCTCTATGTCTGAGGAATTCAACACTTGATGAGTACCTTGTGATGGTGGGCCCCTTCACATACTTAAAATCTTTTCTATTTGGTAAGTTTTAGCTAGTCTTCAAGAACCCAGAGTTACGACTTCATACTACAATGAGGTATTAAAACTAGGACTCTAGTGGGAGATGGAATTATTTAATTCTATATTATATTAAAACATGTTTTATTATATATTACATAATATTATATAATCTACATTATATAAATAGATATAATATAGATAAATAGAAGATATCTATATTATATAAAAACTGAAGCTGCTAGTATGTTATATGTATGTATGCATCAAAATGTGTAAGCATATTTGTAAGGAAAAAACAATATGGCATAATAGACAGAAGGCCAGAAAAGAGTAGAGTAGAAGTAGTAGTAGTAGTAGTAGTAGTAGTAGTAGTAGTAGTAGTAGTAGTAGTAGTAGTAGTAGTAGTAGTAGTAGTGGTAGTAGTAGTAGTAGTAGTGGTAGTAGTAGTGGTGGTGGTGGTGGTGGTGGTGGTGGTGGTGGTAGTAGTAGTAGTAGTAGTAGTAGTAGTAGTAGTAGTAGTAGAAGAAGAAGAAGAAGAAGAAGAAGAAGAAGAAGAAGAAGAAGAAGAAGAAGAAGAAGAAGAAGAAGAAGAATTAGGAGTCAGGAAAACCTGGGTTGAAGTCTAAACTCCAACATATTCTAGCTATGTTATCCATATTCTAGCTATGTTATCACTGGCAAATCACTTGAACTTTCAGTGCCCCTAGTCACTGTGTAAATCACAAATCAATCAGTTAAGGCTTATTAAGTACTTATTTTGTGCCAGGCAATAACAACCCACGGTTGGTGGGTATGACTTCAATAAAGATCCAGCAAAGAAGAGTGAGAAAGAGTGGTCAGGTAAGAGGAGAGCCAGGAGAGAGTAGTGTCCTGAAAATTAACAGTGTAGAGAATATCAAGGAAAAGAAGATGATCAATCATGTCAAAGGTAAAGAAAGATGAGGATTGGGGCAGCTAGGTGGCACAGTATATAGAGCACTGGCCCTGGATTCAGGAGGACCTGAGTTTAAATCTGACTTCAGACACTTGACATGTACTAGCTGTGTGACCCTGGGCAAGTCACTTAACCCCAATTGCCTCACCACAAAAAAAGAAAGAAAGATGAGGATTGAGAAAAGATCATTGGATTTAGCACTTAAGTGGTCCTTAGTAACTTTGAGGAGAGTAATTTCAGTTGAAGGATGAGGTCAGAAGTCATACTCTATAGAGTTAATATGAGAGTGAGATGAAAGAAAGTAGAGGCACCTATTGTAGATGGCCTTCTCAAGGGTTTAGTCATAAAAGATAGGAGACAGATCTGAGATTGATTGGTGGATCAAGTGAGAGTTTCTTGAGTTGAGGGAGATGTGGGTTTGTTTGTAGATTGTAGGGAAGCTGCTAGTAGAATAGGAGAGATTAAAGCTAAGTGAGAAAGTGAGGATGATAGAGGAGGCCAGATGCTGGAAGAGATAGGATGGAATGGGATGGGTCACCTCTGCATTTATAGAGGGGTTTGCCTTGGCAAGGAGAATGACTACCTCAAAAGGTGAGTCAGAAGTGAAAAAGGACATAGGAGCAAAAGGCACAGGAGTGATAGGAGATAAGGAGGAAGGGAGAAGGGAATGATGTGATGGCAAAATCAAAGGTATGATCATTTTTGTAAGGTGGGGTGGAGGAGTAGATCATGGGAAATGAATAGGTTAAGGAAATGAGAGGTCAGAGTGTTTGAGGGAGTATCAGTAAATATGTAGAATTCCCCTAGTATGAGAGCTGAAGTTGGGGAGTGTGAAGCTTAAAATCTAATTGTGATGTCTAAAAATCTAATGTGTGGTTGCCTTAAATTAGAAGCTTATAGCACCAGTCTTTGGATATTAAGAATTTATTGAAGTATATGAGAAGTTAACAAAAGAGAGAGGAAGAACACGTGGGGTTCAGAAAGAAGAAGCCTAGCTAGCCCTGGCTCCTGCAGCTGCCACTGCCACATTCAACCAAAAGAAAGATCCCTGTTCTCCTTGCACAGAAGCTCCCTGCGGGACTGCAAGAAGGGGCGGTCCCCACACACAGCTCCAAGATAATTGGCTGGTAGCATTGATTGACATGACTTACAGGTGGTTCTATGAATAGATGTAACTTCCAGATGCTAGTCACATGCTTTCTTCTCAGGGTGGTGCTGCCCTGGTTCTCACACTGTCTTTGGTGGTGGGGGGGGGAGGGACACCCTAATTCTCACAGGAGAAGAGAAAGATTCTTATTTAGGTACTGAGTTCATTGAAGAAGGAATGGGAGAGTCCTGGTGGTTGATAGACAATAGGTACCAGAATTTTGATTGGATGGTAGATATGGATTGTATGAGCTTCAAAGGAGAAGTTACTGAATGATAATATAGAGCCTGGAAGTTGCAATGGTGAACAAGGAATATTCTAAATCCCCCACCTTGACCCGGTGAGTCAGAGGAATGAGTGAAAGTGCAGTTAATGCTGGAAAGGGTGGCCAAGAAGACAATAGTGTCAGCAAGGAGTCAGGTTTTAGTAAGAGGCAGAAGATAGAAGGAAAGGTAAAAGAAAACAATTTAAGATAAAATTAAGTTTGTTGCCTAAGGTAGATAATTCTAAGAGGCAGAAGTGAGAAGAAATGCATTCCAACCTTGAGGGACAGTATTTCCAAAAGCATGGAGATGGGGGATGAGATGTTACATTGCAAGGAACAGAGTAAACAAGTTTGGTTGGAATGTAAAGTTCAGAATTATGTGATGGTATATGATAAGCCTGGAAAGGTAAGTAAAGTTAGACTGTGAAGGGTTTTAAGTGCTAAATGTAGGAGTCTATATTTTATCCCAAAGGCAATAGAGAGCCCCAAGTGTCTTCTTCTTCTTCTTCTTCTTCTTCTTCTTCTTCTTCTTCTTCTTTTTCTTCTTCTTCTTCTTCTTCTTCTTCTTCTTCTTCTTCTTCTTCTTCTTCTTCTTCTTCTTCTTCTTCTTCTTCTTGCAGGGCAATGGGTGTTAAATGACTTGCCCAGGGTCACACAACTAATAAGTGTCAAGTGTCTGAGGCCGGATTTGAACTCAGGTCCGCCTGAATCCAGGGCCGGTGTTTTATCCACTGTGCCACCTAGCTGCCCCTCCAAGTGTCTTTTAAGCAGGGCATTGACATTTTCAGATATGTGGGACCATCACTTTGGCAGCTGTGTGGAAGATGAACTGGAGAGAGAAAAGTCTGGAACTGGGATGACCAATTGGGAGGTGACTTCAATAGTCTAGGTCACAGGGCCCAAACTAGGATGATTGTGGTATGAAAGGAGAGAAGGGGACAGATGAGAGAGGTATGGTCAACAAGATGTGTGAATGGATTGGATATGAGTGTTGTAAAAGAGTAAGCCTTTGAATGACATTGGAGTGACTGAAGGAATGGCAGTGCCTTCCAGAGAAATAAGGAAGTTAAGAAGAGGGGAGGTTTCGGGGATAAAGATGAGTTCTGTTTCAGACTTGTGAGTTTGAGATACCTATGAGGAATCTACTTGGAAATGTACAATAGTCAGTTGGTGATGAGGACCTAGAATTCTCAAGAGAGAATAGGGCTGGATAAACAGCAGCTCCCCACAATTAAAAAAAATATTTATAGGTCATTGCCTTTGGAAGCAGGTGAGATAAGACACTGAAACTTCAAACTAATTCATTGGGCCTCTATGTCAATTTAAATATAATCAGAAAAGGAACCATCTATGAAGTTGTAACATAAAAGGCAATACTTCAATTTATAGCCAAAGTTTGCAAAAAGCATAGCAACTCATCTATAACATAATTTTGAGTTATAGGTAATTTACATTTTAAGTACTGACTTGCAACTGTGGACATCTATGGACAGAATTTCCCCTTTGGGAGTCTTCTAGACATTTCTCTACCAAAGAACAAGTGTTACGAATATTACTGGGGCAGCTAGGTGGCGCAGTGGATAGAGCACCAGCTCTGGAGTCAGGAGGACCTGAGTTCAAATCCAGCCTCAGACACTTGACACTTATGAGCTGTGTGACCCTAGGCAAGTCACTTAACCCCAATTGCCTCACCAAAAAAAAAAAAAGAATATTACTTCTACATTGATACAATTTATTATATGATACACTAAATAAATAGCTACTTTGTGGCAATCATAAATGCAATCTAGTTGATATAATAGAAGGAGCACTGGATTTGGAGTCAGAGGTTAGATTTGATTCATGTCTTTGCCACTTACTAACTTTGTGGCCTTAAGTAAGTAACTTAGTTTCTCTACTGTCTCAGTTTCCTCATCTATAAAATGAAGGTGTTTACATTAAAAATTTCAATGAAAATGCCAAGATTCATGCTCTAAATTTACAGTCTTAAAATCGAATACTGTGATAATGCAGTAATTTCTCATTTATCACATACTGGGGAACTAGGTGTCCTACATAAGTGAATCTTTCATGTAACTACTGCTTATTTCTTTAAGCAACAAGACTCCTAAAATTTTTTTAACTGTTTTTGATGGATAGCTTTTTAAATTGTATTACACACTTCTCATTTCCTTAAGCAGAATGTAACTAGTTTAATACAACCTTTTCTTGATGATTCAGAGTCATCATTAGGAACATGAATGTTTGTACTGTGCTGTAATACAGTAATACCCTCAGGGGGTTATTACAGAGTTTGGGCCTATTCGTCCTACACTAAATGGCCCCACACTGTTATGTTTTTATACACTAGTTCTCTCTCTTCCCCTTGCAGTTAGCTGTCACTTCTGTGTGACATCCTCTGATGATACACTTTGCTGTGAATCTACCTTTAATCTTTTGCTCTGCCAGGATGGTTGTTTTTTTAAGGAGAAATGTGCATGGACTTTGTGACAGTAATTTGCTGCTCAGTGGTCTTTTCTTCATTCTTTCTCTACATACTGCCTAGAAAATAATTTCCTTGTATATAAAATGGGGGGATAAGGTTAGATGAACTCTGAAGAGCATCCTAGCTCTAGATAGATCTAGAACCCTCTATTCTAGAAGGTTGCTTTTGTTCAACTGAACTCTCGCCTATAAATAAATGGTATATTTCTTTATCCAAGCATAATTAAAGTTCCTAGAGAGGCAGCTAGGTGGCACAGTGGATAAAGCACTGGCCCTGGATTCAGGAGCACCTGAGTTCAAATCTGGCCTCAGACATTTGACACTTACTAGCTGTGTGACCCTGGGTAAGTCACTTAACCCTCATTGTCCTGCAAAAACAAAACAAAACAAAACAAAAAAACCCCTTAAAGTTCCTAGAAAATTACTCATCTGGATTCGTTTTGATAACTCATTTCTTTGAATGCAATGATATTCCATTTTTATAGAATAGACTAGGATCGAAGTAACTAAAAAGATTTTCCTTAAAAATGGAAATTATAAGATAGAATGAAGAAACTCAAAGGGACTTAACAAAACTTCAAAGGTTTTTTCCTCCTTTTATTCTCCATTTCCCTCTTTTCTCTTCCTTTCTCTAGACTGCTTGGCTTAGCAGGAGATTTGGTTAAGAACCAAAAACACAACTTTCCCCTCCCCATCCCCATTCCATATCTCATTCACTTTCTTTTTCAGTTTGGAGGCAAGACTGCTTTAAACTGGGCCTGACAATATGCAAATCTGACATTTATACCTGAATCTAATTAATAGAACAAGGTACATAGAGCTAGGTACATAGAGCTCCCTGGGATATTCTAGTGGAACCTCCCTCCAGGTTGGCACTGATTCATTAATAACTACTCTTTGAGTTATCACTATTCTCCCCTTCTCATCTTATATTACTCAGACACCTTTCCCAATCTACTTCCTCCTTCACTCATCTTGAATTAAGAATTGGCCCTTCTTCTTGCCAAAGTCAACCCCTCTACGTGTGCCCTTGATCTCATGCCCTTCTGTCTTCTCCAACAGATTGCCGCCATTATCATTTCCAATCTCTAAATTTCACTTTCTTCTTGTTTCTAATTCCTCTCTGCTATCTACAAACATGTCCATGTCTCCCTCATTTTTGAAAAATGATCACTGGCTTCCCATGGCATCCCCATGAGCTATCCCTCTTCCTGGATAACCTTCTTGAGAAACTCACTTTTTGAACTCCATTCTGGACCCTCTATAATCTGACTCTTGACCTTCTTATTCAACAGAAACCACTGCTGTCTCCAAAGTTAACAATGATCTCTTAATAGCCACGCCCAATGGTCTTCTTTAAATCCTCAACTTTCTTTTTTTTTCTTTTTGTGGGGCAATGAGGGTTAAGTGACTTGTCCAGGGTCACACAGCAAGTAAGTGTCAAGGGTCTGAGGCCAGATTTGAACTCAGGCCCTCCTGAATCCAGGGCCAGTGCTTTATCCACTGTACCACCTAGCTGCCCCTGTCCTCATCTTTCTTGACTGCTCAGAAGCATTTGATACCATTAATCTCCTCCTTCACTTCTTATTCCCCTAGCTCCTGTTCTCCTATACTCCTAATCTCTCCTTTCTGAATTTTTGTGGCCTTACTACTCCTGGTTATCCTTCCTCCTGTCTGACTGCTCCTCCTCAGTATTCTTTATTGTATCTTCATTTATATCCCATACCACACAGACCACTGGTGTCTCCTAGGGATCTGTTCTGAGACAACTTTTCTTATAATAAGAATAATTATCATTGCAAGATTTAATAGTAACAATTATTATTATAATTATTATTCTCCTGATACTTAATTGCAATAGGTAATTACATTATTTCATTGGATCTCATTAATCCAATCATCATTTTGATCTTGGTGATTCCCAGTCCTAATTTCTGTCCTGAACTCTAGTGCTACATTCATTACCAGCTGCTTTTTGGATATCTCAAACCAGATGTTCTATAGGAATCTCAAGCTTAATATGTCCAAAACAGAGCTCACATTTTCTCACCCAAACCTTCTCTTCTTTTGAATTTTTTTTATTGTCAATGTTTTTTTTTTTTGTCATCTAGTCACCAAAGCTCAAAACATTGGTGTCATTTTTGACCCTTCAATCTTACCTCTCATGTCCAATCTACTGCCAAATCTTGTTATTTCTATCTTTATAATATCTCTCCTATACTTCTACTTTTTTCCACTCACACAGCTACCATCCCATTTTAGGCCCTCATTATCTGGATTCTAGGTGGTCTCCCTGATTCAAGTCTCTTTCCTCTCAGCTACCAGTTTTTTTCCTTAAAGTACAAATCTGATTATGTCACCCTCCCCACCAATCCCTTCTCTGCCAACAGTCATTAGACTACAGCATTTCCCTGTTAACTTCAGAACCAAATATAAAGTCCTCTGCTCTATAAAGTTCTTTAAAGCTGGCCCCACCAACCTTTCCAGTCTTCTTAGTATTACTCCCCTCCATGGATCAAAGGATCCAGCTAAGCTAGCCTATTTTGCTATTCCTCATACATGGCACTCCATCTTCCATCTTTGTGCCTTTTCATTGTCTGTCCTCCATGCCTGGAACTCTCTTCCTTCTTACCTCTGCCCCTTAGTTTCTCTGACTTCCTTCAAGTTTCAGCTCAAATCCCACCTTTTGGAGGAAAGAGGCCTTTCCCAGTCCCTCAAGCTGTTTGTGTTTTCCTCTCTGAGATTACCTTCCCTCTACTATGAATATATTTTGCATGTCCCAGTTTATTTACCTGCTCTCTCCTTCATAAGTAGGTGAGCCCTTTGAAGGCAGGGACTGGTATTGCTTTTGTATTCTCAGAATTTAGTACAGTGCCTGGGACTTAATAAGGGCTGAATAAATGCTTATTGACTGACCATCTGCCTGCCTGACTTAACCTGTTCCAAGTCTTCTAATTTGATTTCTCAATCTTATTCAAGAAAAGACTTTGTAAAATGCTTTGCTGTCAAATCCAATAGATTCTGTCTATGATTTTTCTTCTGAGCTACCATAATTTGTTTTTGACAGGTTCCTGTAGGTTCCCAATGGTAACTTCTCTTAAATACAAAATTTTCATAGGAATTGTAGTGAATTTCATTGACTGATAGTTTGTAAAATCTATTCTCTTTCCTTTTTTGATCAATGGAAAAACATTTGTTCTCTTCTATATTATCTACTATTTTACAAAGACCACCAAGTTTAGTGGAGTGGAGTGAAAATCAGATTTGGGGTTGGAGGATGAGTTCTAATCCCAGCTCTGTGACCTGAACAAGTTATTTAGGCACTATAGGTCCTAGGTTGGGTTTTAAAAAAAATTAATATGTAAAGGTGAGGTGATTGAGTATATCAGTTAAGTCACTTCACCCCACTCAAAGTAGGTGATAAGATGCTCAGTCAATCAATCAATTTTCAGGTGCTGGGAGAAGGACTTTATAAACTCCAGAGGGTCTGAAGAATGTTGACTGTCTATCCTCCCAGAAGTACTACAGGCTTCTCTAGATTAATTGATGGCAGAGTCTACATTGGGATTCAAGGACACACTGAATGTTGATGTTTACAAAAGGAGCCCAGTAAAGAAATTACCTCTTGCCTAATGGGAAATTCTTGAGTTCCTCATGAATGGGAAGGGACTTCTGGCAACCAGGAGCTGAATCACATTTGCCACAAATGTTCTCTTAAGTTTGGGCCCACTTTTGCTGGATTCCCTAAGTTCTAGCTGGAGAGTGCATCACAAGTTTTATGGTTGGGGGGTATTTTGCACCAACTCTTTTCACTATACCACCTTAGTAAATCCCCTTCCCCCCTATTTTTTTGCAGGACATTGAGGGTTAAGTGACTTGCCCAGGGTCACACAGCTAGTAAGTATCAAGTGTCTGAGGCCAGATTTGAATTCAGGCCCTCCTGAATTCAGGGCCAATGCTTTATTGGCTGCATCACCTAGCTGCCCCCTCCTTGCCCCCATTTAAAGCTACTTAAAGCTGCTTGACCAAAATTATTCTCAGTGTATAATATCGGAAGCAAACCAGTGAAGGCTTTAGTTAGTTAGACAATCATCCCTGCTTTAACAGGGTTATCCCCTAGGACCCTGAGGATAGGATGCTCTTGGATTTGAGACTTTTCTCTGAGAATAGAAGTGGTGATAAAGATCCATGGGCTAGATAGAAAATGAAAATATTTTTAAATTAAATTAATTTTTTATCATAAAAGTATTTTATTATTTTCTAGTTACATGTAGAGATATCTTTCAATATTTGTTTTTATAAGATTTCTAGTTCCAAATTTTTATCCCTCCCTCCCTTCTCTCTCCCCTCCCCAAGACAGCAAGCAATCTGATATAGACCATATATGTGCAATCACATCAAACATACTTCTGCATTAGTCATGTTGTGAAAGAAGAATTAGAACAAAAGGGGAAAACTCAAAAAATAAAAAATAAAAACCAAAACCAAAACAAACAAACAAAAAAAGCAGAGACAGTATGGTTCAATCTGCATCCACATTCCACAGTTCTTTTTTCTGGATGTGGAGAGCATTTTCCATCATGAGTCCTTTGAAATTTTCTTGTATCATTATATTGCTGAGAGAGCCAAGTCTATCACAGTTGATCATCACACAATATTGTTGATACTGCGTACATGTTCTCCTGGTTCTGCTCATTTCACTCAGCATCAGTTCATGTAAGTTTTTCCAGGTTTTTCTGAAATCTGCCTGCTCATTGTTTCTTACAGCACAATAGTATTTCATTACATTCATATACCACAACATGTTTAGCTCATTGATGGGCATCCCCTCAATTTCCAATTCCTTGCCACCACAAAAAGAACAGCTATAAATAATTTTGTACATATGGGTCCTTTTTCTCTTTCCATGATCTTTTTGGGATAAAGACCTAACAGTAGTATTGCTGGGTCAAAAGGTATGCACAGTAAAATGAGAATATGGAAGTAGATGATCTCTTTGTCCCTTATAGCTCCAAATCTATGATTCCAAGAGCCTATGAATATTAGCCCAAGAATTACATCTCCTGGTTCTTTCTAATCTATTTTCCTGAATTTTTTTTTTAATGATATCAACATCCATTCTTGGTCACCCTTATCAGAAACCTCAGAGACATTCTTAACTGTTTACTCTCCTTGTCCCCTGCTCAACCAATCAGTTGCCAAGTTTTGTTGATTCTACCTTTACATCTATTTCAGTGGTCCCTTTCTTTACACTTCTACTGCAATCATGCTAATTTAGGTACCCTCACCATTCCATTGGATTATTACAAACACCTCCTCATCTGTTTTGCTCAAATATCTCCTCTCTCCAAACCATCCTCCACATGCTAGACATTCCTAAAATTCCTAAAACCCAAGACTGATCCTGTCATTTCTCTGGCTCAAAAAGGTCTAGTGGCTCTCTATTGCCTCTAGGATAAAATACAGACTCCTCTTTATGGCATGTGAATCATTTTATAAACTGGCTCCAAATTATCTTTCCAGGTTTATTACATATTATTCCATTGCATGGACTCTATGTTCTAGCCAAACTGGCCTACTCGACCTTTCTTACACCCAACATTTCATTTCCTGTCTTTGTGCCTTTGCACGTTGTCTCCCATGCCTGGAATGCACTACCTCTTCAGCTCAGAGTCTTACTCGTTTTCCTTTAACATCCAGCTCTTTTTATCATCTCCCTAGCTGCTAAAAAAAACCAAAAACCAAAAACCAAAACCCACACCCGACTCACTCTTTATTTTACATTTACTTATATCTGTTCATGTTGTTTCCCTCTATAGAATACAAGTTGCTTAAGGACAGAGACTGTTTTGTTTTTGTATTCTCATTCCTAGCCTAGAACAATGACTATTACATGGTAAGTGCTTAGTAAATGCATGTTGGTTGATTGACTTTCTAATAAAACCTCTAACATAACTGACAACTATCAAAAAGCAGTCAGCACTCTGATGCATATGAAGGGAAAGGTATTTACTACCTGTGTGACTCTTGCCAAAATTTAGGACAAGCCTGTGAGCTCTATGGGATGATGGTGGAGTGATGATTAACTGAAGAATGAAGTAAAGGTACTTTGATTTATCATCTGTTTTGGGATTTGTGGAGCCAATCATACCTATAGTATTTCCTTCCTGGCTAGAGAAGACCTGCAGCATCTGCCCCAGTTCATCACTTAGCAAGGAGGTTACACTGTCTGTGTAACCATGGGCAAGTTACTTAACTTCTGGGGGCTCCAGCTTCTTCATGTGTAATATTAAAGCTAGATAAACTTTACTATTGCTTTCACTCTAAATTTCTGATGAACCCTCAATTCAGTTTAACCTCTTGGTTACTGTAAAGAGTTTTCTTGGCAAAACACTATGTAGCATCGTTTAATTTTATGCCAATCATTGACTAAATTAGGTGGAAATAGAAGGGCTAGCAAGTATCCTACTATTTTGTTTACCTATGTCA
Organism: Dromiciops gliroides; assembly: GCF_019393635.1. Taxonomy (NCBI): domain Eukaryota; kingdom Metazoa; phylum Chordata; class Mammalia; order Microbiotheria; family Microbiotheriidae; genus Dromiciops; species Dromiciops gliroides. The sequence goes on along the minus strand of NC_057864.1, from coordinate 381,780,013 downwards.
GTAGTCTAATATTGTTACTTTGCCAAAGACTAGGACCTGTTTCAATTTCACAAAGGAGAACTCAGAGGGAGGCCTTACTTCTTGCTTCCATTTATAGTTGTAAGTCTTCCTAAGGGAAACACAGGTAGAATAAAGTTTTTTTCCACTCTCTTCGAAAGGGATTTATTAGGTTGATGCCAACTCTTTAACCTCCCCTCTATTTTCATAATCCAGACTTTTTCTTTGGATCAGAGGCATATGAAAAAAGCTATGAGAATCAGAAAGTTTTTGAACTTTACCCTAGTAGGATGAGTAGCTATGGATTCCTCATGCCAGTTTCCCTGCATACCGCTAACATAACTTGAGGTAGTGAGTGATCTTTAGAGATGAGGACATAGTTCTTTTTCCAAAATCAATTTGGGTTCCCTGAAGTCTTCTGAAAAGAAATAATGTACAAATAATGGTGGTTTCTGGGAAGTGGACCTTGAAAAATATATCAAGACAAGAATAAATTTGACTCAGTGACTTCTGTTTCTACTCAGATAAAAGAAAAATATCTGAGATTTTGGAACAAGGCAGTAGAAACTGAAAAAAAAATTTGATGGCTAAGGGTTTACAGCAAAGCAATGTCTAGAGGTCTAGTGGAAATCATACTGAACCTGATATCAGTGAATTTAGGTTTGAATCCTGACTTGGATGCTCAAAACCTGTCAAATTCCATAATCTCCTAGTGGTCCCCAGTTTCTTCATTTGAAAATGATAATAATGTCTGACATCCCCTCCAGATGAAGATCTATAATCTAGTGACTTGGTTTTAAATCTCAGTTCTGCTATTTATTGCCTGTGTGACCTTGGATCAGTCACTTCTCTATTCTGGACCTCAGTTTCCTTTCTTAGAAAAAGAGGAATTTGAGTTATATGACCTCTAAGAGATCCTCCAGGCCTAAATCTATGATCCTGTAAACCATGAGGGAAGGTCACCCTGGTGGGCAGCCAAGATGCTCTGAACTTTATTGCCAGTACTAATGGAAGCCAAAGAACATGAAGTTTTTTTTTTCTTCCTCAGAACTTTTGGAAATAAAGAAATAATTATCCTAGTACTTAGGGAAATTAAATGAGACTCTTGTTATACCACTTAATGTATTTTCTAAATTCTATTCAACAGTCATTTTATTCTGAATTTAAGACATTGCCCAGCCCCAAGAGCCATCATCCAAGGAATCAGCACTTGTGGAGGAGTCCACTGTCCCCATCACTACAAATGCCAACTGCTGACCAACTATTACCAACAGAGCAGACAACTCAACCTAGCTAAAGCAGCCTAGCACCCCGAGCAATATTCAAGTGGGGGCATGTGTTAGGCAGGTCCATTGCCACAACCTCCTTTCAGAGCTTGGAGCACAGGTCCTGCTTCTGCCCTGGTCAGGTGTTATGTTGCAGTCCCCAGTTCTTTCCACTAAAGTCCTTGGCACTGACAAATGGTTCAACATCAGAAATGGATAGTTTATCAATGGAAATGGAAATTCAAGATCTTCGTAAAAGTGGCCTAGTGGGTAAAGAGCTTGATTTGAGTCAGGAAGACCTTAATTCCAATTCTACTTTAGGCACTTACTAGCTAGGTTTTGGTGAACAAGTAGGGGCAGCTAGATGGTGCAGTGGATAGAGCACTAGCCCTGAAGTTGGGAGGACCTGAGGTTAAATCTCACCTCAGACACTTACTAGCTGTGTGACCCTGGGCAAGTCACATAACCCCAATTGCCTTTAATATCCAGGGCAATCTCCAGTCTAATATATCTTGCCACTGGACACAGATGGCTCAGGAGGTGAAAGTGAAGCTGGTGACTTTGCGCAGCTCTTCCTCACTTAAATCCAGTTCAGTGCAAGTTATATTATCTATGATGATCCTCTCTGAGAATGAAGGAAAAACCACAACAACAACTCTGAACAAGTTACTCAACTTCTCTCAGCCTCTGTTTCCTCATCTGTAAAATGGGGATAATAGCACCTACCTCACAAGATTGTTGTGGAGATCAAATAATGAGATGAGTGTAAAGCAATTTGTAAAACAAAGTGTTATATAAATGCTAGCTATTACCACTATTTAGTTTGCTGCTTCACCTCTGGGCTTTTTTTTTTTTTAATTTGACTTTCGGCTAAAACCTTCTAGATATATTATCTCTACATATTAGAATGTGACCTCCTTGAATGAAATGTGTTCCTCTATTTGTAATGAACAGGTTCAAAAAAGTGCTTTGCACCTAGTAATAAACAAAATGCTTTGCATTCTTTCATTAGTTCATTAGCTAATTAATTAGTTTATTCTAGGCTTCCTTGGTTCTAAGAGCTGGAGCAGCAGCTGTTCCCTTACCTGCTGTGTGGTTATGCATGTGGGCTGGGGCAAAATCAGATTTTTAAAGGTCATAGATCAAGAGCAGAAAAAGACCTCAGAGGCCATCTGACCTAACCTTCTAATTTTAAATAAGAGGAAACTTAGATTCAAGGAAATGAGTAACTTTTTCTAGGTTGGGATTGAACGTAGGAGCTTCCTAAACCTCTATTAAGACAGTGAGTGCTCCCTCTTCTGAGCTCTTTCTGCTGCATTCCTGTCTCCTAATACAATTTAAAAATTTCCAGTTAAGCAGTTAAATAAAAGTAGTCCTAGAGTACTCAGGTAAGTTTTTGAGTTTTAAATACTTTTGAGAATTGCCTAATATTTTTAATAATGAGTGTTTTTAAAATCCAAGGGTACAAACTTGAAGAAAAGTGATGAGTAGGGATGTTCTTAAGTGTTCTTAATACAAAGTAAGAAGGTCAAAGAGTAGCTATTCAGAAAAGCACTTCTTCAAGGAAAGGAAAAAGTGTCTCTATGAAAGAAGGGCATCTTGGAACTTAATCCAATCAGATAGGCTTTCCGTTATTTAAGTACGAAAAGTAAGTACTTTTGTATTTAGAAAAGGAAAAAAAAAAGGTAAGTGAATAGGCTGGTATGATGGCTAAAGTGACAGATTTGCAGTCGGAGGAGATGGGTTCAAAGCCAAAGTCTGCCATTTGCTGCCTCAGCTTCCTCACCTTCAACCTGAGAGATGGGTTCGACTAGATGGCTTCTAGGGTCTGCTCAGAGCCGTCGCATTCGTTCCCGTAAACCTTTCAGCTTGATATCTATGATCCTAAATACTGAGTCACCCTAAACACCAACAACACGCCTCAGTTTCGGACGGCTCCAAAAGTAACCCAATTAGAAAAAGAAAAAGAAATAAATTGCAATTGAGCTACAGATAAGATCCAAAGGGGCTGTCCTCCCCCTTTGGTTTCTTATATCTAATGATGCGAAGGCGCAGATAGGCACTTTAGACATTATTATTGTAATTTCGATTTTTTTTTTCTACGCATTCCAGGACTAGAAACACAAGAAGTACCGCAGGTGTTAGCAAAATACCTGCCTTCGGAGCCCTACCCGTAGTTAATTTCTTTGGCCTGAAATTCCAGAGACTAATTTCCACCCCTCCCCCGGAGTCACCTGCTTAGGGAAACCCCAGCCAGAAAGCCGGGTCACGCCAGGTCAAATCATCTACGTCTCTTGTTTACTCCGCCCGCCCAGAGCTGGCTGGTGTGGGGGAGGGCCACGCCAGCCCCTGGGGCCGCCGCGCCCGGGAGCGCTGCGCCTCGTGAGTGGCTGCGCCGGCGGCCGAGCCGGCTCCCCTGGGGACTCTACGGGGCGGAGACCACCCCGGGAGTCCGCGCGCCCGCTGCGAGCCCAGCCTGTGCAGCCATCTGGGCCGGCCACCGGGCTCCCGGCCGCGGCCTCCTCTTGAAACCCCTCCAAGGGTGCATACGAGTACACAAAATGCAGGCTAACGGCCGCGAGAAGCCCTGGTGTTCTCCCCCTATCACCCGACCGGGGAGGACGCCAAAAGCTCCGACTCGGTCGCCTGGGATTTCCCCGCCCTGCCGCCCCACTCTCTCCGCCTGCGGTTTAATTTCATTCCTTTAGTTTCTTTTTCGAGGGTGGCACCAAAATATGCTGGGGCGGATGGGGGGGAGGGGGGGACGGAATCGGGGAGGAAGAAAAGTGACCACAGTGGAGAAAGGGGATTGCTTTCTTTTTTCTAAGGTTGGTATTAAATGTTTGGTGTTGTTCGCTGTTCTACCAACCGGGAAATAACCTTGCTATCTCTTTGACATATCTTCCAAAGCTACTTGGATGCATACTAATGAAAATGGCCTGGGTTCCTGGGGGTGTGTGGTAAGGAAGACAAAATTCACCCTATTTTAATGTTAGGGAACAGGGCTAACAAACACGGGAGTGACAGCGTGAGTGCACAGAAAGTTTATATGTATATACCATATCTACATCTCTATATACACATGTACATACACACACGTCTCGATGGGGACATGCATACTGCAAGAAAACAGGTTAAAGTGTCTTCAGAAATGTAACCAGAACTTGCAGTATTATTTTATTTCTCTTACTGCATAACTGAACAGTAGGCATGGGGGCAAAGCAAGTCAAAGAAGGGAAGAGAAAGGCCCCCGAGGTGGGAGCAGAAGAGATCGACATGGTTATAATGGTCAAAAAAGCGGGGGGTGGGGGGGGGAGGAGGAACGGAGGGATGGGGGGATTGGAAGGAGGAGTATTCCACATACTTAAAGGAAATTCTCTAGCTGGGAAGAGACGCACACATTTTGCATGGCAAGTAGAGACTGGCTCTCCTGGGAGTTCCCTGTTTGGAGAGCGGGCAAGCAAGAGATCTCCCTGCTGCCTGGGAGAGGCTGCAGCTTTGGGCTCTAAAGCCCTGCCCCCTCTGTTCCCTCTTCCCTCCCCCTCCCGTCTGCTCTGTACACAGTGCATTTCCCTCTCTTTTTCTCATTCTCCAGACTGGTTTTTCTGGTTCAGCCTCTCACCCTGGGACGCGCTGGGGGATCCGATGACGTCGCTGGCCGAGCTTTCCTCTCTCTCTCTCTCTCTCTCTCTCTCTCTCTCTCTCTCTCTCTCTCTCTCTCTCTCTCTCTCTCTCTCTCTCTCTCTCTCTCGGCCGCGCTCCCTCTCCCCCTCTCTCACTTCTCCTTGTAACTTCTGTTCTGGGAAGCGGTGCCAGGAATAACCCTGTCTGACTACAGATCAGAAAGGCTGCTGCTCCCTCATCCAGAAAACTGCGGCTCTGGCCTCTCTTCTCCCTCTCAAGTCCAGCTTCACCTTATGTCTGTCGCTCTGTGTACAGTATAAGAAAATAAATAAAGGAAAGAGGAGCCTTGGCTGTCGGGATCTCTTCCCTCCCTCCCTCTGTCCTTAAGGAAATGCTACCAGACACCCCCCAACACGCACAAGCTTAGCAAGGAGCAACCACAGCAGCAGAAAGAACAAGGGCACCAGGGGGTTTTTCCTCCTCCTCCTCCTCTTCCTCCTCCTCCTCCTTCTCCTCCTCTTCCTCCACGGTGACTTTCCAGGTGAGCAGCAGCAGCAGCTGCTGCGAGGATCCCCCTTCCTCGATCCCCTGTCAAGGTATCCCCCTCCTCCTGCCCCTGTCACTCGGAGCGGGCCAGGAGCTGACAGCCGCCGGAGGGGCTTGCGGAAGAGAGGCGGGGAGGCAGGCGGGCGGGAGGTGTGGGAGTGGAGAGGAAAGGGGGACGCCGGGGGAGTGCTGTCTTTCTTAAGAAGAGGAGGGTCTTTAAAAAAAATATTTCCTGACTGTGGCACAAGTATTTGCCAAGTTGTGTCTTGGACGTTGAAGCTACGGGCTGCACTGGAGCAACTTACAAGGTCTTTTCCTCTCTTTCAAAAATCCATATACTTTGGGTTGTTGGGTGCTGCCTCGGGGTACATTGAGGGTGTATCCATCATTTGGGAAAGAAACGGGGACTATAGGCTAGCCATCAGATGGGTAAGTCACCTCAGAGATGTGTTTTTCTTTTTTATCTCTATGATTAGTATATTTTACTTTATGTTACAGATATTATCTGCTTCCCCCTCCCCAGCTCTCCCTTCTTGCTGAGGTTTCTTGGGGTGAGGAGTGCGTGTGTGTGTGTGTGTGTGTGTGTGTGTGTGTGTGTGTGTGTGTAGACTAAGGGGAGGGGGAACCTAGGGGGAAGGTCTCTGGCGTGTTAGGAAATGTGGGGAATACCCTGGCTGTAAATCTATGCAGATTAGGGGGAGGCTGGTTTGCGTAATGTCCTCTCGGAAGGGGGGGGGGAGCTCGGGAGAGGTGGAGGGAGGAATGTGCATGGTTACTAATGAGAGACATGCACAGCGCACACACGGCTACTGCTGCTGCTGCTGCTTGCCTGTCCCCGTTGCAAGGTAGCAGTTGAGATTGGGGGTATGGGGGGAAGGGAGACAGAGGAGGATGAGGTCCTTTTGGGGGTGTGATGGACAGACAGAAAAAGGTGTTGGTGTTTTAGTGTTTGTTTTCGTCTTTTTTTTTTTGTTTTTGGTATTGGAATTTCACTGACTTCTTTCTCCTCCCAAGGAAGGAAAGAATGAAGGAAGGAAGGGAGGAAGGAAGGAAAGAAGGAAGGAAGGAAGGAGGGGGCTGACTTGATGGAAGGTTCAGGCAGAGCGTTTTCCCTTTCCCTCTGTACTATCTGCAGTGTTGGTTTAGTATGGGGGTGGGGAGGGGATAGACGGGGGCGCGTGGAGAAGGATGGGGGCGGTTTGCATGTGTGTTTATGTGTGTGTTTCTGACCGGGGATAGGAGGACATGTGTGTTTGTGCTGTGCACTGTGGGGATCTGTGTCTGCGCCTTTATGTCTGTTCCCTGAAGTGGGTGGAACGTTGGCCCGTTCCGGGAATGTTCCATGACGTGTTGCAGCCACAGGAAGGGGGTTAACGAGGGGCTCTCGGCCGCCGCGGCAGCTTCGGTTGCTGCTTATCAAAGCAGATGTTGCTGCTGCTGTTGCTGCTGCTGCTGCTGCCGCCGCGGCTGTCCGCGGCTGCCCGCGGCTGCTCCGGCTGCTGCTTCTAGGCTCCCTTCCCGCCCCCCCCCCCTTCCTTCTTGTACGTCTGGTGTAGGTGGGGGCAAAACACAGAAAAACACTGTTCCCTCGGTTTGGATATGTGTGTGTTGTTTATGGTGTTTAATGGAGGAAGACTCCAGATCAGCTTCTAAACCCCAGCGGTTATCGCAGATATCTGTATTTTATATGAATCTGCCTGTCTCTGTCTTTCTCCTCTCTCTCGGTCTGTCTCTGTCTCTCTTATTATATAACACATATCGAGTGAAGCAGATGACATGAGAAAATGCTATCCCAACAGACCTAGACTGAATTATATGGAGGGAGGAAAGGTCAGAAGCTGTCAGTTGGTGTTCTCCTTCAAGGACTTAGCCCCCTGAGAAGGAGGAGGGGGAAGAGTATTCTTCAAGTGGTTCCCGACGCTATGCCTAGACTTGAAAGCAGCTAACTAGAGGGACTGCAGAAGCCAGCCCTCTCCCCAATGGGCGGGCATTGGGACGAAGAGGTTGAAGAAAATAGGGCTGGAGGATGGGGAATACTTTCAAGTCTCTCATCCTTTTAACACTGGGGCTGCCGAATAGAGACAGGGTCCCTGGTGCAGGCACTTTCTTATGTAGGGAAACAGGTAGCGGAATTCATAGTACAGATTGATGAGGAGCAGAGCAAAAGGAAGCTCCAAAAATCAGTAACATTTAGACACTTTAGGACACCTGTAATGCCTTAGAATGCACACAGATATTTTTGTGTGCATAACTGACATGGCAAAAACCCTTATCTACCTCTTTGCATGTTATTTAGGCCTAAGACGGACATGAAAAGGACTTATTTCCAGGACCTTTATTGTAATGAACATTTAAACAGATTTTCCCCTTCCTTTTCTATCATTATAAAAATAACTCAGTTTTACTTTTAAATGTTAATACTTTTTTTAGTGGGGAAAGTGTAGACTCCAAATAATTCACTGGATAATTCTTCCTCCTCCCCCGCCCCCCAACACACTGAAAAACAATAGTCAGGGATTATTGATTTTTCTCTTCGGTACAGTAGTTTCTTTGTACTGTATAATCAAGCCCAGAAATTACTTGAAATATTAATAAGATCCATATTAATTACATTTTCACTGATCCAGTCTCCCAGAAAAGGCCATTTAACTTTATTAGAAACATTTCCTTCAGTTCTATTTAGTTTCTTTTTCCTTTAGAAAATGAAGTCTTTTTGAATATTTAGTTTTGCTTATATGCCCCTAATAAAAGTTATAAATTTTTTTCACCTGGTATAGTGTTGTGACAAGATTATTTTAACCAAGTAGAGGCCAACATATATTTTTCTTGGAGGATGTTTAGATTGTAAACAAAATGCTTTATCAAAAACAACAACAATATATAAAAAACATATTGCCTTTTCATTGTTAACTGCACAAAATCATGCAGTGTATTTTACTATGGAGGGCATTAGATAGAACATGAATTAATATTTTTATAGTGGAAGAGATAAGAATGCACAGAATATTGCATTTGCATCAACTTAATATAACAGGTTTTTTACAAGTGCCATATTCTTTTTTGACCACTAGGTTAGAAATGTGCATTGGTGATATGCAGTAAAAATCAATGTTACAATGCTGAATCTTCTGAATAGGTATATCAGTCAATAGTTCCCTTGTCCTTGAATTTTTAGGTCAGCATAAAAAACTGAAAATTAAAAAGTTGCATGTTATATTTCTGTTAAGGTATTTGTTCAGATTTTAAGTTGCTGGCTTAATTTGTGATATTGAGTATATATCACTTATTGTAAGGATTTTGATTTGATTTGGGGATGATTATGCAAATAGTAGAATTGATAGGGATAGAAAATTTAAAACATCACTCATTTTGACTTGTTAGGGTTTCCTGGAGATCTTTGACATAATACCATGTAAAATAGGGGTAGTATTTTGCATATATTTGTTTAACTTGAAATATGAAAGTAGATTTAGTATAAATTATCAATTAACCAAGTCATAGTTACAGTGAAAGATTAGCCTGAAGAGTTTTTCTTTTTGATTGATCAGACTTGCTTTATGTGAGATTTGTTTGCAAACCTCCTTGTTACTATGAAAACAAAACAGAGGGCTACATGTATACAGGTATTCCTTATGGAATAATGGTACATGTGTCTGCTTGAGTACTTGGCACTCTATCATTGTTCATAGTTAAACAGGCATACTGAGCATTTTCCACTTTTTAAAAAATATGACTTCAAACATAACCTTACCTGACACAGAGCTAAAATAAATTCAGTTTGAATCTTTGACAATGGTTACCAACCAAGATTAGCCTTTACAAGCATGGGTTCTTATATAAAGCCCAAGAATACACTTACTAATCTTACTAAACTGCTTTTCAAAATTGAAATAAAAACATTTTTGAGTAGGAATTCTTATGACCTTCAGTTAAACAGAAATTAATGTGAAAATTTTTCCCCTATATCCATCTTTTTCTCTCCGCAAATTACAAACAATGACAATGGGAGTTGAAATTCAAGCTATATGGCAAAAGTCTTTGGGGAAAACTGAAATAATCCAAGAAAACAATACTTGGCAGAATGGTGGCAATTCTTTGAGAAGTAAAATTTTGTGGTAAAATGTTATGATTCCTATTGCTATAACTATGTTTGAGAAATGGAAATGGATGAAAATCAACCAGTAAACAATGGTGAAGAATGACCATCAAACTCATTCTAAGTTTTAGTATACTAGGAAATTTGTTAACAAATAGTATTTGTGTATTTTGGTACTCAGTAGGTGTCAACAGTCCACTGTAGGCCTATCTTTAGTCCTCTGTGTAAAGAAAGGGTGTTCAAGTTAAATCAGCACTTGAGAACTACAACAAGGAAATACAACTAGGTCCTGAATTCATAAATTGAAATAGCAAATTGTTAAGAAGGCTGTAAATTTGATGTCACTGAAAAAAGAGCAGAATAAAATTTCTACTCTGATCCAATGGACCCTACTTACTATTCTTGAGTAACTTTATACCATACAGTCCAGAAAGAACATATTTTTCATGCCCGATGTATTCATAAATATCTTATTTTGTTGTTAGGCAAAACTCTGACTGTTGGTCAGTTGTAATCCACTCTTTGGGACCCCATTTGGAGTTTTCTTGGCAAAGGTACTTAAGTGATTTGCCATTTTCTTCTCTAGCTCATTTTATAGATGAGGAAACTGAGGCAGACAGGGTTAAGTGACTTGCCCAGAATCACACAGCTAGTGTCTGAGGCCAGATTTGAACTTACAAAGAAGATAAATCTCCCCTGATTCTAGGCTTGGTGTTCTCACCACTGTACCATCTAGTTGCTCTAAACTCTGGTTATCAGAAACTAAAATGAAAGATGTAAACCAGCAGCCCTTTGACTATAAAGAACTATGAATGGGATCTGAATAGGATTGAAAAGAATATTATATCTGAAGAGAAGAAGTTAAACTGAGAAAATGCAAGGTGTGGTTATTTTAAGGAGGTCAAATATGATCCTGACAAGGTTCCAAATACTTGATCAGGCTTGTCGCTTTCTGTGATTAAAATGATTGTTTTTCTTCCAGATTTACTAGCCATGCTAAGAGGAAATGAAATTTGAACATTTTTATTTATTGATGTTAAATAATTCTTAATTATTTGTAGCATACCTTTATCTATTATCATGTCATAAATCACATTGGTTGAATATTTGAGAGATAGTTCTGTGGAATGAATTTTGGACCTGGGGTCAGGAAGCCAGAATTCAAATCTTACCTCACATGCATTCTAAATTTTTATTTTTATTTTTTATTTTTTGGTGGGGCAATGAGGGTTAAGTGACTTGTCCAGGGTCACACAGCTAGAAAGTGTCAAGGGTCTGAGGTCAGATTTGAACTCAGGTCCTTCTGCATTCAGGGCCGGTGATTTATCCACTGTGCCATCCAGCTGCCCCCTCACATGCATTCTAGCTGTGTGGACTTGGACAAGTCATTTATGTTCCCTAAGTATCAGTTTCCTTACTCATAAATGAAGATTACAATATTTGTACTCCCTGTCTTCCTCACTGAGTTGTGAGAAAAATGCTTTGTAAAACTCAGAGTGCTTTAGAAATAGATATTTGAAATATCTAGGATCTTATGATCTCTAGGGAAAGGAGAACAGTTTGGTCTTATTGTATCTTTGTCTTCTCTGAGATTAGATGTGCGCCCGTCTTGATATAAGCAAGTCTAGCATAAACATCTCATAATTGTATTTATATAGTCTAGGATTTTATTCTTGATTGATTTGGGTTGTAAATTAATAAGTTAACAATTTGGCATGCATCCTACCCTGGAGGCTCTTGAAAATATACTTTATCTGATCTATTGTCCAATTCAGTTAAAATTTAGCAACTCTGTTTAAGGATCCAAACCGAAAGTGAGAGTTGACAATTATTTAGTGAACCATTAGATTATAATCTCCTTGAAAGCAAGGATTATACACCTCTTTCCATTTGTTGACCTGGATCACCTAGCACAATGCACTGCGTGTGGTAGGGACTTAGTTGTAGTTGACTGGTTTAACTGAATTGAACCACCAAAGTATTTGACCACCAAGTATTTTTTCAGTGCTTCATAATCTTAGGCATCAGTTGTTGCAGCAGATTTTAAAAAGAAAAGATCAGAATTAGGTACAACCATCAGTAGGTTCCAAGGTCCAGAACAGGTTCCAAACAATTATATTCTTGAGGATAAGTAGTCAAATTGAATGAGTTTAGTGAGTGTGTATATGGGAGGAGGGGATGGTCATGTTGGGGAGTGTCAGATGGGGTCATGTTGGGAGAGGCAAGTAGTCATGGGCAGCAGGGAGGATTGTTGAACTTGAAGCATGATCCATCACTTCTGGGTCACAAGAGGAGCTCGTTTTAGGGTCAAGAAGCACTTGATCCAACATCTTTGATCTGTAGTATATCCCAGGACAGATGGTGTACTCACTCTGGCTTAATTATGCCACTGGAGAGGAAGTAATGTAGGAGGGCTTTGGAGGTGGAGGAGCCTAAGTTACTCTATATTTAGCCTGCAGCTTGCCACTGCCATCACCAAATAGCTGGAGCTCTGCAGCTCTGGTCTCTGAGATCTCTGAGAGCACTGACGTAGGCTTGGCTAGAAGAGGAGCATTGTTTGCGGGCCAAGTTTGGAAGAAATGACAAGTAAAAAAAGATTAAAATTTTGGTCTCTGTCTAGATTGGCTATAAAAATTAAGTATATAGTGACCAACATTCAGGTGCAGCATACCAGTAAAAGAGGTCAATAGTGAATTCTTTGTTGCCAAAAAATCTCTATGAATATTTTAAAAAATACCAATTTCTAGATATATCTTTGCCTGCATAATGTAAAACAACAAGATTTTTGGAGCTATCTTTTCTCTTTGGGTTTTTGTGATACTTCTCCCCCTCAGTTCTCCTTCTTGTCTGACTATTCCTTGGTCTCCTTTGCATGATCTTTCTCCCTTGTCTTCCTTCTACTCCCTTTCCTCCCCTCCTCTCTTCTCCTCACCTCCTTCTCTCTCCTTTTTACTACTCCTTATACCAGACCCTCCATCTCCTCTCTCTGTGACTTTGCTGTCCTCTATCCCTGGAAGGTACTCTCCTTTTTTCTCGCCACCTCTTAGAATTTCTAGTTTCCTTCACATCTTAGCTCAAAATCCACCTTCTATATGAACCTTTCCTGACTCCTTTTCCCCAGATGCTAGTGTTATTCTTACCTCGTATAGATTTCTTAAGAACCTATATATGTACTTATTGTCTTATCCAGGCTAGATCGTCAGTTCTTTAAGGTCAGAAATTGTTCCACTTTTATCTCTGTATCCCACAGTTCCTGGCACATAGAAGGCACTCAAATGCTTTTTGAGTGATTGATTTTCATTTTTCATCGAGATATGGTCTCTTAGACACAGCCATAGAAGAATACGGTATGATGTCAGAAAAAGGGAAGAAATAACTTCACAAGTGAAAAATGATAATGTGTTACATGAGCATAATCATTGCATTTTTGGGAAAAGTTTAATTTTGATTTTTAATCTGTTTCATTATGTATTATTAGATATTTAATTTAGTTTATTATATTCCCATTCATTCAATAGTCATTAATCTCTTGTTGTATGTAATCTACCATTCAAGGCACATGGGAATTCTTACACTTCTGTGAGTGGACCAACCCATAACATTTAACAAAGAATGGCAAAATCCTGTGGTAAACTTGGTCAAAATGTGAGGCCAAATTCAACATTCAGTGTTATCATGATTGATTTTCCTAAACTCCCCCCCCCCCCCCTGTGAAGTGTTGTTAAAAAACAACAACAATTTACTAGCTGTGTGACCCTGGGCAAGTCACTTAACCCTCATTGCCCCACAACATACACACGTACGCGCGCGCGCGCGCGCACACACACACACACACACACACACAACCCAAAAAACCCAACAACAAACACAAGAGTTAATAACTTTAGCATCCAGGAAATGTACTACTCCAGAAAATATACACAGAAAATAGCTCATTTTAATTGTCAAACATTTAAATATAAAATTATTTCTGGGATAGAAATAGATTTAACCACTCACCATCTATTTGTGAAAAAGTTTAAGGAATAGAAATGTAATTATATTAAGGGCAATACAAATTAAAACCTTTTAGTCATTACCTGAATGTGCAAAATCATGTCTACACTCAATAAATGGTCTGGGGGGGGGTGCAGCTAGGTGTCGAAGTGGATAAAGCACCTGCCCTAGATTCAGGAGGACCTGAGTTCAAATGTGACCTCAGTCACTTAACACTTATTAGCTGTGTGACCCTGGACAAGTCACTTAACCCTCATTGCCCCACCCCACCCCAAATAAAATAAATGGTCAAGTGTAGAACTGTGAAATAAGAATGCTTTACTTGGCAGTGATTTACCTAGTGGCTTCATTTTATATTTTTCTGAAAAAGAAAGTGGCAGATTCAGTGAGGCTATCGTTACATTGTTGAAGATTCACTTGATTTCAAAAGCTCAACAAAAATGTGCTTTTGAAGCTAGGTAGTAGGTAAAGGTAGACATACCATAATTTATATTTACTTTGGCTAAAATACCTTCAATTTTTCCAAAGTTGTTTTTCAACAGGTGCTAAAAGTCTAAGTGCAAACAACTACTATTTAAGATGTAAGAGTAATTCTCATAATGGTGGCAAAAGTATTTCTTTTAAAATAATGGGTATGTCAAATTCTATATGAGGAATATTATAGGATTGTTCATTTGAATGGAAGTAATTTGAATGGAAGTTCATTAAAAGATTGAAGTGAATCGCAGTTTTAAAAATTCTTTTGGAAGATGTATAGCTAGCAAGGTCATCAATAGGAAAGATTGATTTTAGCTGATTAAATACGATTATTAGGTTGAAATTATTTTATGCATTCTTAATCGATCTGAAAATTATGACATTTTAAATACTTATGTTGTGATGCATGTTTTTGATATGAACTGTATTTTGCAGTTAGAGAACTTATGACTGTTATATTCTTCAACTGTGATATTATAAGGAAGAGCTAAACATTTTTATTAGTTAGTTGTCAACTTGGAAAACCTATTAAAAAATAAAACACAGTTTCCATATTTATTTAGAAAAATTATTTCTAAGAAGCATTTTTCCTTAATTAGGTAATAGTTTTTTGCCTTAAATTCATCACCACAGGAATCCATGTAGAGGTGTCCAATCACTATGGAAAGATAAAGGATTCAAATTTGAGGAGGTATTGCAATTATCTTTTGAGGGATGAAGAGATGGGCATAAGAGTCTAAAAATATTCTAAACGTAAAGATTTGATTAAACATTACAGGGATGCATGACATTTTCAATGATAGAAAAAATTTGACCTATAGCATCTCATAGTAGAGCTACTAGAAACATTTTCATGCAAAGGATCCAAATTTGTTTTATTGAATATTTGCCATAAATAAGCTGTGTTTCTACACCTCAAAGCCAGTTTAATTCTCTTGTTAATTCCATCACTGTGGATGTCCAATCAAGAAAATTGTGTCTAAAATATGTACTCATGGTTCTGAATTATAGAGGCTGGGTGTCTATAGTGGTCACCTGAAGTGTTGAATTAGTTGCTTTCTCTTCCTGTATTGACAGAACCATGACCTCTATACATTTTTTTGGCAAGATGTCCTGATTGGGGAAAGCAGTGTCATCGTGTCTGGAGCTCACTGCTCTCAGATAATAAAGTAACATTGCTGAAAGAAGTGGAATGGGTTTGAATAGCATCCATACTCCAGATATATCCCTCCCCTTTCACTCTTCCAGAAAGCCGTCCCTTATAACAAAGAACAAGAAATAAAAAGAAAAATTAAAACAACCACAACAAGCAGTTCAGCAAAACTAACTAACATATCAACCAGGTCTGCCTTTATGTGCGATATTTCACATCTGGGGTCCCCCAACCACTGCAAATAGAGTGGGAGGTTCACTCTCATTTCTCTTTTTAGGAGTGAGCGAGCCATTATACATTTTTTAATGGTTTTTGCCTCTCTTATATTTTTTTATTTCTTCATCTGAAAAATGGAATTTTGTTTATAATACCCTTCAGGGATAGTACAATGATTTACTGATGAAACTTGAAGACTTCTTGTTTTCAGTGTGTCAAGTAATACTATGAATTAAGAATGATTTGCTTCCTTAAAGAAGTCCAATATAAAACAATGCACTTATGAAAAGCATTAGCAGTGTTCTTTCAAAACAATTGGCTGCTATTAATATATTTTATTAAGACATATATTACTGTTTTCTGGGGGAAAAGTGTTCAGCAAATATAAATCTTGAAGTTACATTTCACAAATATGAAATCAGTGTGCATCAGCATTGCCCATGTAGAACCAAAACATTAAGAGAATCATACCCACTTTTGGGTATGGAAATAGACTGATTACATTCAAGGCATTTATTATCATTGTGTTCTTAAGCAAAAATTTCTTTTAAAAAAAATTCCCAGTCTTTCTAATGGACATGCTATTTAATTGCTTAATAAGGAAATGTACATTTAAAATTCTTTGAATTCACAGTCATTGTTGATTTGGGGTCTTTTTTTTTTTTGGTAGGAGTTTAGTAATAGTGAATCTGATAGGGACAGCAAATAACCACAACAGATATTAATATCAGATCTGGAAAACTTTTTATGGTCAGAGCAAATAAGCTTGATGAAATTAGCTAGCCGCCTTTTTTTTTTCCTTTGCAATTTTCCTAGCTGATGAGAAGGGAAGGGAGCAATTATGAAGAATGAATACAAAACATGCTGAAGTTAGCAATGGTGGTGTTATTGATTGCTAGCATTTAAAAAATTTTATATTTGCATCCTCAGGGATACATTTTCAGAGTAGGGCCTTGCATATAGTAGGTGATTAATAAATGCTTGTTGGATGGAATTTCCAGAGTAATTAACTATTGGGAATATGTTACTTATCCACTAAAGTCATCCTCTGAGACTTCATTATGGAATGAAGGTAACCCAGGGTTCTTGAAGCTGTGCCAATAATTCACATTTATATAGGACTTTAAGGTTTGTCATGTGCTTTATGCCTTGTCTCATCTGTTCTTCAGAGTAATCCTGGCTGCAGGTGCCATTATCATCCCCATTTTATGGAGTCGAACCTGAGACTCAGAAGAGATATTGCCCATAATCACAGAGTCAGTAAGTGTCTAAGGCAGAGTGTGAACCCAGGCATTCCTAACTTCTAGTGCATCATTTTATCTCTTCTGCCATGCTTACGTTTTATTACACAAACTCTGGCAGGTCCTAGACTTTGAATACAGACCTGCCAAAAGATTGTATGCCTGTCATCCAAGGACCAGTTTAGCTAAATTCAGAAAGATTCCTCTGGTTGGCCAGAGGTCAATTAACTTTTCTGACCACAGATAATCTACCAAGTTATAAAAGTGTTGCCATCTTGCTAATTTAGGTACTACATTGGAAAAATCTTGCATCTTCTAGTACAGAAGTAAGTAACATGCTACTAAGGACCAAACTTCTTTTAGTTCTAGACTATACAACCAAATACATGGCAATAACAAAAGGATGTTAAATACTCCATCTACTTTACAAATAACAGAAAATTAAGATAGTTTCAAAATATCTGATTTAACATGTATTGTTTAACTTGTTCATTCATTCATTCATTCATTCATTCATTCATTCATTCATTCATTCATTTATCCATCTATCCATCCATCCAACAGAAAGTATATGGTCTGGTATGGCAATATTAATAATTGTTCAGTTATAACATGGAAACTTTGCAATTTGGAATGCCCTTAGGAAACCATTGTATTCTTTCTATGGATGCTTTTTGTTTTTCTGTCACATTAATTTCCAAATGTATCTGCCCCTGCCCCCTACCCAGTGAGGTTTCCCACGTAATACAGATTTTTAAAAAGAAAAAAAAGCAATTAAGGAAAGTCAATCAACACATTGAATACATCTGACATTATATGAACCATTTCTATAACCATAGTTTCCAAGCTTTCTTCTGCAACAGAGTTAGCTGCATGTGAAACCAAGTTTCATTATGTTTGATTCTGGTAACATTGATTCTAAAAAAGGAGGGGTGTATGGGATTAATTTTGGTGTAATGGAACAAGATTTGGAGTTAGGGGATTGGGGTTCTAATCCAGGCTCTGTTACTTACTAACTGCGTGACCTTGGGCAAGTCACTTAGTGTCCCTAGGCCTCAGTTTATTCACCTGTAGAATGAAGTATTTGGTGTAAATGACCTTGAAGGCTCCTTCTAGTCCTCATCTATAATCCTCTCAATTTTGGGAATGTTCAGAAGCACTTTGGGAATATCCTTTTGATCTTGTATTCTTTTGTTCAATTTAATCTGTCTTGAATACATTCCCTGCCTCCTCTCCCCTAATTTGGCATATCCTGTGACTGAACTGATAAATAACAACTCACATTTATATGGTGCTTTAAGATTTACAGACCTGGGGGCAGCTAGGTGGCGCAGTGGATAAAGCACTGGCGCTGGATTCAGGAGGACCTGAGTTCAAATCCAGACTCAGACACTTGACACTAGCTGTGTGACTTTGGGCAAGTCACTTAACCCTCATTGACCTGCAAAAAAAAAAAAAGATTTACAGACCTTAAACTTTACTTTTTAAACTTTAAGATTTACAGACTTAAACTACCCTTCAAGGTAGTTAATTTTAGTAATTTGAACTGCATTCTTTTCCATGGTCATGCAGCTAGAAAGTGTTAGGATAGGGATTCCACTCAAATTCTCCAGGCTCAGTCTACTCTTTCTGCCACCATTCTGCCAATGCCAATTAATCATTTCAAAAGGAATATTCATTTTTTTTTTGGCCACCAAGGTACAATTAAGGGTACTGGAGTAGCAATTTAGTGAATGTTACTTTTGCAAATCAGAGAGTTAAGGAGCCTTTCAGTGCCCAGTTAAACCAACCTGCTCACATGTATAGTGATTCATTTATTCAACAAAACAGATATGGCCTCACACAGCAATATTGACATGTGGAAAGGGGATAGGACAGAGGACATTGGAGGTCATGTGGAATTAACTTCAATAAATTTTTAATACTTTATTAATTGGCCTACTTTATGTAGAGCACTGTGCAAAGCACTGGAAGAAATATAAAAATTTAATGAAAGTCACTTTTCTCACAGACCTGTAGTCAGTGACACATAAACAATACCTGAAATACAAAATGATACATGATGAGTACTTTAGTAACACACAAACCCAGTGCTACGTGGCATTTGAGGGAAGAAGGATTGAACATTATTGACTAGGAATATTGAGGAAGCTTCATTTATGAGATGACATTTGAACTGGACTTTGAAAGGTAGATAGGATTTCAATAGATAGAGATCAGGAGATTATGAAGTGGAACATTCTGGATATAGAGAACAGAATAAGCAAAATAATGGTGACAAGATGACAGAGGGCATATTTATCTGAGGTTGTCACATATGGAAGGGAGTAGTGTGACATAAAGTGCTAGACTGGAGGGTCTTAAATGCCAGCATAAAGTTTGATATTTACAAAAGGAAGCCCGTGACGGTCTTTGAGAAGGAGTGACGACATGATCAGTTCTCTGTGTTTATATCTGTCTGAAGACTGGACTCTGGTTTGTAGAGAGTGGAGAATGTAAGACTAGTTAGGAGACTACTGTTATAGTCCCCATAAGAGTTAAAGAGGGTCTGGTGGCATTGGGGATAGAGAGAATGGAATTAGATGTAAGCAATATAATGTTTGTAATGTAGAATGGGCAAGATGTTCTGGCTCACTGATATATACTGAATGGCTGATAATTATACTTGGTGAGGACTAACTCAAATTATGTCATACTATGTCATTGCTCTTATACTATTATCATGTAAAAAATGTTCTGCAAAGATGATTCTACTCACTTATAAGGTTTTGTTGGATCAATTAATTATCTCTCTCTCTTTTTTCTTTTTCTTTTTTTTGGCAAGACAGTGAGGGTTAAGTGACTTGCCCAGGGTCACACAGCTAGTAAGTGTCAAATGTCTGAGGATAGATTTGAACTCAGGTCCTCCTGAATCCAGGGCTAGTGCTTTATCCACTGTGCCACCTAGCTGCCCCAATTATCTTTCTTCTTTGGAACTATATAGAATGTATAGATTTTCTTTTACTAGAGAAACAGTTTGCTGCTTTGGAATTTGTGTTAGTGGAGCAAGAGATTTGGAGTTTGAGGGTTCCAGTTCAAATTTTGACAAGTTATATGAGTTCCCAAAGCTTCAGTTTCTTCATCTGTAAAATGAGGAGCTTAGATTGGATGTCAATATATTGTATATTTGAATGTAATGATCTTAAAACATGTAGGTAAAACTTATATAGCACTTTTAAGATTTGTAAAACACTTTACAAATAATAGCTCATTTGATCCTCAAAACAGCTTTGGGAGGTAGGTGCTATTGTTATTATTATTTCCACTTTACATATGAGGAGACCAAGTCAGACAGAGCTTAAATGACTTTCTTAGGGTTATACCACTAGTAGTAAATGTCTGAGGTCAGATTTGAATTTGGGTCTTTCTGACTCTAGGTCCAGCACTGTATCTATTGCACCACCCACTTGCCTGTAAGTTTTCTTTCGGGTCTAAAGTTGTGCTCTTATGAGAATCTTTCACATATTTGTAGATTTTCACCCAATTTTCCATCCATCTCTTCAGAGAACAATTTCAGCTTGATTTCTATTGAAAGGTATACCAGAACCCCCCCCCCCAGCCCCACCCACACCCCAGTATAAATTTGAAAGACCATGGGCACTGAAGGCATCAATAAAACTTGGGAAAAAATGAAATGCTGGGTTGTAAAGTCAGCAGGTGCAAATCATATGGAAAATGTCAGCCCCTGGAGCTGTCCATTTTATACATTTTTAATGAACTCTTAAAGAAAATAAAGCAATAAAAATGGATTATGAAAATGTTTATATAAAATAATATAATAAAATATTTTAAATATTATAACACCTGTGTATTTGAATTCCTGCTTAAAAGATATGGGTTTTAATGGGATATTATTATTATTAATTATTATTGTTTTTATTATTGGGAAAAGTAAACACTGTCAGGAGGTAGAGAATGCGTGGAGATAAAGTTATATCCTTTTTCACTGTTGGTCATTTTTCCAGACCAAGTTGGCCTAATGTTAAATTCAGTTCTGAACAATTTTTTATATACATGCAGACACACATACAACCTATCTTTAGGACCATGTAGACATAAGCCATACATTATAATAAGTCTAGAATTGATAATGGCCTCCATCTTATTAAAAATTGAGATTTGCCTAATTTTTTGTTGTCTGATAATTCATAACATAGCTTTTTGGGAAGTTTCTTGGGTTATATGGAACCTTTTGAAAATGACTTTTATGTAAATAATGGCAAATCAAAATGAATGACAAAAGGTGCCATACAAATACACTTTTAATGTAGATATGGGAATGCAGTATCTATAAGAAAAGCCACTACTCCCCAGGGAGTGCAGTCTAGCAGTACAGATTGAGGATGGCATAAATATTTCATGATTTATTAATAATGAGCATGGTGAGGATTTGAATGGACATACATTTCTTAGAACAGTTAACCTTTGATGAAGAGGAGGAAAATGATTCTTATTTGATGGGAACTGTAGGTGTGAGCCTGTATTAATCAAGCTAGTCATAACTTCTTGAAAGTTTCTGTGTTAGCTTTGGGGAAATGCTCTCTCTATATCCTTTGGTTTTGTTTTGTGTTTTTTGGTTGTTGTTGTTGGGTTTTTTTTTTTTTGGTGTGGCAATGAGGGTTAAGTGACTTGTCCAAGGTCACACAGCTAGTAAGTGTCAAGTGTCTGAGCTCGAATTTGAACTCAGGTCCTCCTGAATCCAGGGCCGGTGTGTTATCCATAGCGCCACCTAGCTGCCCCCTCTCTATATATCATTTTAAACTTACTCTAGGAGTATCTTTAGTTTCTGTCCTGGGAGAAGGATCCTTATGTGTGCGCTTTTTCATTTGTATATTCAGCACCTATCATAGTGCCTGCCATATAGTAGGTGTAGGGCTGTAACATAATCAATTTATGTGTTTCATTTCAATTTAAATTTTCTCTAATGCACATGGGAACATTGACATTTAGATAATATATTTAGCTGTCATTTATGCACTTGTGATTATTTAGTCTTTATTGAGTATTAAATATAGAAAGAGGCATAAAAAGAGAGATAGCCTGTTAAATGTAGTCCTAGGTAAGCAAAATTCCATCCACTGGCATCTTGGATTTTATCTGAAGGCTGAAAGATAGGTTACAGAGAGTTTTGACCATGATTCTTCTGGGGTTATATATTCCTGCATGAGAGAATTCATAGCATTCAGTTCTGCTTATAGTTTCCAACATTTTTGCAGTTTCCACCTATAGAATTTGGTAGTTACCTAAGCCTTGAAATGATCTAGAAAGGCATGGGTAATTTGTACTGAAGTCTTCTTAATAGAGAAAAGGTTAGAATTTCTCATACAACCTATAAGAAAACAAACAACAACAAAAAGACTTGTTTTGAAAATACTGAAGTAGAAATGAATCTCACTAGAGGCAAAGATTGTGAAGCACACTAGTAATTGGTGGATTTGATACTTTTCATAAAAGGTTCTTACATAATCCATTCCTGCCTCTATTCCTTTAAATGGCTCTTTCTCTTTCAATACTTCTCTTTATTCTGTTGAGTATTTTCCATTTGTTTTTTCTTTTTTTCTTTTTGTGGGGCAATGAGGGTTAAGTGACTTACCCAGAGTCACACAGATAGTAAGTGTCAAGTATCTGAGGCCAGATTTGAACGCAGGTCCTCCTGGATCCAGGGTCGGTGCTTTATCCACTGTGCTACCTAGCTGCCCCCTTCCATATGGTTTTGAACTGAGTTTCTGTCTTGTAAAAATATTGGGTATGTAGGAATAATTCAGCCTTACTATATGGGACAAAAGTAAGATGTGGAACTGAGAAAGAAGAGTATCTGGATGATTTGGTTATTATTTCTTTTCCTTGGGTCCAACTTCCTATATATATACTAATTATATGAAATATGACAAATCAAAGGTCAAAGGTCCCTTGGTAAAAGAAGATATTACCCATTTTGACCCACTCATAAAGGCTATTTGTCTACGTTCTTTATCCCGTCATATTGTGAAACTATACAACTATACCTCATTACTCCTTTTGTCAAAGGCCACTGAAAATATAAGGAAGATATTAGGGACAGCCTGGCCATCACACGGATTCATATTTAGGAAATATGTGGGTAGAATCATTGAGTGCAGGCACAGTTTTGCTTTTTTATTGGTATCTTAAGCACCTCTCATAATGCCTGCCCATATAGTAGGCACTTAATTAAGTGTGATAGGCTTGTTAATTGGTAGCCAATCCATTATTTCTATCACAATGCAAATGTAAAGCAGGCTGTCTCATACACCAGATAATAGTTAGCAAGGAAGTTTTAAAATTCACCATTTAAACAGTTGCATCACTGATGTTCTCCTTTGCTATTCCATTCTGGCACAGTAGTGATCCAAGGATATGTCAGCAGAGTTCTAACTGGCAGATTTTTCTAAGCTAGAAAAGATTCAAGTATAGGACTATATAGTTGTTGTTAAGTTTGAATATACTCATCATCAGGTTGGCTTTAAGAGACAGCATTGATGTAGTGGACTTTTAGTCAGGAAGATTCCAAGATTGGGTTCAAATTGTATCTCAGGCACTTCCTAGCTATGTCACTCTGAGTAAATCTCTTAACCTCTCTAAACCCCAGTTTCCTTGTCTATAAAATAAGGGGATTGATTTGGGTGGCTTCTAAGGTGCCTTCCAACTCTGATTCTATCATGAATCTTTTGGATATAGTAATCCCTGAAGATCATTTATCAAGTTGTAGAGGAACTCATTAGGATTGGTAGGGGGAATACCCATGAAGGAACCACATAGTGTCTAAGCATTGAAGTACTTAAAGAGTTATTATAATATTGTCCAGTAACAGCATGGGAAATATTAGTCCTGTTTTATAACATCTTGGGAAACTTTAAATCCAAATCCATGTCATTATTTTCCATTAAATGAGGTGAACACATGTTCTACTTGGTTGTCATCATGAACTCTCGTAATGTATTTCTAACTATGGAGAGCCAAACATGACACTACTCTCAGCCTATGGAGTTGCCTCATCTTTTAAACTATTCCTGCAGCTGTGGGGAGGAGTTCCAAAAAATCTATTACCCAGTGAAACATTTTTTTTCCCTCAATTCACAGGCTCTTCCCATACTTAACTGGCATGATAATGATGATGCCTTTGAGAGCAATGAGTGTCAGTAACCAGGAAGAGTAGAATTTTATTAACTTATTCAAATTTTCCATTTTATTCATTTATTTCTTGCTTGAAACTTGTTGATTCACAATGTAACTTTATTTTAACCCAGGACCTATACTAATTTATAAGACTTTATTATTGTCTTTTGGACAATAATAGTGGAAAATTATAAAATATTATTTTAAGAACAGTGGACAGAGGTGTTGTAGTCACAGTAGATAACAGAACTCTGGAGTGTGTCTAAATCAGATTAAATGAAGATAATGCTAATTTATCATTTTCTAAGTCATTATGAGGCCCAAGGGTTCTGTTTCTATTTCAGTTTGACACCACTAATTTAGGACACTATTATTACATGATAATAGTGTAAGGACAGTGACTTAGTATGACATAATTTGAGTTAGTCCTCACCAAGTATAATTATCAACCATTTAGTATATATTAGTGAGCCAGAGCTTTGAGCTAAATCTTTAGGTACCTTAGGCAGCCATTTGAAATTTAAAATGATTAACTATAAACCAACAAAACATGATTTAATGGAAAAAATAGCGGTGATTGATGGATATTCCTAATAAAAAAACCCGAAGAAACAATATTGAGGTTTAATTTAATGATATGAACATGTTTCATTAATAAATGCCATATGTAACAAGAGAATTTGTTTTAATTGTTTATTGTCATTCAATCATTTTGGTCATGTGCAACTCTTTGTGAACCCATTTGGGATTTTCTTGGCAAAGATACTAGAGTAGCTTGCTACTTCCTTCTCCAGCTCATTTTATAGATAAGGAAACGGAGGCAAACAGAAATATATGATTTGCTAAGGGTTACACAGGTATTAAGTGTCTGAGGCCAGATTTGAACTCAGATTCTCCTGACTCCAGGCCTGGCACTCTAGCCACTGAGCCATCTAGCTCTTTCTGTTGAGTTATACCTTGTATTAAGTTATTTGTGTACTTGTGGCATCCCCCCTTCACCTAGATTGTAAAGTCTTGGAGAACAGGACCTATGTAATTTTGGTTTTTTTGCCCTGTTTATGTTCAATGCCTAACAGTGCTTTTCACATAATAGAGTCTTAGTAACTGATTGGTGAATTTGTTTTTGCTCTTATTCAGAAATTTTAGTCTTGTCTACCCTTTGTGACCTGGTTTTCTTGGAAAAGATACTAGAGTGCTTAGCCATTGCTTTCTCCAGCTCATTTTACAGATTAGGAAACAGAATCAAACAGGATTAAGTGACTTGTCCAGAGTTACACAGCTGGTAAGTGTCTGAGGCCAGATTTGAACTCAGGTCTTCTTGACTCTAGGTCTGGCACTCTATCCACTGAGCCACCTACTTTCTCTGTTTGTTATTGTTAGAAAATCTTCTATTGTTAGTAAATCTTATTAAGCTTAAGGAAAGATAATTGGTATTCTAAGAGGGAGGGATGAGGATAGAGTCCTTTTCAGTTATTGTGCACAACTAGTGGAAGGTAAAAAGGCAGGAGACAGAATAGAGTGTGTGAGGAATAGTAAGAAAGGCAGTTTAGGTGGATTGTTGATTGTGAAAAGGGAGTAAAAGGAAAGGTAGGTGGAGGTCAAGTTGCAAAGAGCTTAATTAATTAATTAATTAATTCATTCATTCATTCATCATGTATCTATGTATCTATCTATGTATCTATTATCTATCTAGTAGGGCAATGAGGATTAAGTGACTTGCCCAGGGTCACACAGCTAGTAAGTGTTAAGTGCCTGAGGTCAGATTTAAACTCAAGTCCTCCTGAATCCAGGGTTGGTGCTTTATCCACTGTGCCACCTAGCTGCACCTGTAAAGAGCTTTTGATCCAAGTAGAAGAGTTTATACTTGATTTTAGAGGTAACTGGGAATGAGTGGCATTTATTGAATAGGGAATTGATATGATTTTATATCCAATGATAACAGCATGTCATAAATTTTAACATTTTACACACACACACTTACACACAGAGAATCTTATAATGTAGTTGATGGTGTTATACTAAAATGCATTATTGTTCACCTTTTTTAATATGTGGTTTAACATTTACCCTCTGATGTAAATATGTAATTCTTATGACATCATTTGGCTACTGTTTACAATCTGTATTTCATCTGCTTATGATACTCTATCCAGTTATGCTTATTTTGACACATCTGCTCAGATTTCCAAGGTGTTCAGGGATAAGTTTTCAGCTGGGGAGGGGGCAATAATTTTTATTCTGTTAGAATTCTTACTGATTTGTGTTTTAAAATCAGCACAGCATGCCTCTGCTCTGTGACTCACTACCTTTTGATTCCTGGGCCTGTTTCCTCATCTGTAAAACGAGGGGGTTGAACCAGATCATCTCGGGAGTCCCTTCCAAGCAGAAATCTTCTGATCATCTGACCTCTTTACTTATTAGAAAGATAACACAAAGTACTAGAATCTAGCAACTCAGATAAGTTAAATGCAAAGTAATTTGAGGAGGGAGAGGACACGGGTAGCTCAGGAAATCTAAGAAGACTACACAGAGGAGGAAGCACCTGAGCTGAGCCTTGAAGGAAGATAATGATTCTTAAAAGTGGAGATAAGAATGACATTCGGTATATTTGGACAAGGGGTAGGTCCCACATTAGTGGGATGTTGCTTGTGAGAGGGGATTCAAGTTAAATAAGGTTGGAAATGTAAGTTGGTGCTAGATTGTGGAGGACCTTGCTTGAGTGCCAGACTAATAAGTTTACATTTTATCCCATACTCTAGAATAAAGGGGAGCAGTTGGTGGAGTAGATGGAGTGCTGGGCCTGGAGTCAGGAAGTTTTGTTGTTGAGTCATTCAGTTGTGTCTGACTCTATGTGACTCCATGGACTTTTTTTTTTTTTGTCCCTTGGGTTTTTATTGGCAAAGATTTTAGAGTGGTTTGCCATTTCCTTCTCCAGCTTATTTTATAGATGAGGAATGGAAGCAAACAGGGTTAAATAACCTGTCCAAGGTCACACAGCTAGTAAGTGTCTGAGGCCAGATTTGAACTCAGGAAGATGAGGTTTCCCCAATTCCAGGCATAGCATTCTGTCCACTGCACCATTTAGCAGCTCCTGCTATACATACACACACACACGCACACACACATACATGTGTGTGTGTATATCCACATACATATATGTGTCTATATATAAGTGTCTATATTTTATAAACATATGTATAATACACATAGATATTCTCAACAGCATCTGACTTTACCAGATGTGGAAAGGAGCTGTGTTCCTGATTTTGTTTTGGGATATGGTATTATCTTTGGAAAGCTCATGTTGAAATGCAGATATATCATCTGGGTGGGGTAAAACAAAAATTCATTATCACATTAGCACAGGGCAAGTTTATCAAATTAGCAGAAAGAAGAGTATTGCTCAAAGTGAATATGATACAGATCAGTTAATTTGAGAAGGAAGCTGAGAACTGGACTAAATAATCTTTTCAAATTGGTGAGCCAAATTGATGCTAAGTAGGGTCAGGATGGGGTTGTTGAAGGGGGGAGTTTTTTAGATGTTTAAAAGCAATGCTGGGGTTACCTAAGCCAAAAATAACCTACTTCACAATTTTTTCTAGGGCTGATGTCTATTCCTTTACTCTTTTCAATTTAGCAAGCATCTATTAGGTGCCTACTATGTGGAAAGCACTGTATTAGACAATGGCAATACAAAGACAAAATGAAAAATAATCCCCACACTCCAGGAGCTTATATATTTCATTCAATCATTCATTTATTCATGGCTCAGCCACTCCCTTTCTTTCCCATTTAAAAAAAAAAGATTTGAAATAGCAAAATTGACCCTATCAAAACTACTTGTTGTTGTTGAGTTGTGTCTAACTCTTCATAAACCAGTATTCTTAGCAAAGATCCTGGAGTGATTTGCCATTTCCTTTTCCAGTTTTATGTAAGCAGGGGTTAAGTGACTTGCCTAGGGTCACACAGCTACTAAGTATCTGAGGTCAAATTTGAATCCTGGCCTTTCTGATTCCAGGCCCACCGCTCTATCCACTGAGCTACCTTGCTAACTTGTATAATGTTATTCTTCTTCAAAATAATTTGCAATTATTTCAAAAGTTATATTACTTTAAAAACCATTTGGCAAAATTTGGGGGTGGTTTGGAAAGTTAATTAAAAGCTTTTTTATTGAAGTTAAAGTAAAATGAGGGAATTGGACTACATAAGGACTCTTTGAAATTCTGTCATTCTAATTTGACCAGAATGCTTGTTCAAATCAGTACAAAGGTCACAACTCTACTTTCTATGAAATGAAAATGCCGTATTCTAACTATCAAAACCTTCCTTGATTATTCAGAATGTTTAGTTCATGCTACAGGCACACTGGCTACTAGGTGGTGCAGTGGATAGAGCACTGGCTCTGAAGTTGGGAGGATCTGAGTTCAGGCACTAACTAGCTGTATGCCCCTGGGCAAGTCACTTAACCCCAATTGCCTTAAAACATCAGGGACCATCTCCAGTTGTCCAGATATATATCTTGCCACTGGACCCAGATGGCTCTGGAGGAGAGATTGAGGCTTGTGACTTTGCACAGCCCTTCCTCACTTAAATCCAATTCATTTCAAGTCATGGTCGGGAGGTTAGAAGACCCAAGTTCTAGGCCTGGCTTTACTACTAAATTGCTGTGTGACCATGGGTAAGTCACTTATTCTCTTTATGCATGTTTCTTCATCTTTAAAATAAGGGGGTTGTACTAAGTTATGTCTAAGATCCCTTTTAGCTCTAACATTTTTTGATTTTGAAGTGCTAAATTATGCTGTGCAGAAAATGAGAGAATGACAGTTTATATAATTACCTTAGGTACTCAGGGGCCTTGGATCACTGTAATAGCAAATATTACCTTTAGATATTGTCCATAGTGACAGATAGGAACTGAACCCAAGAATTATTCTGAGCCTATTTGTTTATGTTAGAGTAAATTAGCTTTAAATAGCAAATTATTAAATTAATTTTAGTAATTCTAAAAGAAATATATCTTGCTGAAGGATCCTAGAGATACACTCAATGATTAGTTACATAAAAACTTCAAAATAAGGTTGATTTCATGTTATTTCTTTAAGATTCAGTGACATGAGAGCTTTAATGATGATATACTTATAAATATTTTAATTAAGTACCCTGTGAAGCAAAACAGTTGGAAGCAAATATTATAAGCATGTTTTCAGTTAAGCAGCTTGGAATGAAAATGTCAAAGTATCACATGGATATTATTACTGTTAGTAGAAGTTATTGTTCAGTTGTGACTGATTCTTCATGACCCCATTTGGTGTCTTCTTGGTAAAGATAATGGAGTGGTTTGCCCTATCTTTCTTCAGTTCATTTTACAGATGAGGAAATGAAGGCGAATGGGGTTAAGTGACTTGTCTAAGATCACATAATTCTTAAGTGTCTGAGGCCAGATTTGAAGTCAGGAAGATAAGACTTCCTTACATCAGGCCCTGCACTCTATCTACTTACTGTATTGACTAGCTGTAGTAGTAGTAGTAGCAGCAGCAGCAGCGGCAGTGGTAGTGGTAGTAATAGTAGTAGTGGTAGCGGTGGAGGAGGAGGAGGTTTTGGTAGTAACAGTAGCAGCAGCAGTAGTAGTAACAGTAATGTCATGATAAGTAGTAGTGGTGGTGGTAGTAGGAATGGTAGTGGTGGTGGTAGTAGGAATGGTAGTGGTAATGGTGGTGGTAGTAGTAGTAGTAGACTGCCCCAATGATTTCATTGGAAGAGAGAGTTCCTGATGAGGAAACTCACTCTACCAATGCATATTGACAGTTGATCTGTAATTTATAATCTTATAGTTGCCTAGGATACTCCAAGGTTAAGTAACTTGATCATATAGCTAGTGTGTATCACAGTCCAGGCTTGAACCCACATCCTTTTGACTCCAAAGATTTCTTCTCTATTCACTACACAATGCTGCTTCTCAATAGATATTACTTTTATGTTAAAAATGCTAATTGCAATTCTATGTGACCATATTTCCATGTAATATAATTTTATGATTCCATTTCTGTGTAGAAATTCAGTGTGGAATCATGGATAGAGCATAGACTTGGTTCCAGTTCTCAGCAGTTCCATTTACTAGCTACGTGATCCTGGACTTAACCTCCGTGAGACTCCATTTCTAGATCTACAAAATGGAAATGAAATAATACCCATAGTACTTGCTTCATAGGATTATTATGAGGCTTGAATTTGATAATGTATTTTAAAAATTACATAAATGTCAGTTATTTATCTTCAGTGAAATTTTAATGGATTTTAGAAATAAGAAATTTAAAAAACTTATTAAAATGTATCAGTCTTTAATTTGCAAAAGTCTTGACAAAGGTTTTGGTCAATGGTAAATACTATTTGAAATTGTGATCAGAAGGTATTGCCATTCATCAAATTCTCAAGTTCTGACAGGTTCCTTTAAGAATCTCCCACAGAGGGAGAGGACTCAGACAGACAAAACAGGACCAGAAGCAATTGTAAGTTTTCACTTTGGGTTGCTTTTGAATGGATCCCGGATGGAGAGCAACAAATACTCAGTAAAGAGTACTTCAAAATTAAACTAAGAAACATGCTCAGGAAAGCTGCTTCCTTTTAACACCTGGAAACATATTCAGTTTCCTTCTTACTGAGACACCAAAATAAAACAAGATAGTAAGTACTCAATGAATTTTCATAACGCCCGGGTGTTGCCAAGATAAGGTTTCCTGAAATCAGAAAGACTGTTCCTATCCCATGCAAATGTAGGTATTTGTCGCATATAAGGCTTGTGCAGTTTGGTCTGGAGACAAGCTGTCATGAAATTTAAGTGGTGAGAATGTTTTCTGAGGAAAGCATTTTTTTTAAAGGCACAAAACCTTTTTTTTTTTTTTCATCGCTTTGGAAATGACTGAACTTTGGCCCTCAGTCTGCTGACACCCCGAGGGAGTGTGAATGTAATGACGTCTTTGCTTGTTTCAACTGCACAACAGGAAATGCTCATGGCCTCCTCTTCTTCCTGCTCTGAGAAAGTAGTGCTTTTTTTTTCCACTCCTGCAGTAAGAGCCGGCTGAGACCTAGTTTCAGGTCTGCAGTGAGCGAGCCAGTGCTGGCCCAAGCCTCTGATTGATGTTTCCTTCCAGCCCAGCCAGCCAATCAGCTTCCTATTGCTGTGCTTTAGCAGTGATGCGAGAAATATGATTTTTTTTCCCCCTCTGGGAGAAGTGATAGAGAGGGGGAATACAGTTCTATTGCAATGGCTCACTTTACAGAGCATGTCAGTGGATACAGCTGTGCTGAAAAGACCAGGATGGTTGGGTGATAATTTGCCTTGGGGAGACTACATCACTTGCATAATATAGAGGACATACTGTCAGGTGGGCATAAAGCATCGAAGGGTTCCTGAAATGTGGGCCAAATAGTGCTGAATAATGCTGGATATGGAGGGCCGAGATGATTTCTTTTCCTCGATGGAATACAGAATCTTGCTTTTCACAGAGCGCCAACAGGAAACCTCTTGCTTAATCCTTGCTGCTGCTGCTTTTTTTTTTTTTTAACTATGTTGCAGAAACAGAGATATGAATAAGGATGTTTATTGTAAAGCACAAGCATGCGCTTATAGGTGGAAGCAGGATTTTGTTTTATCCAAGTCATTTAAAGCATTGAAGCAAAACAAATTTTACAAGTAAATAGAGCATAGTATTCAGTGTTTTATTTGGTACCTATGTTAATTAGATCTAAAACTGGCCATTAGAAATTATTAATGAAATCATTAATGTTCTCATGAATATGAGAATAATGCAATGTGATTTTTTGTTTGTTTGTTTAAAGGTGAATTTTGAGTATTATTTTTTTGCTCTAGGCAGATTTTTTTTAATAGGAGAAAAGTGTTTGTTTAGGTTTTTTAAGTCTGAATTTTCCTTATTCACTTTTCACATTGCCCATCAGAATATAGGCATAGTTTTTAGTGTATTGTAACATTTGAACAACATGAATCTTGCATGTTATGCATGCTTTCAAGCATGATAAGGAAGAGTAATAGCATGAAAATTCTGATTATGATTACTTGTTGACTTATGGATGGGCTTTGGAATTGCATATTGTTCATAATTTCTTTTGATTGCTTAGTCAAAACACCAAAGTTCACTGGGAGAACTATTAAGGCTGCAACACCAAAGACTTTTACATAGAAAGTTTCCAGAAGATTCAAACTTTGGATTAGTTAATGTATTCTATGTTTCCAATCACAAAATTGCTCTAAATTAGAAAGCATTAAATGTAGTTTTAAAAAATAATGTCTGTTTTTGCTTGTTTAAGCTGATCAGAATAATGAATTAAGTTGTTGGCCTTCTATGCACCTATAATTATTACCTACATATTTCTCTTTGAAAAAAATCCCCATAGGGTTATTAGACATGTATCTAGTACTATGCTATTTCACTTAGGACCTAACAGTAGGTTTATGTAATAAGGAAATTAAAGGTTATTTAAGTGCATTTGGCATAAAGAGGTATCGATTTAAAAATTAAACCTATCCTTAATAGTTTTTTTCTTTGACAAATTGCAGCACCATTATTCTCTTTGATCCTTGGAGCCTCATCCAGTGGTACTAATATGAAAGCACCTTTCTTCTTTTTTAAAAATCCCAAATATATATAAGTGCAAATATTCTAAATTCAGTTAGAAGTTCAGGGAAGGGGCAGCTAGATGGCGCAGTGGATATGGCAACAGACCTCGATTCAGGAGTACCTGAGTTCAAATCTGGCCTCAGACACTTGACACTTACTAGCTGTGTGACCCTGGGCAAGTCACTTAACCCCCATTGTCCCGCCCCCCCCCCAAAAAAAAAAGAAGAAGAAATTCAGGGAAGAAAAGAATTCAGTTCTCTTCTTTGTGGGTCATTTCAAATATGTTAGAATGCCACTGTAACAAGGCAGTTATTAAATGGATTTGGATAAGACATGGGTTAAATCATTGTCCCCACTGAAAACTATTACAATGATACTAATAATTACTAGGATTTATATAGTGCTTTAAAGTTTGCAAGTTGCTTTACAAATATTTTCTCATTTTATCCTCACAATGACTGGGGGTGGGGGGGAGAGGGAAGGGGAGGAGCTATTATTATTCCCATTTTATGGATGAGGAAATTGAGGCAGAGAAAAGTTAAGTAATTTGCCCTGAATAAAGGGTCTCAATGGATTTGAATTCATCTTCCTGACTCTAGATTAAGCATTCTAGCTGTTATGCCCCCTATCTTCTACTAAACCGTATTCCACATTGCACACCATTAATTAGCATTTATATTGCTTTGAGACTCATTTTACCCAACTAGAAAATTATTATAATAATAATACATTTTAAATAATAGGATCAATTCATTAAGGCCTGTAATAGTAATAATCTTTCCTACTTATCTATAGCACCTTATTTGAAGTGCTAAGTATAATTCTTAGAAATATTGATTAAACTTGAGATGCAATTTGGGTATTAGCATCCTATTTTGTAAACTCTTTAATCCCTGATGACCACAATTTCAAAAAATAATTTCAACTGAAAGAAAGCACCTCAAGTACCAAAAAACTTTATAGGTTCCCAAACATTGTTTATTTATTTATTTTTAGTGAGGCAATTGGGGTTAAGTGACTTGCCCAGGGTCACACAGCTAGTAAGTGTTAAGTGTCTGAGGCCGGATTTGAACTCAGGTACTCCTGACTCCAAGATCGGTGCTGTATCCATTGTGCCACCTAGCTGCCCCTGTTCCCAAACATTGTTGAGGGATCAGTTAATAATGCCATTCCCCAGTAAAAAGAATTGTTAGCATGTCATTTTGTTCTTGTTCTTACCTTACAGAAGCTTTTCATCTTAATACTACTATAAACTTTCTTAGTCTAGATTAAGTTAGGATGTCTCCTGTATCTAGGGAGAGAAGTTTTTAATCTTTATAGGAAAGGCCTAGAAATATGTTCAACTGGATAAAATCTAAATACCTATTTGAATTGGACTTTGAATTAAATTGTTGCAGTTTTAAATTTTTCCTCATGGAAGCTATGGTGTTTCCATATGATTACATTTCTCAGTAATTTTGCCTTACTTAGACACAGTGTTGTCATGGATAAAGATAGACAATAAAACATTATTTCAGTGGCTTTTAGACCAGAGACATGTCTGGG
Source organism: Dromiciops gliroides (assembly GCF_019393635.1). Lineage (NCBI taxonomy): Eukaryota > Metazoa > Chordata > Mammalia > Microbiotheria > Microbiotheriidae > Dromiciops > Dromiciops gliroides. The sequence continues at coordinate 381,746,051 of NC_057864.1, read as the reverse complement.
ATTAATGGAATCTAGGCTAGACATTTGGTGTCCTATGAATTGGCGGGCTTTCTTGCTGTTTTGTCTTTAATGTTGTCCTCAGGCCATTTTGTCTTTAACATTGTTGATTTTGAATCTTTGAGAAGACAGGTACTAGGGACTAATTGGGCTCTTGACCCTAGGGTAAGAGACTTCATTTTTATTGTGATGAGGGCATTGTTGGATTTAAGCCTTGCTTCCCTATCAATAATATGTAGATAATAATACATATTATTTACCCCATCAGGTTCAGAATGAGTATAACAATAGGTCTCCTGACAATGATGGAATGAATTACTTACTAGTTAGCGGTTTGTCAGCCATTTCCAGGGATCATCTTTTGGGATCTATTTCCATCATTTGGGATCTACTTAACAAAGAACTTCACTTAGTTCTGTACAGGAAACTTGAGTGGGCTGAGATATGCTGAACTTCTTGAAAATCATAAATGTGCTCCCATTTCACTAGTAGGCTTATGATGAATGGGTGACGTTCAGGGAGAATGTAGGAGCCTGACAAAATCTATAAAATATTTACAAATATTTTCACTAAATTAAAACTTCCTCACCTCCTAATTTCTAGGTTGTTCTGTTGTTGTTCCCATATGTTTTCCTATTGGATTACTAGTTGGTAGAATATTCAGTATTATCAGATTATACTATTATTATTAATAATAGCTGTGAATCTTTTTAATGAATATTCAGAAGTTGAATATTGTATAAAAATTAGTTACTGATATATAAAACACATTTTAAAGTTGTTATTGTTTGTCCTTCATTCTTGAAGAGGACCATGACATCAGGGTGATGTCATGACTTGTAATGAATTGAATTTTCAGTGAGGTAGGGCTGTGCAAGGTCACCAACCTCACTCTCTCCTCCAGAGCCATTGGGTCCAGTGGCAAGATAGAGATTAGGAGAACTGGAGATGGCCCTGGATGTTTTTTAAGGAAATTGGGGTTAAGTGACTTGCCCAGGCTCACACAACTACTAGCATTGTGAAGTCCTACTGCTGGAAAAGGCAGAGGTCTTCTGCCTTTAGACATGCAAACAATTAAAATGGCCAAGAGAGATATTTCTTAAAAACTTATTTTTGAAGGTCCCCAGGGATACATATCTCAGAATAACACACTAGCTGTGTGACCTTGGGCAAGTCACTTAATCTTTGTTTGCCTTAGTTTCCTTATCTGTAAAATGGGGATAATAATAGCATCTACCACCCAAAGTTGTTGTGAAGATCAAATGAGATAATAATTAAATCATTTAGCCAAGTGCCTGGCACACGGTAAGCACTATATAAATGTTAGCTATTATTATTAATCAAAGCTGGTAATGTAGTATATTAATAGGAAATGTGATATAGTAGAAAAATAGTTTATTTTGGAGTAAAACCTGGTTGTGAACCTTGGTTCTGCCACTTCTGAGCTATGATACCCTGGGGCTAATCATTTAACCTCTAGGAGCCTCAGTTTCTTCATTGGTACAAATAGGGATAATAATATTTGTAATATGTAGAAAATACTTTAATCTTTATCATTTATCAGTAACTTTATGTGGCTGGAAAATTGTCCAACCCAAAAACTTCCCATAGAGGTCAAGCTGACCTTGGAGACACTGGGGGCAGAGTGGGGAGCCAGATGGTTCTAAAGAATGCTTAGATCCCACCCAGTGTTTGTTTTGGGTTTGCTTAGGTCTTGTTTTGGGTCCACCCAAAACATGTGTTTAGCGTTCCCCAAATTAGATTGATTTACCTGTTGATACACATCTCAAATTGACCTTCTCTGGAGACTGCCTACTGCCTATGTGAGGCAAATCAGGCAAATATCCTTAGGTTTTTGTCTGAACACTAAAAAATGTAAACCTTACAGAGACCAAGGACAGGGGAGAATCACACCTTATTCTGAGTTTCTCCTTTGCCAAATGACTTAATAAAAGTCCTTCTAAAACTCTTTCAGATTTTGGGGATCATTCTCCCAACTAACAACTACCTGCTTCAAAAGCACTGTAAGAAGGCCATGGTCAGTGACATACTTACATTAGATGTGTAAAGGTGTAGGACAGAAAAAGTACATTAAATATGTACCTATTGTTACAGGCATCATGCCATTAGAATGGGATAGGGAAGCACAATATTAAATTTCTGTAGGGAAGTACAATTAGTAAGTGGCTGTACTACATAGTTATGAAGAAAAACCCTTTTAACCTTAAAGTGCTTTGTAAACCTTAAATTGCTGTGTAAATGTTATCATTTAATTCAGTAAACGTTATAAAAGCACCTCTATGAATGAATAAATGAATGAAACATTTATTAAGCACCTTCTATATACAAAGTACTGTGTTAAGAGCTGGGGATAAAAATAGAGAAGTTAGTTTCTCAAGGAACTCACATTCTAATGGAGAAAGTACACAGGGAAGATTGCAGCAAAGCGCTGTGGAAGTTCTATATAGGAGATAAAGAGTTTATAAAAAAACCAACAACTATCCCTTCCTTCATAAAACTAGTAGTCTAGTAAGTGTGAATACATTAAAGAAGTGAAAGGTAAATTGTGTCTTAGGGGGAAAATCTTTAGTAAAAGTGATATTTAAGAGGCTTCCTAGAAGTATCAACATTTGAGTTGGGCTTTCTAGGATGGGAAAGAATCCAAGAGGCCAAGAAGAGGTAGAAGAGCATTCCAGGCATAGGGAACAGTTAAAACAAAGGTATGGAAGTGAGAAAGAATATGGCACCTTGGAGGGATAGTAAATGAAATTTTGGGGAAGCATTGAGCACATGTAGGAGAGTCTCTAAATAAGTTTCTAAAGGTATCAGATGGTAGAAGGCCTTTGATATCAGCCAAAGGTGCTTAAACCCCACCTAGTAAATGATAGGGAGCCACTTAAGTTCTTGAACATAGGAATGATAAGACTAGATTTATTCATGAGAAGATCAATCTGGCAGTAGGATGAAATATGACTGCATGGAAGGGGAAGATGTGAAAGCAGGAAGATTACTTTGGTAGTAGATAGTAGTGAAGAACCTGATGTAGAATGGTATCAGTGGGAACAGGATAGATATGAATGATACTGCTTATGTAGAAATGAAATAATTTAATAACCAATTAAAAATGAAGTGAAGAAGAAAGAAGAGTTAGAGATATTTGTAGGAACTGCAAGATATGAGTGATGAATAGTAGAGTCACTGATAGATGTAGTAGAGTTAGAAGGAGTAGGAAACTTAGAATGGAAGATGAAAAGCTTGAAGTAGTGGTGGGACACCTTGATTGATTTATGAATCTGGAGCTCAAAAGGGAGGACCATGGTAGACATATAAATTTAGGAGTAATTCATACACACATACACACATATATGTGTGCATGTATTTATATGCACATACATACACATACATATCTACATCTCTCTCTCTCTCACAACCTACTTATAGCCAAGGGAGTAAATAAAATTGCCAAGGAGAGAGTGTTGAGGAAAAAACCCCAGAAGATAGCCAAGAACAGACATTGGGAACAAACCAAGGAGATAGGGAAAGAGTGGTTAGAGAGGTAAGAGAGGGAGAAGAAGTATTTAGCAAGGGATATGGTCAACAGTGCCATGATATAAAAAGGTCAGAGAAGAAGAGAGCTGACAAAAGGTCTTTGTGTTTAGTGATTTGGAGGTCACTGATCATTTTTGAGCCAATAGTTTTATTAGAGTGTCGGAGGTGGAAACCAGATTATGAAGCATTGAGGAGAAAGTGCATGCTAAATAAGTGGTAGGATAGACAAATTTTTCAAGAATTTTCCCAGTAAAATGGTTGAGAGAGATGGGATTGGCTGGATGTGGTAGAAGAGTAAAGATATATTAGTCATATTTGCTGTTAATACATTTCTCCTTGTGTCAAAATAAATTTTTTTTTGTGTAGTATCTATTCCCCTTTCTTTAGTACTATGTAACAGCACAGTGACAATGATGTATATTTATACAGTGCTTTACATTTTATCTTATTTGATCCCACAACATCCCTGTGAGAAAATACTATTTTTACTCCCCTTTTGCAGATGAAATTAAGGTTCAGTAACTTCTCCAGGATCATACAACTAGTAAAATAACAGAGGTAGCATTGAAACCCAAGTCTCTCCAAACTCCAAGAGCATTTTGCTCTAGTTTCAAATTAAGACTATACTTCAGTACAGTTAGATATTAAATTATCACTTGTCTTTCTCCACAAGAAACAATTCCAAAGTCTTTAAATGTTCTTAGAAGTGCCTATGCCTTTTAATCATTCTTTCATTGCTGTTCTTTGAACCCTCTTCACTTTTAACTAGAAAATGAAATACACATTTAACCTTGAAGGACTGTCATGTAGAAGGATTAGGTTTGTTTTGTTTTGCCTCAAAGAGCAAGCTAAGAGAAATGGATGAAAGTGGCAGATTTTGGTTTAATTTTTAAAAAAGACTTCCTAACAATTAGAATTTCCTCAAAGTGGAGAGTGTTCCTTGGGACATAGTTCATTACCCCTTCATAGATGAATGAATAACAAGTTGTTGGGGATATGGTAGAACCCTCATGGTCAGGTGTGAATTAGGCAAGATAATCTCAGAAGTTCCTTCTAACCTTGGTATTCTGTGATGCAATTATTTCATTAAAAATTAATACCACTCTTCTCAAACTGAAGTTTTCTAACTTAAAAAAAAATTACTCGGTTTTGTGATCCCATCAGGTATTCAAATGTTTGGACTGAGTCATTTTACATACAGATCAGAGGGCTTTCTAAGAGCTGTCTGAAACCAATTGTTGCTTCTGTTGGGAGTCTTCTTTTTAGTACTGGTTTTCGGCCTGTGCCCAAACATAGTACAAGTATAGTCTAGGCTCTGGGATCATTGTCCTACTCCCATTCACACTGGCAAGTTGTCTTCTGAGAGGGTGGCTGGCTGCTGCACCCCTTGGGGTTCTAAGGGGTTATTTTTCCAATACTTTTGCTCATTAACCCCCAATGATGTATTCCTCATTGATTATCATTGACATTAGCCAGCTAGATTTAAGGAACTCTTAATTAGACGTATTTACTAAACTGGTATAGTAATAACAGTTGGTACAAATATTCTTCAACCTCTCAGACACACTCTCTCACAAGTACACATGGAATCCAGAAAAATGTGAGCTCAAGCTTAGAGCTCTCATGTGGTAGGCAAGAGTTAAACTCACAGATAGTGATTATTGAAGTCCTTTTTTTTTTACCTTCAGTGCTCATGAAATTCTCTTTTGTTGTAGCTTTCTGATGTGCTCTTTGTCAAGTCCTGAAGATCCCTTTCCAAGTAAGTCTAGTTTGACTTTGGTTCTCCAAGTAGATGCTCCCCAGATAATGCCATTCCATAGACTCTCTTATTATACCTATGGAAGTCTAAATCTTCTGACATTTCAAAATTCATATGGTCATCCTTTGGTCAAAGAAGGGAGGGAGTAAACAGAGACTCCCTTCCCCCCCCCCCCTTCCCTCAAAAGATTCCTTCTTTAGGGCTTGCTTTTGGTAATTTTTCAGTTGTGTCTGACTCTTTGTGACCCCATTTGGGGTTTTCTTGGCAAAAATCCTAGAATGGTTTGCCATTTCTTCTGCAGCTCATTTTACAGATGAGAAAACTGAAGCAAAGAGGGTTAAATGACTTGGCCAAAGGTCACACAGCTAGTAAGTATCTGAGGCCAAATATGAACACTTAGGCTGGCCTACTCCTGGAATTCTAGATTTTAAATTGTCTTGCTTTTTTATCTTAAAGACCCACTGGGCATGACAGAATCCTTTCTTTCTTTCTTTCTTTCTTTCTTTCTTTCTTTCTTTCTTTCTTTCTTTCTTTCTTTCTTTCTTTCTTTCTTTCTTCCTTCCTTCCTTCCTTCCTTCCTTCCTTCCTTCCTTCCTTCCTTCCTTCCTTCCTTCCTTCCTTCCTTCCTTCCTTCCTTCCTTCCTTCCTTTTTTTCTTGGTGGGGCAATGAGGGTTAAGTGACTTGCCCAGTCACACAGCTAGTAAGTGTCAAGTGTCCGAGACCAGATTTGAACTCAGGTCCTCCTGAATCCCAGGCCAGTGCTTTATCCACTGCGCCATCTAGCTGCCCCAATGACAGAATCTTTTCAACAAACCCCAAATGCACATCATGTATAGCATCTTTTTATTTTGTCCAAAGGCTCAAAGCATTTAATTCCTTCCAAACTGATTAAGGATTTTTCACACCTAGTTTATGTCTTTGATTCATTAGAGGTGTCTATAAATTATTCACATCTAGTTTTCACATTTCATTGATTCTGTAAAAAGTGTGGATCTTTTCAGTTCTATTGAGGGGTAATGGTAGATCCCTGCCCTTATGAAAGTGGGAAATAGAAGGTGGAACATTATTCTGGTGGGACGAGACTTGACTCCTTACAATACTAAAATATTCCTAAGATTTTTAAAAAATTCCCAAACTTATGATTTCTGAATTTTGGTCAAATTAAATTTTTGTTCAAGTAATTCCCTTGAGTATATGTGTCTTACATATAGTATAGTGTACAGTCTTACAATAGCTTTATAAAGGGTATGATTTCAGTGATGCCAAGCATTCCATCTAACAAAGAGATAACTTGATGAAATCAATCAGTAAAGTATTTGTCAAGTGTTAGCAGTAGGGAGGCAAATGCAAAAAGTGAGCTAGACCTGGTCTTAGGGAACTTATATAGAAGATTTTAAATTTTTTTAATTTCAATTTTTTTGGTGTTGACCTGTGATTTGATCAAGTTAAGGCCCTACTGAAGAAGGAAGTCTCTCCACCAATGCAGATTGATAACTGTTCTGCAATTTATAATATTAAATAGTTGCCTGGGGGCACTTAGAGGTTAAATGACATGCCTAGGGTCATATAGTCCTAGTAACAATATGTGGTACATTTTCTTGTCTCCTGACACCAGTTTTATAATAAAGTTTTCTTGTATATAAAAAATAATAGATTGGGGGGAAAAGTATCAGGGAAGAATGGTTATAAGGAACTGGGATTACTTAGCTTGGAGAAAAGAAGGATAAATTAATAACTGGTTTTCTATACTTTTGAATGGTCTTAATGAGAACTATAAGAACTAAATGAAAGAAATGGACTTAAATTTTGCAAAAGACATTTAAATTAGACATATTGAAGACATTTCTAATGTGAGATTTGTTAGATGAAATTACTGAAGAAGATTATGTAATCTTTCCCCTGGTTTTTCAGACCAGAATAGACAGTATATGGTACACTTCTGATTAGAAATAAGGTCCTTTTTGATGCAGTCCTTATCTCACTACTGGCATAATGCCCCTTTGGTTTTTCCCAACCAATATCACCACCCTTCTTTCACTATTAATACTTGTCCTGGTGACTAATTCTTAAATTTTAAGATGAATATCACTGAGATGCAAATTCAATATAGTGGTCAATTAGCCTCAAAGTCAGGAAGATCTGGGTTCATGTTCCTCGTTTTACAAATATCAGTTGGGCGCCGGTGGGCAAATCATTTAACTTTTCAGTTTGCCAGGAAGTTCTTTAAGACTACAAGTTGTAGATATGCATTAGAAAAGGGACTCTCCAGATCACTGAAATTACAGGCTCTCAGATCCAGTCAAAAACAAACATAAACATCTCTGGAACTGTTCCTTGACAGTTGCAAATATCACAGACAAGTTTCCTACGGATGTGATTTGAAAAAGTGTCATAGGGCCTTGCTGGGGTAAATACCTGCTATTTAAACCTACTGTGTGCGAATTGAAATGACGGAACACCAGCACCATTACACAGTAAAGCAGTGAGCTGTTCACGGTGTGAGCAGACCTAGGTTGAGGCCAAGAGGCCAAGTACTAGGACCAGCTTTAAAAGTCATGAATTAGGAGATTCTCATGATACAGGAGTTTCAAAACGGTATCATAGAGTATAAGAAGTAACAATAATGGGTTCCAGATTACTTTGTTCTCTTTTTGGATACTACTTCATAACCTTAGCCTTCCAATTATGCAAATTAGGTATCATAATACCTGCCTCATGGGGTGGGAGTGATGATAAAAGAAATATGGTCATCTGTGCATGTCAAAAGGCCTACAAATACTAAGTATTATTATAATTACCAGAATAAATCAGTTAATGAGAAACTAATTTTCCTTAATATGAAAGCTTTGAGTATTTTTGTCTTGTTTAAAAGTTGCATTTTAAAGTTAAAATGACCTTTAAAATCTCTTTTATTTTATTTTTTTTTATTTTTACCCATAGCAAAGAAAATAGGGAAGGTCTCTAGCCAGGAGGAGATGGTATGATTCAATAGAAGGAAAAAAAAAAACAGGCTTTGAAGTCAGATGACCTTCTATTTGCCTCCCTCATGACATTGGGCAAATCCTTTAACCTCCTTGGACCTCTGTTTCCTCATCTGTAAAATTAGGTGGTAGAATTAGGTGGCCGCTAAGGTTTCCTCTAGATCTAGATTTATGGTTTTATGACTATACTCTTTTCTTCCAATTTTGGAGATGATGGTTCTTTTGAGAGAAAATTCTGCTTTCAGAGGGAATGAACATCCTTATCTGGCTGATCTTTGACTGGCAGGGAAGTGAAATAAGTATTTTTTTTAAACTTCTTCTTCTTCTTCTTCGGCGGGGCAATGGGGGTTAAGTGACTTGCCCAGGGTCACACAGCTAGTAAGTGTCAAGTGTCTGAGGCCAGATTTGAACTCAGGTCCTCCTGAATCCAGGGCCGGAGCTTTATCCAGTGTGCCACCTAGCCACTCCTTTTTTAAACTTCTTAATGCCACTTAGAAATAGTCATGATAAATGTAAACTTAAAGTCATAAAGGACTTAAAATCATCAGGGTATTATATGAAAACATATATTAAAAAAAGAAATTGAGTTCTCTTGCTAGTCTGGATTTAAAGTGTGGATAAATGTATTGCTTTTGAAGTCATAGTTTAATAGGGTTGAGATGAGTAGTGGGGTAGGAGAAGAGTTAAAAAATATAGGATATGAATATACTGTATTTGTGTATGAATGATAATGAATGAATCGCAATTTAAAACTCTCTTTAGTGTCATGCTGTTGTGTCCAAAAGAACTGTTCCTTTTGAGGGTATGGGGGAATGAGTTATCCAGGTAGATTTTAGGGAGAATATAATGATCCATCATTTGTTTAGGTACTGTCTGCTACCTATTCCTAAAGATTGAAAAAATATGATTATGGTCTTGGTTAATGAGATATCACAAAAACTTACTCAGAAAGTGAAAAATTTAGTTTTTTGACAATTACATTTCCTCAATATAAAACACTTGGGAGGGCTTATGTAATTTAACTTTTCACTAATTGAATGGAATTTTGACTGACTCAATTAGTTGTTTTGGCATCTTGTAGATAGGCAGTCTATATTTCTTTTTACCTGTAACTAAGAAGGAAGCAGTTAAGACAGAACACAAATTACAGTAGTTGAAGAGAAGAACTTCATAGAAAGGATTATTTAATCTTATCTATACATTTAAGAATGACAATCAGTGACTAGTGTGATGAGCAGGAGTTTGAAGGCCCCAGATCCATTGAATAATAGATAACAAGTAACTATCAGGTAAAACTGATTATTTAAAATTTTTTTTGGTGGGGCAGTGAGGGTTAAGTGACTTGCCCAAGGTCACACAGCTAGTAAGTGTCAAGTGTCTGTGGCCAGATTTGAACTCACTTCCTCCTGAATCCAGGGTCGGTATGTTATCCACTGTGCTACCTAGCTGCCCCGGATTATTAGAAATCTAAAGCAGAGTGGTGAACTTAATATAAAATCCAGGTAATATTGAAGGCAGCTAGAGAAAGAAAACAATGCAAAACATGCTTACACATTACAGTATGACATAAAGGATAATTAGTGGCAAGGTTTTTTAATTTTCAGTTCTTCTATTTGCTTGTGTGGGTAGTGTTGAATGTAGATGAAGGAATAAGAATGCTATGATGAAAGTAAGAAAAATAGAAGAATCAGAAGGAAAACAGTGGCAGCTAGGTGGCCCAGTAGATAAAGCACCCACCCTGGATTTAGAAGGACCTGAGTTCAAATCTGGCCTCAGACACTTGACACTTATTAGCTGTATGACTCTGGGCAAGTTACTTAACCCTCATTGCCCTGAAAAAAAAAAAAAAAGAAGAAACCTTGGAGGTTATAAGACATTTAAATAAAAATAGTTTGAGGAAGACAATCTAAGTCTATAACATATATATTTGACTCTATACATTTCAAATGAAAGGATAGGAATGATATTTATTTATTCTGATAACTCTGTGACTATATTACTGCTAAATTACTCACAGGCTATTAAATGTTTTCCATTTTATTGGAAATGAATTATGTCCATCTGCATTTATTCATCTCTTTCCACAAGAGGAAAGACCATTTATATGAATGAAAACCGTCATTTCATTCCTTTCCTTCCTGTTAAGTCACTGACATAGCTATTAACTCTTCCCTTAAGTCATTTTAAAGTTAGAAGTCCCGTATGTGATTTGTTGGCTAAAAATAATTTAGAATGTTTTATTTTGACAGCTGTATTTCAGTGTATCAGGTTCAAAACAGAAGAGTTGGCCATGGCCTCACGTATGAATTTTGGGAAGACCATTTTCCTAACACAGATATAGTTCTCTAGGATGGAAAAGCTATCACAACCATGACAAATGCTATCATAGCTGAGGTATATCCATTCTTTATTAATTCTTTCATACTTTACTTAATGCTATCAAAATTAAAAACTGAAGTAAGAGATATGAGGAACAGTGGGGTGTGGGCACAGCAAGATATAGCCAGGAGACAGCTGAACATGCGGTGCTTATGCGAAAACTCTTTGGATCCTCTTGCATTTTCAACTTTGCATTAAATTCTTTTTTTTTTTTTTTTAAGTGAGAAGGGGTGGTTCCATTGCATTGTCAGTATTAATTGTCTTAGAATTTTTTCAGACTTTTCAATTTGGGAAATGATCCCAAATAAGATAAGACTGCTTGAGTAGCAGAATGTATTTGCATGGTACATATATTCTGATTAGATTTAGGATATTGCTCAGCCTTATAGTCCTTGTTTCTGACTATCCTTGTACAGCTGTGTTCAGAGTTTGGGACTAATATACTCGGGGGGGGGGGCTGCTCCTCAACCATACGCCTCATTTGAAACTTAAAAAAAAAATCTCATTTAATAAAGCAACACAGACAACATTTTTTTCCCCTACATTTTAGGATTGATGAGTTACATTTTTTATCTGTTATCATCATTAAAGAGAACATTGTTTCTCAATTAAGAGTGCATGTGTTTATGGCAATGTGGTCAGATATGTGCTAATTACATACATACAATATATATAAATCTTTGCTGGGAGAGTAGCGATGATTACATCACAGTCTCTCTCTCTCTCTCTCTCTCTCTCTCTCTCTCTCTAAACAGTTCTTAGTTCCTTATACAGGAAATGTTGCAGAAAATTTGGAAAGCATAATATATCTACTATGGGATTATTAATCTTTTGCTTCATTTTGACAATATAAGATGAATGATTTATTTTTCTCATAAAAGTCATCTCATTTTTAGTATTAGACATTTATTGAGAAGAGTGAATTAGGAATACAGACCTATTATATATCTAATTTAATTTAAAGATCTATTTGCATATCATCTTTTTCTTATGTCAGAATAATTAGGGCTATATTTTTCGATTGGATTCTGCTTTGAATGTATCCATCCATTTTCAAAATGAGGTGTTATGGTGATATGATGGGAGAACAACCTTTGGAAATGATGCATCATAGGATTACTCATTGAATCAAAAACCATTTATTAAGCACTTATTGAGTGTGAGGCACTGGACTAAGTGTTATTACAAAGGAAGGTAAAAATATTCCCTGACCTAAAGTAATTCACATCATAATGGGGGGAAAATAAAATGCAAATAACTAGGTATGTATAAACTAGATACAGAGTAGATGAAAGATAATCCCAAGAGTGTAAGGCACTAATAACTGGGAAGACAAGGAAAGGCCTTCAGTCAAATGTAGAATTTGAGTTGAGACTCAAAGAAAGCCAAGGAAACTTAAAAGGGAGGTTTGAGGAGGAAGAGCATGCCAAACCCAGGGGACCATTAGTGCAAAGGCAGGGAGGATGGGGCCCGGAGTGTCAACAAGACTCATGGATAACAAGGCAGACAGTAGAGTCAGGTCATAGAGTACTTGAAGGTAAGTAAGTTGCAAGATGACTGGATATGTAGGAAGGGGCCAATTTATGAAGAGCTTTAAATGCCAAGCAGATTTTATATTGAATCCTGGATGTAATAGGGAGACAATAAAGGTTATTGAATAGGGGAGATTACGTGTTCAAATCTATGCTTTAGGAAGATCACTTTTGCAGCTGGGTGGAGAATAGATTGGAGTGGGGAGAGATTTGAGGCAGAGACAAAGCAGCAGTTGAGAAGTAATGATGGCTTAAGCAAGGGTGATGGCCATGTGAGTGCTCAAAAGGAGAAATATAGGAGAGATGTTGTGAAGGTAGAAATGACAAGCTTTGGCAACAGATTAATTATGTGGAACTAGTAAGAGTGATGGGTCAAGGATGATATTGAGATTTTGAGTTTGAGTGACTGTGAGGATTGTGGTGCCTTGAGGGTTTGGGGTGAAATAAGCTTTGTTTTGAATATGTTTGAATTTGAGATATAATGGGAAATCCAGTTTGTAGTGCCAAAAAGGCAGATGTTGATATGGAATTGTAGCTCAGGGGAGGCTAGGGCTGGATATCTGGGAATCTTTTGCAAAGAGATAGTAAATTATCCTATGAGAGCCAATGAGATCACCAAATGAGAGCATACAGAGGGAAAAGAGAAGAGGGAATGAGATAGAACTTTATGGAACATGCACCATTAGTGGACATAATATGGATGGAGAACCAGCAAAAGAGACTCAGACAGAGTAAGTCAGAAAGACATGAGGAGAACAAGGAGAGAACAACGTCATGAAAACTTAAAGAGGAGAGGGTAGACTGGAGGAGTGACCAACAGTATCAAATGCTATGGAGGGGTCAAGAAGGGTGAAGATTAAGAAAAGACCATCAGGTTTGGCATTTAAGAGATCATTGTTACTTCTGGCCAAGACGGATCCTTGGACAAAAGGATGAAGCCCATCTCCCACGTTTCTTTCTCCAGGAAAAAATAAAAACAATACAATATCAGATAATAATGGGAATAGCGGAGACCACTACAGTTGTGACAATGCTTAGACCAGGATCCCCCAGGCCCAGGGACTAAGGTCTATTTAGCACTCTTATCTGGAGGACTCTTTTAGAGGACTCTTAAGATCCAATGCTTCAAACCTTAATGATCTAAAGGAGAGTTCCAAGAGGTAGTAGCACTGTAGGAAGTAGAAGTCAGAGCATGGACCCAGGTGACCTAGGCAGGGAGAGGGAAAATGAAAGGAGAGAGGATAATACTGAAAGTGAATAACTGTTGTTAGTAAAATGAATTTCCTAATCCTAAAAGGAAAAGATGAGAAGGAAAAATAAAATAAAAGCAAATAATTGGAAACTAACTACACTGATTAATTAAGGGAATTAAGGTTCATAGCAAATGCAGAAGAAATATTTCATTTTGCTCACCCATTCACTTCTACCCTAACTTCATATGGAATGGGAAAAGCATTATTATCTGAGAAAATTTGAAGAGCGAAATGTCCATTTATTATATCAAACTATGAAAACAACCATAAAATAAAAGTTTATTAAAAATCTCATTAACCCAAACAAAAAAATTTAGTATAATAAACAACATATAGAACAACATAGAACTTACTAGCAACTTATGTTAGGTCAATCTATGCATGGGTACAATAAAGACATAATAGGTGTAAATTAATATAATTCAAATTAGTTATATAAGTGTTGAATGGATGAAGAATAAATGAGAGATAAGAACATGGCAGATGAAATTAATCAGGGAAATTTTATAAAAGATGAGCTTTGTAGGGTAGTTAGGTGACACAGTGGATAGAGTGCCTGGCTTAAAGTCAGGAAGATCTGAGTTCAAATCTGACCTCAGACACTTACTGGCTGTTTGACCTTGGGCAAGTCATTTAACTCTGTTTGCCTCAGTTTCCTCATCTGTAAAATGAATTGGAGAAAGAAATGGAAAATCACTCTAGTATCTTTGCCAAGAAAAACCCAAAAGGCATCACAGAGTCAGGCAATGAAATGACAGAACAAAACCTAATCTTTGTAGATTGAGGGTATGAAGAAGAGAATGTTTTGCATGGTTAGTGATAGTCATGTGTTACAGTATTAAGGTGGAAATAAGCCAAGTGGCTAGAAGGGAGCAGCAAATGGGTTTCTTGGCTAGAGTAAAGGGAAGCTTGATATAGGGGAAGAGGTAGTTTTTATAGTTGAAAGAATCCCGGATCTGGAATTAGAGGACTTTAGTTTGAATCCCAACTGTGTCACTTAAAAGTTGCGTGATTGTGTCATCTAATTTCTTTGAGCCTTAATTTTCTCATCTATACAATAAAGGAGCTAAACTAGATGATCTCTAATGCTCATTCCAACCTTAAATCTTTTAAACCTAAAGATTCTATTTATATAGTGTTGATTAATGAATTAAAAGTTGATTTACATGGATGCTCTCCTTTTAGCCTTCAAGATTTCTATCAATGATATGAATATGTAGGTGGAATATTTATCAGATTTGTGGGTGTGCACAAATGCATCATATTATATAATCTGAATTTAGGATGATCAGTCTAGAACAATAGGTCAAAACTAACAGATGAAATTTGGCAGGAGGAATGTATAAAGTTATGAATTAATTTAAGTTAAAAAACTTAGTCTAAGTTCCAGTTGACTGCAGACGCAAGTCAATAGTGTGATATAGCTATCTAAGAAACTAGTGCAATCTTAGATTTATATTATTAGAAGTATAGGCAAAAGAGATCATATTGCAACTCTACATTAGCCATATTATACCTGGAGTGTTATATTTATCTCTTTTAAAAGGGATATAAAAAAATCTAGAGTGTGACCTTGATGGTGAATGAACTCAAAACTATTGTATCAAGAATATTTGAAGTAATTGGGGATGTTTTTTTTTTCCAGAAGGACCAATTTCTATCATCATCCCTTACACATTTCCATTACTTCCAAAGAAAATGACATGAAAATTTTCAAAGTTAGGAAAAAATCAGGTCTTACTCTGAAAAAAAGAAATATTCACAGCCACTATAGTTAGTAGAATTCTACTGTATCTGGGTCTAGTATAATCAATCTCTCATGCAACAAGCATTTATTAAGAACTTACCATGGGTTAGGCACTGTGTTAAGCACAGAGAATACATAGAAAAAGGCAAAATAAGTCCTTCCTTCAAAGAGCATACATTTTAATGAAGGAAGCCATATGTTTATGTGTTTGTGTCTCTGTGTGCAAATATTAATATTTAAGATTTATGCAAATAATACCGAATTACCTTGATGTAGAAAACAGTTATAGCTGGAGAAAGGGGAAGATTTGGAAAGGCCTTCTGTAAAAGGTAGTACTTGGGGGCAGCTAGGTGGTGCAGTGCATAAAGCACTGGCCCTGGATTCAGGAGGACCTGAGTTCAAATCTGGCCTCAGATACTAGACACTTACTAGCTGTGTGACCCTGGTCAAGTCACTTAACCCCCATTGCCCTGCAAAAACAAAAACAAAAACAAAAAAACCAACCAACCAAACAAAAAAAGGTAGTACTTGAAATGAGCTTTGAAAGGAACCAGGGATATGGTAGGATATCCATGCAAAGAGTCATTTGCCAAATTGTGTCCCTGTGTATAGAGGGGATGTTGTATGCGTGGTGTCTTTTTGTGGGCTACAAGAAGTCTTTTGGCTTGAGTGTTGCTGATTTGTTATATTGTAACCAGTGTTCTTTAACAACATATATGTTTGGATATACACATAATATACATATGTACACACACATATAGAGACACATATAGACACATATATGTCTTAGAGTTTAAAATGTCCATATATATATAGACATACACACACATATATGTCTTGGAGATTACACATACATACATACATATATACATACATATACACACATATGTATTTATATGTATAGATGTCTATACACATATTTTACACATATATAAATATATATGCCTTGGAATTAAAAATGTGAGGATCTTCTCTTCAAATTGTCATGATTTTTAAGGGCCATGAATATATCAGATCATAAATTTGTTCACCTTCAAAGTCACTTCCTCAAAGTACTAAATGTATGAGATAATAGTATTAGCTACTGGCAGTATGTCTTGTGGTTAAGCTATAGCAGGAAGGTTAGTTGCAGATCTAAAACTTGCTGTGGGTGATTTACCTGATCTGTACATCACTTTTTTTGGGTCTAGTCACTTTTCACTAAACCAAATTTTTAATTAAAAAAAATCATGGAACCTAGATGGAGGGTTAGGGTTTGGGAAAGGGTTCAGGGTTTGTGTGAGGAATGTAAGAAGGAAAGTAGTGTGGATGGGGGAACTTTTTCATGTGGAGAATAATTGCTTTTAAAGTCTAGTTTTATATTTCATTTCCTCTGAAGGCCACACTCAGCATCTCCTCCAATCTTTATCATGAATCTCACCGATTGTCATCACCTGCCTCTTAGTTGCTGTCACTATTTCTGCCTGGTTTCATTTCCTGTAAAGCTGTGCTTAGGCTGCACTGAGCTGTGGCTTCTCCACCTTCCAAAGCAGATTGGAAGGTATCCAAAAGTTTCAGTGGCTCTTGGGAGCTGAGCTAAAGTACAGTCTTAGTATGAAGTAGAATGATAAGTAAATGGTGAGCAGTAGACACATTTTACATCTCTTTCTTTGCTTTGGTTTCCCCCCCCCCCCCACCGGCCTTATTCAGATATCTGGTTTGCGTTTCTGAGGTACTCACTGCTGCCACCTCAAATTCTTTTCTCCTTGTTTCATAAATAGTTACTGATCATTTATGGTTCTTTCACTATTCTTTGAAGTTTTCCAAATGATACAATGAATGTAAATGGTTTTAAAATGTTGTCTGACAACATATTATTCCCAGGAGTAATTCTCAGTGAAAAGTTAGAAGTCTGGGGCAGCTAGGTGGTGCAGTGGATAGAGCACCAGCCCTGGATTCAGGAGTACCTGAGTTCAAATCCGGCCTCAGACACTTAACACTTACTAGCTGTGTGACCCTGGGCAAGTCACTTAACCCCAATTGCCCAGCAAAAAAAAAAAAAGTTAGAAGTCCTCTTTTGAATTCTGAGATACATGGGTTTTATAGAGGATGTTGATTTTTAACTTAAGTTGCTAAATGAGAAAGAATTAAATTGATGTAAGTTGATTGAATGGCTAGTTCATAAGATGAACTGCCCAAGCCCCACTTTGTTCTCTAGAGGTCTGTTCTTTAGGTCATATTGAACTGTGGCTTCTGTAATCTTTCACAAAAATGTGAGGCTTGCCTTCTCTTTGTAGTGTCTGTTGAGGTTTGACAAGGAAGGCAAAATAGCCCAAGATTTTTTTTTCCCCTTTTTTCTTTGTGTCAGCTAAGTACATTTTTGGACAAGTTTCTAAAATAATTTGATTCTTAACAAACCCATAATACAAATGACATCTCCTGTCTAGGACTGGGAATCTTAGTAATGATCACATAGCCCTGCCTGGCTCTTCTCTGTTCTTCCTCTGATCCTTATGCCTACAGCTGCAGTTTTAGAGGTATCTCCTACCTCATCAGACTTTACAACATGTTCTATTTAATACCTCTTGCCCTCTGACAAACCTAAGTTTGATCACTAGTATTAAGATATGCTGGATGTGTATAACCTATATCTGATTGCTCACTGCTTTAGGGAGGAGAGAGGGGAGGGAGGAAAGGAGGGATAAAATTTGGAACTCAAAACATTAAATAAAAATGTTTATTTAAAAAGAAAAAAAAGGGGCAGCTAGGTGGCACAGTGGATAAAGCACTGGCCCTGGAGTCAGGAGTACCTGAGTTCAAATCCGGCCTCAGACACTTAACACTTACTAGCTGTGTGACCCTGGGCAAGTCACTTAACCCCAATTGCCTCACTAAAAAATTAAAAAAATAAAAAGAAATAAATGTAAAAAAAAAAAGAAAAAAAAAAGATGTGCTGGGCCATAAGTTCTAGAACTGAAAGGCCCTCAGAGATTATCCAATCCAATCCCTTTGTTTTATATATAACACATATTGCTTCTGGGTTTACTCTCTCAAATCTCTACTATCATTGGTAGTTCAGATTCTAAAAAGGTGACTGTTATGTTTCTCTTTAGGTCTAAAGGTATCCCTAAGAGCCAAGGGGATAATTTTCTATTTTGATAGTTCATTAGACTCTATCATTGGCTCCCAATTATAATTAGACAATCACTTAATTAGCATTTAGAAATGGGTATTTACTTCAGTGGTATAGTTGGCACAAAAATCCTCCTCTGAAATACCATGGCACACTATCCTACCAGTATATATGGAGTCCAAGGGAGGGTGGGCTCAAGCTTAGAGAATATATGCAAAGGGGATAATTCCTGAGCTCTTAGAAGTCCCTGTGCTGGAGTTCTTAATATTTTTTTTCCCCTTGGTTATGGTTTAACTTCCCTTCTGAGATCCTTGTAGAATCTTGGATCTTGCTTTCTTCATTGAGCTCCATCTGTCTTACAACTATAGTTTTAGAGGTTTCTAAAACTTTAGAGGTATGCTGTCAGCTATTCCCAAAATTCTGCTAGGATACCAGTGGCATGTCCGAAATCCTCCATAGCCTTCAAAGCTCACAGAGTTTTCCTTAGTAAAAGGTGGAGGAGACTGGAGTGAAGGCAAAAGTTGGGGCTGAATTTCAGGCTCTTCTCCACCTTCCCCAAATGATTTCTTCACAATGGTTTAGCTGGAGTCTTCCTTCATTAAGCCCCTAGATGCTTGAATTGCTGATGCCAAACTAGTTCATTGGTTTTATATAAGTTATACAGAGCAAGACTATGTCTCTCAACCAATCCATATAGACTTCCTCTCACACCCAGTTGAAATGACTTTGATTATCAGGAGGCATCTAGGCCCTGATCACTATTCTGATTAAACTGAAATGTGTTCTCATTTGACCAAGGTAGCAGAGCTAGCTTCTCATCAGTTACTTTAAATGGGGGTGATTTTATTGATTGATTCAATCAACCCTCACCCTTACATTTAGACAAGGAAATTGAGGCCAAAAGAGGTTAAACAATTTGCCCAAGATTGTATAGATACTAATCATAGTTGACATTTATAGAGCACTTTAAGTGTTACAAAGCATTTTACATGAATTATTTGAGCTTTGCAAAAACCCTTTGAAGTGAGGTTTTTTTGTTTTGTTTATTTGTTTTTGGCATGGAGCTGTGATTTTATCAATGGGAACTTTCTCCACCAATGTAGATCAGCAATTCATATGTAATTTATGATATCAGAGAGCTGCTTGGGGGTACTGAGAAATCTTGACTTGCTCATGGCAACGTAGCCAGCATATATCATAGTAGGGATTCAGATACAGGTCTTTCTGATCTACCCCATCCTGCTTCTTGTGAGGTAAGCCCTACAGGTACTTTGACAGATGAAGAAATGGAAACTAAAAGATATGAAGTGAGATCACATAGGTAGGATGTAGCAGAACCAGAACACGGCTAATGTGATACAACCAGATGAGTCTGAAGGCAGGAAGATTTGAACTGAAATCTGACATCAGACATATACTAGCTCTATGACCCTGGGCAAGTCACTTTACTGCTGTCTGTCTCAGTTTCTTCATCTGTAAAATAGGAATAATAATAATAGTACCTGCCTCTTAGGGTTTTTATGAGAATATATCTACTTCTTAGGGTTGTTGGGATGACAAAACAAGATAATATTTTGTAAAGTGTTTCGCAAACCTTAAAGCTTTTATATAAGTGCTAGCTATGATAATAATGATGATGATTCAGATTTGGGCATCAAATCCATTACTTCTCATTTCAAGCTTGATGCCTCTTCTACTATACCATTCTGAAGAAACTTTATATCTTCTTATTCATCAATATTTGTTTCTTATGAACTGGTGTGGTTAAGAGAAGATAGGTCTGTATCTTTTCAGGGTATAATAAATGTTTGTTGAGTTAATTTCAAAGATGTATGCTTTCTGAAGTGTGCAAAAACTTCTAAGGTAAGGGATGCAAAAGTGGGCCAAGGAGTTTTATTGGGTCCTCATTGACATCCTAATGATGCCTTTGTTCTAGCAATGAACATATACATGGTGGAAGCACACCCATTAATAGTGCATTTGAAATTGATTGAGACATATATCTGAGTAACATTCCTGGACTTGGACTTTAAAAGGAAAAGCCAACCAGAGCTGGAGATATGGGAGAAAACTCAGGAGATAGAAGATTCATTTCTCTAGAGGGAAAGTCTACTAATCTGTAAGAGCCTTTCACAGAACCATGTGACCTCTGGAGAGAAAGACCTTTGTGGCTATAAAATGGCAGCAGCTGGAGGTGGTAATAAGGTAGTATGGAATTCTTGGGCTAAGCTAGGACCTTGCACATAACCAGCAATAGTAGAGCCATAGTAATGGTGGAGGACAGAGTGTGTAGGAGGGGAGAGAAGGATGAAAGAGCTAATAGACATTCTGGAGGACTTCATAATCAGCAGAGTTTCTGAGCCAAGTAGTAATCTGTACCAAGGAACACAGGGACAGAACCAAGATTTTGTTGTGTCATTTTCAATTGTGTCCAACTCTTCAGACCCCATTTGGAGTTTTCTTGGAAAAGATACTGAAGTGTTTTGCCATTTACTTCTCCAGTTCATTTTGTAAATGAGGAAACTGAGAGCAGCAAAGTCAAGTGACTAGCCTGGGGTCACACAGCTAATATGTGCCTGTGACCAGATTTGAACTCAGGTCTTCCTAACTCCAGACCCAGTGCCCTATCCACTGTACTACCTAGATGCCCAGAAGCAGGATTTTGTTCTTCACTAGTCCTTTGAATGATTTGGCCTCTGCTGATCTGAGGGAGTAACTCTAGTAACCCACAATTCTTTCCCCTTCCAGTAAGCCCTGAAATCTAGAGGAGTATATAAGTCTCCATAGGCCTAACCCAGAAGAGTTGGGTTGCTTGACTTTTTAGCAACCCTGAGGGATTTCTATTTACATGAGTGTGTTGCCCAATCCACAAGCTGGCCATAAACTTGCAGGACTATATAGGTCCCTGGGTAAAGCAGAAGCTTTCTAGAGAGAGGAAATGTGTTAATTTTATTGTTTATGGGTTGAAGCTTAAGTCCTTCTCATTTTAAGGTTGGTTTGTTTTCTTTCCTCTTCTCTGTGTGTTATATTTTTAACCTGAATGCTTACAAAGAAACCAGGGCCCTTATACCTTTTTTTGTATCATTCTAAGGACAAATCATATTCTGATAATCCTTGGTAAAACCCTTCACATGAGCCTGAGCCAAAAGAAAAAAGAGTGATTTGTAAGATGTACACAAGAATGATTCTAGTCTATGCAAACCTTGGGCTTTGGTTCTGAGCTATGGAGTATTAAGCATACATAGTTGCACTGTATGAGCTCCATTGAGCAGCAAAATAGTGTAATTGTTCTTAGAGTAAGAGGGGGTAAAACAATATAACTGTAGTTACCCAGTTATCATGTACTGAAATATTACAGGAATGCGCTATAAAGGCATACCCCTCTGTAAAGTAATGTTCTGAACTGCCAGGTGCCCATGATGATTGCTGCCTTTATTGCCCAAATGATCAGAGAGTCCCTGGAATGTATAGATACAATTATGTTCTTATCTTTAACAATAGTCTCCCTTTAGAAAGGGATGGGATCTGTTTGATAGATGATGTGATCAGGGTGGTTGTGGAAAGCAGTGCATCTGCTTGTCCTGTACATAAATTGCTTTAGTCCTTAGGGCTGTCTAGAAGATTGTCTCTTTGGTGATCAGTAAAATATTTCAGCCCAAAAGATTTGTGATTTTGTTGCTGCTTCAGAGCTTAACAGAGTGCCTGGTATATAGTAGAAGCTTAATAAATGCTTATTGATCAATTACTCATACTCTATTCACTGATCAAAAAGCACAGCTCCTCAATGTCTTACTGCATTCTCTTCAGGAGTTTTGCATATCATCACCTCATTGCCAATCTTCTGGAGACTCTCTCTGAGTTTAGTCAGATTGGTCTTCAGATGATAGACGCATGGTGTCTTCGTGGACCCATACTCAAATCCTTTCTAGCATGTAAACCATTGGCATTATTTGTTTTTTTGTGTTTTTTTTTTTGTAGGCAATGGGGGTTAAGTGACTTGCCCAGGGTCAAACCACTGGCATTATTAATCCACTCTGAGAATCAAGAATGGTTTCCATATCACAATGAGGGGATGGAGATGGGTCTGCTGACAGCTGTATTGAGGCTTCAAAGAAGAAATAAAATGCATTAGAGGGGAAAGAAAATATTTGTCATCAGCTCCTCTGAGGACAGTGACAAATCTAGCACTCCTTCCACTGTACCACAATGTATTAGTAACAGGTACACACATACAAGTAGAGCAATGGGAAAAAGATTTTTTAACATTTTCTACCAAAATGCGTTCCTGTGTTATTGGAATAATATGTGAGAGAAAAAAATCCAAACAAATATAGTACTGGCAAGAAAAAAAGGTCAATGCATCATAGAAGAATTGAAATATATACTGTAATATGAAATACTTTGTTATTTAAAATTAGAAAATACCATCCTTTCTGTATCACCTTGAGGAAGTCACTTCCCCTATTTGGATCTCAATTTCCTCATAAGTAAAAATGAGAATTTTAGACAAAATGACTTTTAAGACCTCTTATGATTCTAAATTGATGATCCTGTGATTATATTTTTATTGGGATTTTGGGCATTAGAGGATATGAGACCAAATTTTTCTACTCTACATTAAAATTTTTTTTTGGGGGGGTCAAGAACAAACCCAAGTAGGATTTTAGAGTTTTTTAGTAGGTGTGGCTCCCTCTTGAGTCTTTGTGATATAGGCTCTGTTATATAGACTTCAAACAAGGGCTTAAGATAACTCAGGTGGTTTTCAGGTAAGGTTGTTTGACATGTATATCACCAGGTAAAGTATAAACATTCAATAAAATTTGGGTGAAGTCAAAATACAAGCTATTGGGGAACACAAAGCAAGTGTTTTGGGCAGATCTAAAACAAGCACTCCGGCTTTCCTGGAGGGTCTCTAAGGTCAGCATGACCTATGAGTTCGAGGTAGACAATTTCTAGGCACATAAAGCTAGGTTCAAACAATATTAATAAATAATAAAGTATTTTCCCTACAGGTTACATTTAAGATACTTGAAGATACCTTGGCATTACATAATGAAGCTGATAGTACAAAATTTTGAGTGGAGATAAAAGCTTAAATTCAAATGGAAAAAAAGGGAATTGATGACATTTATCATATTTGAATTCCCAAAGATGAGTCTTCCTAGCTATAGGCTCAATATTCTATCTTCTCTGCCACCTAGCTGCCCAATCTCAGCCTTTCAGAAATGATGGCAAAAAATGTCCTTGAGCAGTCAAAATAAGTGTCAGAAAATCTGTTCACTGAATTTCATGAGTGTTAGTCATAGGAATGCTCTTCTGACCTTCACATAGAGCATATTCATTATTATTTTGGGCTGAGTTCTAACACATTTTATTATCTAGTATCCTAGTCCACATTAGCTCAGGATAAGCAAATTAGAAAATGACTACTAGATATAGACACAGTTGATTGGAACAAGATTCAACAAGTGATAGCTTGAAAATGGGGAACAGAATAGAAAAATAAGCAGAGAAAGCCCCAAAGGCATAGCAGCATAAGGCCTGTAAGTACAGGAACTAATATTAGTTTCAATAGTATCTGAGGGTTTCATGTATTACATGTAACACAGTATAATAATTCATTTCATGATGATAATCTTGAGCCAAGGAAAGGTTAAATTATATTCAACATACCATTTATTGAAAGTATATTGTCATAAAAGTATATTCTTTATAAGAAGGCAGGAAAATATACAATAAAGTTTAGAGGAATTTCTATAAAAATGATTACAATGAAAACATTTTGGCAGAAAATCCTATTCACTGATGAAAGAGGATGATGCTATGATAGTATCACAGATTCAGAGCTGGTTATCTGGTTCAATCCCCTCATTTTACAGAGGAGGAAATAGAACTTATTAAAGAATTTGCTAAGTAGCTTATTTAGTTACCCAGGTAGTAGTAGTAGATGGCAGAGACGATTCAGACCCTAGGCTACACACACACACACACACACACACACACACACACACGTGCGTCTAAAAAGTATTTTTTTTTGGAATAACCCATGGAGAATTCATATTTTTAATGTGCTTAATCATCTTTTGATAGACTATAATGGCTCTCCTGGAGCCCTGATCCAATCTATTAACCAAATAGACATTTTGGCAGGCATGCCAATTTAGAAAATGAATATTATATTAGGATAGACACAGGGGCTCCATATATTAGGAAAACCCATATTTAGGCACCTTTTAAAAAAAGCGTTTGGTTGATATTATAGTCTTACCATCCAAACATATGGGTTTTGTGTTCCTGAGAGCTTGTCCTTGAATATTATCTCATTAGCTAATGAAGTGACTTTTGTCTTTGAAAGGAAAGCTTGGATATCTGACTTAGTATAAGTGGCTGACAATTTATGAATAGTTTATGCTACAAAAGTTGATTTTGTAAATTAGCTACTCAGAACTCAGGATACATTTTACCATATAAACAATGCTATAAATGATAATTAAGTCCCCAGATTAGTCTACAACAGATTATTCAACTCATAATGTATTTGTCCTAATAGTTCAGGTTCGGGGTTTGGAGGATTTACTTCACCCCTTCCTGAACCCTCAACCCTGGGCAAAATTCTGAAAGCATCAAAATATGTTTTTTTATTTTATTTTTTTGCAGGGCAATGGGGGTTAAGTGACTTGCCCAGGGTCACACAGCTAGTAAGTGTCAAGTGTCTGAGGCCAAATTTGAACTCAGGTCCTCCTGAATCCAGGGCCAGTGCTTATCCACTGCACCACCTAGCCGCCCCCCAAAATATGTTTTTGACATTCTTCCTCTTTAATTCCACATCCATTTGTGGCCTCCTAGTTCCTTTTTCTTCAGGGTCTTTTAAGTATTTCAGGCCAAACTACAACCATAATCTCTCTGTGGTCCCCCTTCCCACCTCATTCAGGCATGACCTACCCTTCCCCCAAGTGCTCCAAAATTACCTATCATTCTTCTTCTTAATTAGAACTGCCATTCTCTCAGTTACTGCAAAATATTAGGAGGAAGACATTCTAATCAAATTAATTTATATTAATATCTGAAGGATATTTGCATTTTTAAATAAGTGTTAACACAAATGAATTTCTGACTGGTAGAATTTCAGGAAATGCAAAATTAAGTAAAAATTACAAGCAATGTGTAAGATCACTATCTAAATTTACTTCTGGGTCACCTCATCTATAAGCCCAACTTGCCTGTGAGTCTGACCTTGAGCATCAACTTCCCTGTTTCCTGCTTTTCAAAACTTCACCCCTCTTTTCCCTGTCTCTCTTTCCTCCCTTTCCCCCTCTTTCTCTTCTTTCCTCTCTCTGTCTCTCTTTGATTTCAAAATCCATAGGTTCTCTAAAACTTCAAATTTTTCTTTGTACCTTTATGGAAGTTAACGTGAGGATGTTGGTGGTGTTGAGGAGCAAAGATCATAGTTACCATTTGCATGTATAAGAGATTTGTAAATCATGTGTTTATTTTTACCCCGAGTAGCTTTCATAGTGCAGGTTACAAACTTCTTCCTGTGTGTTGGCTATATTAAAACAATACTTGGGTGTGGAAATTCATCTGCTGAGGCAGCAGATCTATGCTGCACCAAAACTGAAATTAAAACGGACTGTTTCTTTTGTTGCATGATGGTCTGAAATTTTTTCAGACCTGGTTATAAATTGGCAAAAAGCAAGAGTGCCTGATTTTAAGTCTTTCTTCACAGATCTCCAGTGAGAGAGACCTAGCTACCCATTACACTCATGGATCCCTTTAATAGTTAGGAAGTTTTCCCTAACTTACAGCCTAAATCCACCTCTGTGTAACTTTCACCTGTTGCTCCTATATTTACCCTTTGAGGACAAACAGACTAAATCCATTGACAGCCCTTCACATACTAGAATATAGTGACTATGTCATCCTTCTCCCTATCTATCTCCAAGCTAAACAATCCTCACATAACATACATACCAGTCTCTTTGTTATCCTCGTTGTCATCCTCTGAATTTACTCTAGCTTTCTCAGTGTCCTTCCTTGAATGGGATGTCTTATGAGAGGACCCTAATTCATATTCTGAATCTGCCATTAAGTTGTTTTGGGTTTACTTCCCTAAGTTGCAGTTTCTTCGCCTACAAAATGAGGTGGTTAGACTACTTCAGAGGTTCGCCGACATCTTTTTTTGGTTTCAGGATCCCTTTACACTCTTCAAAATTATTGAGGATGTGGATTATTGGTTTACCACATTAAAAATTTAAATGGCTAAAATTTTCAAACATTTATTTATTTATTAATTTAAGTGGCAATAATTTAAATAGCAATAGCAAAAAATACATTACATATTATCCTAAATAACTTTTTTTTTTAAAGTGAGGCAATTGGGGTTAAGTGACTTGCCCAGGGTCATACAGCTAGTAAGTGTTAAGTGTCTGAGACCAGATTTGAACTCAGGTACTCCTGAATCCAGGGCCGGTGCTCTATCCACTGCGCCACCTAGCTGCCCCCTAAATAAATTTTTACGAAAAATAACTATATTTTTGAAAACAAGAAAATTAAGAGTGGTATTGTTTTACATTTTTTTTGCAAATCTCTAGCTTAATAGAAGGGAACTAGATTCTCATATTTGTTTCTGCATGCAGTCTGTTATAATATGTTGTTTTGGTTGAAATACAGGAAGAAATTATGACTGAAAAGGGAGGAGCATCTTAATAGGCAAATAAGATTTTAGTATTATTCTGAAAATAGTTTTGACCTTGAGGACTCCCTGAGAGGGTCTCAGGAAACCCTGGGGTCTGAGGATCACACTGAGAACTCCTGGACTAGACAATCTCTAAGTTCTCTTCCAAGTCTAATGGTTTAGAGTGCCATAATTTCTATATGCTATGGGCCATTCACTGTCTTCACCCCTGCCCCATCCTCAAATAATATAGCTAAGAGGTAAGAAAAGGAAAATTTCATCCATCAACAAATTAAGTTGGCATGGTTTTCATATGCTATCACTACTGTGTTAATGGGGAAGGAACCTGGGGGAGGGAAATAAATATTTGTATAGGGCCTACTATGTGGCATGGTACTAAGTGCTTTGCAAATATGATCTCATTTGAGATAGTGGTATAGTAGAGTCAGAAGATATGAGTTCAAGTTCAAATTCTGACTGACATTTAGCAACTATGTGACCAATTCTAGGAAGTCTGTGTCTCTCCTTCCTTGTCTATAAAATGTACTATATAGTCCACAGAATTGTTGTTAAGAAAGGATTTTAAAAACTTTAAAGTTCTTTATAACTTTTAGCTGTTTGTGAATTTTCAAGTGCTTTTTAAATGTGAGTTATTATTAATATTGTTATTATTGTGAGAGCTGTTTGCATTTTGGGGGAAATTTCATTATAGACCAGATCAGGCAATCATGACGTAAAAAAAAAAAATAGTTCACAAGATAAACTCCAAGAAAAGTTAGTTTCTTTGTCATTTTAATTGTTATTTGGTTGACGTTTTCTAGGAGAGTGAATTGGATTCTCCTAGAGGCAAATAGTAATGCTTGTACATTGGTATTGAGAACTCCCAGTATGTAAACTCCCTCCATCAATGCAGATAGATCAGTAATTCTTATTTAACTTGGAATTTTAAGCTGCCTGGAACACTGAGAGGTTGTAGAGTCATGTGCCCAAGATGCTGTAGTTTGTATGGGTTTGAGTCAGGACTTGAATTCATTCTATTTCCAAAGCCAGATCTCTACCCATTATTCCAAGCTTCCTTTTCAAGTAAAACTTAAAAGTTAAAAAAAAATGGAGATGAAAAATTAAAAGGATATTTGGAGATTTTTATACAGAATAGATCTGACCAACAAGTTAAACTGCATTTTATTTTTAAAATTAAATTAAATTTTTTTTTTTTTGGTGGAGAAATGAGGGTTAAGTCACTTGGCCAGGGTCACACAGCTAGTAAGTGTCAAGTGTCTGAATCCAGATTTGAACTCAGGTCTTCCTGAATCCAGGGCTGGTGCTTTATCCACTATGCCACCTAGCTGCTCAACTGTATTTTATTTCAATGTTTTATTAGGATGTCATGGGTTTTTAACCTTAAGACTGTGCTGTTCAGTAAAAGGAAAAGATTTTATTGGGTTTGAAAAATTAAAAGCCCTTTTCTAATGCCATTGCAATCATTGTTTTTTACAAGAATAATATCAGCATCTATTCATTGTCTGAATTATTCCTTGTGGATTTCCATTCTATTAGGGACCAAATTCTGCTGTTATTTTCTTATTTATGATTATGTTTTCTGAATTTATAAAGAATCAGAATTTGTCTTTAGTAATTTAATCATTAAATTTATTTCAAATGGGATTAAATTACCTAATAATCATTTACTAGCATTTTGTAGGTGAATAATTCATTAGCCCAATTTTGCTTTGTGGCATAAAGTCTATGAAAAACTCCCCTGATTTTATGGAGGGATGAGATAATTTAACTTCCCAAGAAAAAAGCAGATGGAAGACTTTTTCCTTTGCTTCCAGAGGAGACCTATTGCACCCTAAAGATTGTAAACAGAAGAATTGGGTTTGTCTTAGGGAGATTCCCTGTGAGATATGAGCTCTTTGAGAGCAGTACCTGGTGTTTTGTTTGGTTATTTTGGTTGTCATTTAAGTTTTCTTTTTTCCTTTGTCTCTCCAGGGCTTGGCACATGGAGAACACTGAAATTCATGCTGATTTGACTTACTTCCAATTCTTAAACTTCTGTGAATTGTGGAAATGACTTGGAAATTAATAAAAGAAAGATGAAATCTGAACAAATCAAGGAGGGTGCAGGCTTCCAATTAAGAAGTTATTTTTCACTTAGTATGATGGCTTTGGGGAATGTCACTGAAAATTGAGGGGAGGATAGAAAATCATGCTTACTGAATAATCTACATTATTTGAGTCTTTAATTTCTTGGCAAAATCCCAAATTTATCCAATGATTACTTCTTCAATACTTATAAGTTATGGCTCAGAGCTCTCAACTCTGAGCTCACATGGATCAAACTGGGAGGCTTGTCAATAAATGATCTCTTGGTTCTTGTTTATTCTCACCCAGGGCAATCCTGGGAACACCTGTATTTTCCCCATTTCTAGCTCTCATCTAGGTATCTTCAGTCCTCTTTCAAGTACCAAGCTAAAGAGGCATGGAATATAGAACACACTTATTATAAACAATAAGAAATACAGAAAGGACCCACATCAGAACACAGAGAGCAGGACTATTTAACCATTTCTCATGTTATCAACTCCTTTGGCAGTCTGGTCAAACCTATGGACCCCTTCTCAGGATACTGTCTTTACGTAATTGAAGGAAAGGCTGAATTTTAGTTAGAGATTAGTGAAAATATATATTTTTTCACATTCAAGCTTATGGAATCCCTGAAAAAAAGGATGCCAGGTTAAGAACTCCTATTATAGAGGGAAAAAAATTCCTGAGTCAGACACCCTCCACCCTATCCTATAGATAAAGTTACACAGGAGGCAACTATTAAAGCGTTTTAATCTCCCTGTCACAGCCAGTGGACTTGTCCATTCACTCTTAGTTAAGTTAGGGAGAGAAAATTCTATTTACCTCTTTCCTGCTTTGGGGTCCAGACAGGATTCCTTCTTTATAGTAATCACTTCCTACTAAATTTTTCTGGAGTGGGGCGGATGGAGGGGTGCAAGGGGGGAGGGCAAGAAACCAACAACCACCATCACACTACCTTCCATTCTCTTTTCTGACTCTTGTCATTCTTCTCATCCTGACTGAAGGAAGGAACAATGGGGATGGCTGCTGCCAGCGAGGTTGACACCATACCAAAGGCCCCCATATCATATTATACCTCAGTGTACTTCAGTGATTTGTCATTTTGTAGGTGTGGTTATTCTCTCTACTAAAGCAGATCACCCATTTACAACTTTGTAGATAATTTTCTCTAAATTTATCCTTGTGTGTGTGTGTGTGGGGGGCAGCTAGGTGACACAGTGGATAAGGCACCAGCCCTGGATTCAGGAGGACCTGAGTTCAAATCTCGCCTCAGACACTTGATACTTACTAGCTGTGTGACCCTGGGCAAGTCACTTAATCCTCATTGCCCCTCAAAACCAAAACAAAACAAAAAGCAATAAATTTATCCTTGTGGTCCTTGGACTATATACATACAGTCTATCACCTGGCTCATACACTAAGCCTTTCCAGTCAGATTGGAACTTTCAGAGATGCTATGTATTGGTTTTTGAGGACACAGCTGCCTCCATGCAAAACTGAGAGATCAGAATAGGACTATTATTATAAAGGATTTTCACATGTATAGGAATATTATAATGGAAAAGAATAATAGACATAATTAGGTGAACCAGGTCTGAATTCCAGATTTCCTATTTGTTTTCTGGATGATCTCAGTCAAGGCAACAGCATGGTAGAATGGAAGGAATATTGGAGTCAGATGACTTGGGTTTGAATTTTGATTCTGTTGCTGCTTGGGTGACTTATGGTAAGGCACCTCTAATACCCCACTTAGTTCAAAATCCTCTGAATTTCTTCATGTTTTTAAGGAATACAAAAATACATAGTTAGGAAAAAGAACAAACATAAGAAAAAGATATAGTGTGTAATTAAACCAATTGTTGTAACCAAAGATTGGGTAATGGTTGGAGGAAAGGACATAAACATAGATCATAACCATTTCTTTTTTTAAAAATTAATTATTTCATTTTTTTCCTATTACATGTAAAGATAGTTCTCAACTTTTGTTTATGCAAGCTTTCCAATTTCAGATTTTTCTCCCTCCCTCCCCTCCCTCCCCCCCTCCCCTAGACAGCAGGTAATCTGATATAGGTGTTTTTTATATATATATATATATATATATATATATATATATATATATATATATATATAATAACATTAAACATATTTCTGCATTAGTCAGATCATAACCATTTCTTAAAGAAGTGTAAGCACCATAGATCAGTTGCTAAAAGGAGACCAGGGGCAGCTAGGTGGTGCAGTGGATAAAGCACTGGCCTTGGATTCATGGAGTACCTGAGTTCAAATCTGGCCTCAGACACTTGACACTTACTAGCTGTGTGACTCTGGGCAAGTCACTTAACTCTCATTGCCCCGCAAAAAAAAGAAGGTGACCAAAAGACCCCAAAGAACACTTTAGGCAGCAAATTATTTGATTTCTTTGCTTAGCAGAGATAGGGCAGCTAATAGCAGCCTGAGTTTGGAACAGCAATTCGCTTATAAAATCTTTTTAGAAGGTTATAAGCAATCCTACTAATTGCTTATAATTAATAAACAATCTATTAATCAATAGATCAGTAAAACAATGAGAATCAGTAGAGGAAAAAAAAAGTTTAAAGATAGCCTGGTGAAACACCCAACTAAACAAAGCCATTGCAAGGTCATTTAAGCATGAAACTAGGAGGATAAAACAGACCAAAAAAAAAATTGGAAAAAAATCTGTTAATATTTCTTTAACAAGTTAATTTCTTCATCACTGCAATGGAGCTACCACATTTGTACTCTTTTTTGTGTGTGTGTGTGTGGGGCAATGAGGGTTAAGTGACTTGCTCAGGGTCACATGGCTAGTAAGCGTCAAGGGTCTGAAGCTGGATTTGAACTCAGGTCCTCCTGAATCCAGGGCTGGTGCTTTATCCACTGCGCCACCTAGCTGCCCCCCCCCATATTTGTACTCTTAACATCAAAATCCTGGATAAGACACAGAAGGAAGGGCAAAGGGTACTGAAGCAAACAAAAATGGGGAGAGCAACTGAATAAACCAAGAATGGAGAGAGGGTATCTGTCTTGGAGGCAAGATAATTGTGAGGATGTTGAAGGATCATTTCTTAAGGTAGCATGATATAGTGGGAAGTATACTTTGGAATCTGAGGATTTGAGTTCAAATACCATTTCTTGCACTCTCTACTTGTATGACCTTGGACAAATCATTTACCTTCCGTGGGCCTCAGTTCCCTCAACTCTGTGATGAAAAGGTTGAACTAGATATCCCTTACAGCTCCAAAATTATGATACCTTGATCGTCTGATATCTGAAAGAGAAGTGACCAAAGATATGGGGGGAAAACCACCAAACTTCAAATGTTATCTTTACTCAAAAGAAGCAACTGAAAGAATGTCAATAACTGCTGACTCATGTCACCTTTATCATTCCTACAAGATTTGTTTGAGAATAATACACATACACACATACATATTAAAGGCATCATTGACAAAAGGCAAGAGAAGGGAACAAGAAGGCCACATCTTTACAGTTATGTAACTAACTGACTAAAAGATAGAGAACATAAGATCCCATTTTGCTTGTTTCTTAAGGATAAAATAAACATTTGATTTAGTGGAGCTTAAAGACTCTCTTCTAACAACTTGCCTCCTCCGTCCCCCCTCCTTTTTTTGACTAGGCTTGTGGTTTCACTGGTTCTAAGGAACTCCCAGTGTGGTTTTTAGAATGTCACTTCCCCTCTCTAAATTTCAGTTTTCTCATCTGTAAAATGAGAGTTGGAGTGGTAACGGTCCATGACCTTATGCTTACATACATGCTATAGCACATGGGGGCACTAGGTAGTGCAGTGGAGAGAGTGCTAGGCCTGGAATTAGGAAGCTTCAAATCCGATCTCAGACACTTAACTAGCTGTGTGACCCAGGACAAATCACTTACCCTCTGTTTGCCTCAGTTTCCCTGGCTGTAAAATGGAGACAATAATAGCACCTACCTCCCAGGATTGTGGTGAGGATAAAATGAGATAATAATCATAAAGGGCCTAGTACAGTACCTGACACATAGTAGGTACTAAAAAAATGGTTTATTGACTTGACTTCATTCCAAAGTTATTTCCAGCTCAAAGATTCTATGACCTTATGTTTACATATGCCTCATCCCCCTTTCCATCTAGACTATAAATTCCAAGATACCACTCAGAACTCCATATAAGATCTCCATATAATCTGCACATAAAATTATGTGTAGAAGCAATATGATATAGTGTAAAGAACCCTGGACCTCAAGTCAAATGAGAGCTCTATTTCAATGCTGCCTCAAAAATTTACTAGCTGCGTGACATTGAAAAGTCACTTTTTTATTGAGCTTCAGTTTACTGATCTGTAAAATGGGAATAATAGTATTTGTTATATCTACCGCACAGATTTTGTGTGTGAGTATGTCTGAAGAGCAAGTTACATAATAGGGTATGTAAAACAATTTTTAAACTTTAAAACAG
Source organism: Dromiciops gliroides (assembly GCF_019393635.1). NCBI lineage: Eukaryota > Metazoa > Chordata > Mammalia > Microbiotheria > Microbiotheriidae > Dromiciops > Dromiciops gliroides. The sequence continues at coordinate 381,712,508 of NC_057864.1, read as the reverse complement.
TATATAAACATCAGTTAAGAGAAATCATCTTTATACCTCTTCCAGGATCTAGCGCTTGGTGTTCGATAGAGGTGCAAGAATGCTTGTCAAATGAATCCAACTCCCATATACTGGTTGGGGGAGACAAGTGGAAGTCTTTGTAGTGAGATACTGGCATTAAAATGACTTTGACAAAGATCCAGGCAGCCCCTTCAGTGTGAAAGCCTGGGGGATCTGCCTCTCTTATCTGGCCACAACAGTAGCAGGGGAGTTTGGCCCAGGCACAGGCCCTTCCAGCTGTGTTGGGACTCCTGAGGAATCTGTTGCTACTGTTTGTTGTTGTTGTTGTTGTTGTTGTTGTTGTTGTTTTTTGGTGGGGCAGTAAGGGTTAAGTGACTTACCCAGGGTCATACAGCTACTGTCAAGTGTTTGAGGCTGGATTTGAATTCAGGTCCTCCTGAATGCAGGGCCAGTGCTTTATCCACTGCACCACCTAGCTGCCCCCTGTTGCTACTGTTTTTACTGCTAATGGAGAAGCTGGTTTATGGTCCTAATCTCACAATTATAGGCTGCACTGAAAATTGGTATAAATTAGATTTGGGGCATGGCCTGTATTTGGACTAGTCTGTTAAGACTTTCTGAGCATAAATTCAATTGAATTTGCTTCATCTTGGCTATAGAATATGTAAGGTTGATTGATGTAATTCAAGAAAAGAAAGTATTGTCTGAACTTCAGATTGAATTACATATTGGTGACTAGAGTTGATAGGAAATATTTGTGTAGTAAAGCTTATGACTATTAATATTTAAAACCATCTCCTTTATAATTCTAAGAACTTTTGAATATTTATTCCTTTTAAAGATTTTTAATTTTCTAAATGTGATTCTACCTCCACAATATCTCCTACATAATAATAGTATATACCATTTATATAGCACCTACTATGTGCCAGGGATTATACTAAGACCTTCATCTATTTGAACTGCACAACAAACCTAGGAGATATGTGCTATTATTATTATTATCATCTCCATTTTATAGATGAAGACTGAAGCAAACAGAGGTTCAGTGACTTGCCCAGGGTCACACAGCTATTAAGTTTCTATGAACAGATTTGAACTCAGGTCTTCCTTACTCCAGGCTCAGCTCTCTGTCCACTGCAGCACCTAGCTGTCTAGTTCCCTATCCCATCTTTCCTTTCAGTATTCCCACTGCTGCTACCCTAGTTCAAATCTTCACTACTGTTCAACTAGACTTCAGACAGATGAAATAATGTATATGAAATCCTTTGTAAATTTAAAGTATTGGACACAACAGTCATGGTTGCTTGTTGCTAATTGTTGCTATTTTCTAGCCCATATTACATTTCCAATATATTCTTTATATATTGTGACCAGATTTGGCTTCTCAAAATCTATTTCTTTAGTCATTGGCCTGTTTCAAAGCCCACCACAACCTGACGTCATCCACCTTTCTAGCTTTATCTCACACAGTTTTTCAGGCAAATTGGACTCACTGTCCCCTCTCCACTACTCAGGGTTTGCTGCTGATATGCTTTTTCTTATGCTATTTCCTGTGTCTGGAATGACCCCTCTCCACCATTTGCCTGTTGAAATCCTATCTGTCCTTTAAATCTTAGCTCAAATGCCCCCTCTTGCATTAAGTATTCCCTGATCCTCTCAGTCAGTAATGATATTTCCGCTTTCAGATCTCATGTAATACTTTGTTAACAACACTCTTATGCACTTATCATGTATTATTCTGAATTACTGTTAACCATATATGTCTCTTACTCCTGCATTAGACTGTGAACTCCACAAGAGCAGGGAATTCTGTCATATCTAGTCTTTGTGTTTTCATTAGACCAATGCACATGGTTGGCAATAATTAGTTGGCTGAAACATGGAACCAATGAAAAGCCTGAATATGTTCATTAAGGAAAGGGCACAATTTTATTTATCTTCAATCATTCATCCCATCATTCTTCATAAGAAAAACATTTATCAATATATACAAAATATACCTATGTGCCACAGTCATGCTCATCCATTCTCTTATAAATATATCATTTTAATTTTTTCAATTTAATTTAGCATTGGTTTATTGAGTGCCTAATATGTATATGCAAGATATTATTCAGGGCAGCTAGGTGGTACAGTGGATAGAGCACTGGCCCTGGATTCAGGAGGACCTGAGTTCAAATCTGGCCTCAGACATTTGACACTTACTAGCTGTGTGACCCTGGGCAAGTCACTTAACCCCAATTGCCTCACACACACAAAAAGATATTATTCTAGGTGCTGGGGATAGAAAGATGAAAAAACAACCACATAATCCCTGCCCTCAAAGAGTTTACAATCTTGTAGAAGGGCAGGTCAATCTACACAAATAACTTTAACAAGAAATTCCTAAGGTTAGAAGAGATTAAAAAGGTGGCTTGAAAGAGAAATTGCTTTTAACTGGGCGACTCAGAGAAGGTTTCAGGGTGGAAGTGGCATCTGAGCTGTACTTTCAAGGAGGTGATGGATGTTGTTAATAGGAGGAGATGCAGGGGAAATCTATTTCAGTAATGTGTGATGCAAGGACACCTAACCAGTAGGGGATAAAATGAGAATGAGGAATAGAAAGTAGTCCAGAATTTTTCTAGTTTAGTATCTGAGAAGGGCAATATGAAATAAAGCTAGGAAAATAAGGAGAAGGCTGATAGTGGAGGCTCTTGAATGGTAGGCTAAGTAGTTTTTGTTTGTCTGGTTTTTAGATATTAGTTCAGTAGGCCACTGAAAGTCTTTAATTAGAAGAGTGATAGGATCACACCTACATACCAAGAAGATTTTTTTTTTTGGTGGGGCAATGGGGGTTAAGTGACTTGCCCAGGGTCACACAGCTAGTAAGTGTCAAGTGTCTGAGGCTAGATTTGAACTCAGGTCCTCCTGAATCCAGGGCCAGTGCTTTATCCACTGTGCCACCTGGCTGCCCCCAAGAAGATTATTTTGATGTCAGTTTGAAGGATAAATTAGAGAGAGGAGAATCTAGAAGTTGGGAGACCAGTTAGAAGGCTGGATAAGAAGTGATGAAGACCTCAAATATGGTGGAAGCCATGGAAACTGAGAGGAAAGAATGGGTACAGGACTTCTTTCAGAGGCAGAATTGATAGACTCAACAGCTTATTGAACATGGGAAATTAAAGAATCAAGAATAGTTCCAAAATTCTAAACTTGTGTGACTGAGAGAATGGTGGTGCTACAAAGAGAAATGGAAATTTAAGAGGAGGGGAAGGTTTCAGAGGGGAAGTAATGAAGGAATGCTAGTAGGACATACAAACATAAAAGTCCAGTAAGCCAATGACCATGAAAACAACTACTATACTGCAGTCATTATTAGCCATTGTCAGCCAAGCTTAAGGGTATTTTGTAAATATCTAAAGAGAGTTATGAGGGCTAATGGAACACACCAGTAAAACGTTTCGTCCATATGATCTATATAATTTCCCTGGTCCTAAACCTGAAGAAATTGCTAAGGTACCTTCCAACTTGAACATTTCCATAATTATGTGACTTTATATAGCATTGATTCATGCTCATTTTAAATCAAATAGGGTAGATTTAGAGTTGCGATGGCACAAAAAAAGTTTTGTATTTAGTCTTAATTTGCCATATTTCAATATTTCCTTTTATATAGAAAGATACTCCCAGTACTATGAATATCTTATACTTTGTAAGCATTTTAGTCAAAACACTTTGACTTGAATTAGTGTGTGATTATCATTAACCCATGAGTTACATATATGGTTTCTACTATTATTACAAATATTTTATAGGTGAGAGAACTGATGCACACTGACTTAACTTGCCTAGAATCTAGTTCTTTAGACTTATACCTGAATGTTCTTTGTGTTATATCACTGCTTCAACTTTTGGTTGTAAGTACTTTTGTTGTTTGGTTGTTTCGGTCATGTCTGATTCTTTGTGACCTCATTTGAAGTTTTCGTGGCAAAGATACTGGGGTGGTTTACCATTTCTTTCTCCAGCTCATTTCCAGCTCCAGCTCACAGATGAGGAAACTGAGTCAAACAGAGTTAAGTGATTTGCCTAGGGTACTATAGCTAGTATGTTACAGATTTGAACTCAGGTCTTCCCGACTCCAGGTCCAGCACTCTATCCACTAGCTGCCCATTATTTAAATGTAAAAGCAGGACAACTGAAAGTGAAAAGGTTTGTGCTGCAGTTTGCCAACATCCTACCATCATGATATAGGATGTGTAGAGGAAAAAAAAGAGACACACAACAAAAGTTAGAATGTTATTTGTGGAAGAATTCTTTGTAAATTCATATCAAATAGTAGATTATTATTTTGGTGTGTGTTTTTAGTTTTTGTTTAGCTCTTGATGAAGAGAATAGAGAAGTAAAGAAAAGAGTAAATTAACAAGACTACTACCTACTTCCCTAAGAAGAAGGGGAAAGAAAGGAGGCTGGTGTGAGAAAAAAACTTATATGAACAGAAAACTGCTATGGAAATGTGATATGAATTATTATTATCATTGTAAAGTATTTTAAAATGAGAGATGTCATTAGTGACAGAATTTTGTTTTTAAATGACAAAAGCATGATGCCTGCCATAGTTATGAAAGAACTTTTTAAAAACTAGTTTTGATAGCCAACAAACAAAATGAACATGTGGATATTGACAGTCTTTTGGTCTTTGGCTTGAAATCTGTCTGCCAATAATACACCTTCAGTCTATGTGTAAAAATTTGAATGGAAAATTATTTTTAGTTATAGAATGAAAAGGGACCTAGCTAACAGAAAGAGCATTTGACGATTAAGGATTCTAAGGACTGAACCACCACTTTTCCTCTCTCATACTTAATTTGATGCAAATTCTAATTTGGAGTTCCCACATTTATACATAGGGGAGAAAGGACAGTCAAGATATAAAGAATAGTTTACTTCTCTGATTATATGCTCTATCTGCCCCAATAGAATGTAAGCATTTTGAGGGCAGTGGCTTTCATTTTTGTCTTTGTTTTCCTGCTTAGTATAGTACCTTACAAACAGTAGGTACTTAATACATGCTTATTTGATTGAAATGAATTGAACTAGGACAAGTAGGTATGAGGTGGTGTAAATAAAAATGATCAGAAAGACTCTGTTAAGAGTGCACCTAATAATACTAATTGCTTACTTTTATATAATGTTAAGGTTTTTGAGGTCCTTCATCTTTATCATCTTTTGATCTTCACTACAATTTCCCCAAGGTCATACAGCTATTAATCATCTGAGTCAGGATTTCACTTCAAGTGCAGTGTTCTATTCATTCTGCCATGTTGTGTGTGTTGTGCACTTGTTTGTAATTATTGTTATTTAATAATTTTAGAGTACTATTTGGGCATCTTCTATTGAAACATCTTAGACTGGTCTTCATAGCATTTGTAAGGGTACAGTGCTAAGACTCAATGACTAAGGAATGTGTGATCTGAGAATGAATGTATCATCCTGGTTATGCTCCATTATATAGTAGTAATTCTGTCAATTATTTACCAAAAAAGGGGAAAGCACTGAAGAATAAAGTCTTCTGTATGCTCACTGGCCCTAGACATTACAACAACTGGACACTGTTATGGCTTGAATGTAGTTTCAGTAGTTGAGAGATATTCTCCCACATCCTGTTTCATCACAAATATTTATTGTTTTATTCATCGGTTCTCCACCCTCCTTGTGGGCTGTTGTGGTTACTGTCATTTATCCAGAAGACCTAGGGAATGCCTCTATGCAATATGCAACATCTGAATGGGGTAGTGAGGGGGCCCCTGAAATTGAATGACATTAGAGTCCTCAACATTTTGTCCTCAGCTCTCTCTTCTCTCCACACTCTTTTGGTGACTTCATCCTTTCGCATGGGCTTACTTATTACCAAAGGACTCCCAAAATATATATCTAGCTCTAATCTTTCCTCTGAGTGTCAGTCGATCATCTCTAACTCAGTTGGACACCTCGATCTTGCTATCTGATTAGTGTCTCAAATGTAACTTCCCTGAAACCAAGCTCATCATCTCTCCCCCTTTTCTGATGATGGCCCAGCCATTATCTCATTATGTAGGCTTGAAATCTTGGAGTTATTTTTTAAACTTCCCCCTCCCTTACCACCCTCATTCAATAAGTTGCTGTCTTGTTGATTCTATCCCTGAAATAGCCTTGTAATCCATCTCCTTCTTTTCAGTTCCACTGCCATCCTGATTTTTTAGGTCTTTATCAAATAAAATGAGATATTAATTATAAAGTACTAAGCATAGTGACTAACACATAGTACTATCTTTATTTAAAATTTTTTTTTTCTAAAAATCTTTTTCTCAATTACATATAAAAATTTTTAAACATTCATTACCAAAATTTTGAGTTCCACATTCTGTCCCTCCCCTCCCCCTTCATTGAGAAGGCAAGCAATTTGACATAGGTTATACACATGCAGTTGTGCAAAACACATTTCCATATTAGTCGTTTTGTGAAAGAAAATAGAGACAACCCCCTCCCAAGAAAAATAAAGAAAGTTTTTAAAAAGTGTGCTTTGATCTGCATTCAGACTACATCAGTTCTTTTTCTGGAGGTGAATAGCATTTTTCACCATAGGTCATTTGTACTTAGATCATTGTATTGCTGAGAATAGCTAAGTCATTCACAGTTGATCATAATACAATATTTCTGTTGCTGTATAGAATTCTGGTTCTGCTCATTTTATTTTGCATCAGTTCATGTATGTCTTTCTAAGTTTTTTTCTGAAAGCATCCTGCTCATCAGTTCTTATAGCAAAAAAATATTAATTCCCCAATTGATGGACATCCCCTCAATTTGCAAATCTTTGACACCACAAAAAGAGTAACTACAAATATTTTTGTACACATGGGTACTTTTGCTTTTTAAAAAATTCATTTTTTTTGTATTGCTTGGTGAAAGGGTATACACAGTTTTATAGCCCAGTTCCAAATTGTTCTCCAGACAGTTCTTTACTATTCCAATTTCCCCTCATCCCTTCTAACATTTGTCATTTCATTTTCTGCCATATTAGTTGATCTGATAAGCGTGTGGTGGTACCTCAGGGTTGTTCTAAATTGCATTTCTGTAATCAATAGTGATTTAGAACTTTTTTCCATGTGACTATAGATGGCTTTGATTTCATCTGAAATATGCCTTTTCATGTTCTTGGACCATTTGTCAATTAGGGAATGACCTGTATTTTTACAAATTTGACTCAGTTCTTTATTTATTTGTGAAATGAGGCCTTTATCAGAGAAACTCACTGTAAAAACTTTTTCAAAGTTGTGATTAATCTACTCCATCCTATTTCTCCCCCCCATCTTTCTCTCTCTCCTTTCATCCTGTCCCTCTTCAAAAGTGTTTTGCTTCTGATCACTGCCCTCCTCTTTATCAGTATCCCTTTTCTCTTATCCCTTTCCCCTCCTGCTTCACTGTGGGGTAAGATAGCTTTCTATTCCCAACCGAGTGTGTATATTAACTCCCTTTGAGTGAATTCTGATGAGAGTAAGGTTTAAGTACTGTCCACCATACTCTCCTCTTCCCTTGCACTGTAAAAGCTCTTTTGCACTTTTTTATACCCCATTCTACCTTTTCCTTCTCCCTTCTCCCAGTACATCCCTCTTCACCCCTAAATCTAATTTTTTTATTATCCCATCATAATCAAGTCTTATCTGTACCCTCTATGTATACTCCTTCTAACTGTAATAATGATAAAGTTCTTAGGAGTTATGAATATCATTTTCCCATGTAGTAAATTCCTTATGATTTCCTTTTCCTGTTTACTTTTTTATGCTTCTCTTGAATCTTATATTTGAAAGAAAAAATTTATATTCAGCTCTGGTCTTTTCATCAGAAATGCTTGAAAGTCCTCTATGTCAATTAAATATCCATTTCCCCCTCCGAAGGATAGTACTCAGTTTTCCTGCATAGGTGATTCTTGGTTGTAATTCTGTCTTAGCTCCTTTGTCATCCAGAATATCATATTCCAAGCCCTCTGATACTTTAATATAGAAGCTGTTAAATCTTTTTTTTTGTGTGTGTGTGAGGCAGTTGGGGTTAAGTGACTTGCCCAGAGTCACACAACTAGTAAGTGTCAAGGGTCTGAGGCCGGATTTGAACTCAGGTCTTCCTGAATCCAGGGCCTGTGCTCTATCCACTGTGCCACCTAGCTGCCCCCTAAATCTTAAATTATATTTACTGTGGCTCCACAATATTTGAATTTTTCCTTCTGGCTTCTTGCAGTATTTTCTTCTTGGCCTGGGAGCTTTGGAATTTGGCTAATTTTATTCCAGGGAGTTCTCATTTTGGGATCTCTTTTAGTAGATTCTTTCAATTTATATTTTTACTCTTTGATTCTAGGATATCAGGGTATCTTTCTTTGATAATTTCTTGAAGTATCATGCCTAGACTCTTTTTTTCGATCATGGCTTTCAGGTAGTCAAATAATTCTTAAATTTTCTCTGCTCAATCTATTTTCCAGGTCAGTTGTTTTTCCAACAAGATATTTCATATTTTCTTTTATTTTTTCATTCTTTTTATTTATTTTTGTTTCTTGATGTCTCATGGAGTCATTAGATTCAAGTTGCCCAATCCTTATTTTTGAGGTGTTATTTTCTTCAGTGAGCTTTTATGCTTCCTTTTCCATTTGGCCGATTCTCCTTCTTAAGAAGTTATTCTCTTCAGTGAATTTTTGTACATAATTTTCTATTGGACAAATTCTGCTTTTTAAGGAGCTCTTCTTCAGTGGATTTTTATGCCTCTTTTACCATTTGACCTATTATGGTTTTTGAGGTATTATTTTCTTCATTATTTTTTGTGCCTCCTTTACCAAGCTGTTGACTTTTTTCATGATTTTCTTGCATCACTCTCATTTATTTTCTCAATTTTCTGTCTATATTATTTGATTGTTAAAATCCTTTTGGAGATTTTTCTAGGAATTCTTTTAAGATCTGAGACCAACTCACAATTTTCTTTGAGGCTTTGGATATAGCCATTTTGACTTTGTTATCTTCTGTGTTTGTGTTTTGATCTTCCTTGTCCCTATAGTAACTTTTTGTGATCATGTATTTTCTTTTGTTTGGTTTTTTCATTTTCCTAGCTGATTTCTTGATTTTAATTTTATAATAAAGGTGCACTCTGCTCCCAGGGTGAAGGGGGCATTGTCACAAATTCCAGGTTTTTCATGCTCCTATTTTCAGAGCAAGTATGGGAGTCTATAACTTTTCAGTTCTTTTAAGGTAGTGTGATCTAACCAGAGGTGTGGTCACTACTCTCCTGGCCTATGCTCTGGTCCACGGAAGACCAGAAGTACTCTTTTCCACCCTTGAACTGTGACCAGGGTACCCATTCCTGCTAGTGTTTTCCCTCATCCTGGGACTGTGATCCAGAAGCATGTATGGACAATGCAACAGAGTCCTACACCCAGCGTCAGCAAAGGGTCTCCTATAGTCTCCTTTTGATCCTCTTACTATCTGTGGATTATGAACTCTGGAAGCTTTAGTTGCTGATCCAGTCACCCTCAAGGCCTAATTCTGGCTTTCTGGGGGATGGCTTGTGCTGGGCTGTACTCTACTCTCAACCCAGTGAGACAGACCTTTCCTGCTAACTTCTAAGTTGTTTTGTTCGGGAAAATTATTTTATTGTATGCTTTTGTTGGTTCTGCCACTCCAGAATTTGTTTTGAAGTATTATTTTAAAGTTGTTTGTAGGGGGAATTTGGGAGAACTCAAGTGAGTCCCTGCCTTTACTCAGCCATCTTGGCTTGGTGCCACCCTTTCTCCCCCTGAGTAGGATCTTAATAAATATTTGTTCTCTTCCCTAATTCTTCATCATTTCTCAATTAGACTATTGTATTAGCATGTCAACTCATCTTCCTCTTTATCTTTCATATTGCTGTCAAAATAATATAAATGTAAAATTCTGCCCCTGTCATACCCCTGTTTAAAAACTTCACTCTTGTCCATAAGATCAAATACAAATTCCTTGGTTTGGCATTAAAGGCTTTTTACAGTATGACTCCAGCCCACTTTTTTGTTTTTTTTTTTTTTAGTAAGGCAATTGGGGTTAAGTGACTTGCCCAGGGTCACACAGTTAGTAAGTATTAAGTGTCTGAGGCCGGATTTGAACTCAGGTCCTCCTGACTCCAGGGCCGGTGCTCTATCCACTGTGCCACCTAGCTTCCCCCAGCCTACTTTTTAAAGCCTTATTCACATTATTCCCTTCTGTGCATTCTATTTTAATAATATTGCAATATCAGCCGAACCCTGTCCTCACCCTGTGCTCTCCTGCTCCCTAACTCAGGCAGTCCCCTTGCCCCAAATCTTCTGCGGCTGAAATGTTTCTTTTCCTGCACAACCCAACTCAAATTTCACATTCTCCATAAAGCCTTCATTGATCTTCCCACCTGAAAGTGTTTTCTCATTCCTTAAATTCTCTTAGGAGCAGTTTGTCTGATTCTTTTTTGTTTCTATTTCTCATTCAACCTCATCTTTGACCTTTTTTGTGTACATTCCATAATTTCCATACTAGAGTGTATACTCTTTGAGGACAGACTATCTTTAAAAAAAAGAGTCTTTGTATCCCTAGAACTTAATCCACTGCCTTGCACATCTTAGGTATTAATAAACAAGTGTTGAATTCAACTCGACAATGTTCTCTTAAGGTTCTTATTATCTTGAAGACTTCTGTGGCAGGTGTCCCTATTTGGCAGAAGGAAAGTGAATCTCCTTCTCTTTGGAAAAATTAAAGGAATTATTGCCCAGAAATGTGATTCTACTGCATTTTAGAAACACTATACTCACAACAAGAAAACAAGGTAGAAGAAAAAATTACTAGCCAAAAAAGCGTGGATACTTTAAAATCTGTTTAGAAATCTTAGGGAAGCAGTTTTCTTGAAATAAATGAATAAAAAGCATTTATTAAATGTGTATTATGTAAAAAGGTACTAAGGGCTGGGGATACAAAAGGAAACCAAGACATCCCTTGTCCTCTAGAAGTTCACATTCTAATGGGGGAGACGACACATAAAAACTTTCAACTTCAAATCAGACAGAGAGGCCTTATGGTCTTTAGGATGCAGGGGCAAATGGGGCAGTTAGTGTTCTATGGTTATTATTTTTTTGTACACGTTTTGGTGAACACTATGTTTTGTTTGTTTGTTTGTTTTGTGGGGCAGTGAGGGTTAAGTGACTTGCCCAGGGTCACACAGCTAATAAGTGTCAAGTGTCTGAGACCGGATTTGAACTCAGGTCCTCCTGAATCCAAGGCCACTGCTTTATCCACTGTGCCCCTGAGCACTATGTATTAATGTAGGATTTTGCACTACCATAGATAACCTATTTCTATTATAAAGAGTATGTCTTCATGAAAATTTCCCCTTTTAAATGAAAAGTATGGGAAGTACAACTAGGTCCTGAAGTGGCCAAATTATTCAAATTTACAGTGCGTATTTCCACTGGGCTGGAACCAATCACCCTATTTTATTTACTTATAACTTCAAATAGTGTGAATTTGAATATGTATGATCACACAGGGAATTATTTGCATTAATTGGGATCTACTTGCATCCAGATACTTTAACACTTTAAACATGTAGTCTCAAGTTCAAAATTTAAATAAAAAAAAAAAGCTTGAAGAAACTTGTTCTACTACTTTTTTGCAATACAAAATAAATTATGGAAGAATATAAGCAATAATTATATTATAAAGGCAATTATAATTTTAAAAGGTACCCACCCAGTGAATTGTGTTTTAGAGTGCTCTGTAACAAATAAACATAATTTATGTTATCATGAAATCTTATATACATGCATTCTATCTAAGGAGAGAAATATAAAAGTCATCAGGAAGCCCCCATATTTCCTAGGTTGTTATTTTGAACCTGCCCAAGTTTGCCTAGCTGTTCTTTTGCTTCAGTACTTTTGGGCCTGTCTAAAATGCATCACCCACTTCTACTGCTTCCTCCCCCACATGTTCATGCTCTCATCCTTCAAACCAATAGATTCAGTTTCGCTGTTTTGGTTAACACTTAAGTTCATTTTCAGAGTCAGTTTTTTTTTTTAATGGAACCATTGTGGGAGGGAAAATCATAATGCAGAAATCCTTGTCAGCAGGTTGGAGATTCTGCCTGAATAACCAGAGTGAAGGATGAGGAGAATTTGTGACTGGCTAGGAGGCTGCCACCTGCAGAAAACAGATCTCCAGGTAGGAACCCCAAATCTTTCTCTTTAATTATTTCACCATATTTGTTTTTGCAAAGAAGTCAGATCATCTTCACTTTTAATAGACAATGCAAAAATCCTCTTAGCATATAACATTCATGTTGTTTATTTAGATTCCTAGATTTCTTTCTAATGACATAAGGCTAATAGTTTTTTTTTTTTTAAAGGCAGGAAGCTTTACTGAGTTTTGAAATGAATTCACAAAGTGGGTCTGCAGGTTTAAAAATATAACTTCTAAGAGACATGATTTTGGTTGTTGAAGACCATCTGCTTGAAAAAGAAAATCAGAGAGCAAGACATTACTCAAAATTGTCATTTCAGAAAGGAACTGTTAGAAAACAGCTAACTGACTATAGGATATTGTATGTAATTGGCAGCATGTTTGCTAAACCTGAATTATATTTTGTCTCTCTTAAATGCTTCTAGAATATCCCAAGATTACCAACTAATTCTGACAGAAAAGGAAAGGGAAAGTCCACAAGTCACATCCCTTGGAAATGGGCTCAGCTTGTGACTTACTAAATTTACCAGAGCAAAAATCATTCTGCCAGTAGCTTCCCCACAATGTTCTCACATGGGGTGAGATTTATGAAAACTAAAATAAGTGCTGGTTGGGAACAAACCCCCAAAGCTGAAAAAGTTTTACAAAGAATTTTATTAAGTCATTTGGCAGAGGAGAGGAGAGCCAAGAAAAAAAAGCATCTTCCTTCTCAAATCTCTGTGAGGTTTACGTTACAGTATATAGAGTTCAGACAAGGGCATAGAGATGAGCAGCTGGTTGACCAGCACTAAGGCAGTGAGTTTTCAAAAAGGGGCAGTTCCCAGGAAAGGTTGCTTAAGATGAATATCAACAGGTAAGTATAAATATTCAATAAAGTCTGGGCAAAGTCAAAACACGAGCTACTGGGGAACCCAAAACACAGACAAAACACAAGATCTGGGTGAGAAGACCTAAAACCCAAATGTTTTGGGTAGATTCATGACCTGGGTGGAACCAAAACATTCCTTGCAGCCATCTCCTACTTCCCTGGAGAGTCACTGAGGTCAGTGTAACATTCTGGGTTTAAACAATATCTGGTCACATAGAGCTTGATTCAAACAATAATTAATAATTCAAATAATAATTAATAAGGTTTTCCAAATAAAGTTTTTCCATGTAAGAAACCAGAACAGGCATGGAATATGCAAGTCAAGATGCCAGGAATCTGAAATTCTCATGGAGCATTATCATGCAATGATTTTTGCTCCATGTGATAGGAAGTGTAAGAATAAGATGCTCCCTGGAATCCATCTCCATCTAAAACTACAAAGATTTTACTTCCATAGCAACATGAAGGACCCAGTTCTGTTGGAGGTGTGTATATACTAATGCATTCAGAGCTCAGGGTTGGAAGTGACTTGGAAAAAAAACAACCCTCTAAATCTTGCCCACGCATTTATGTGTGTATATATAATAAGGCCTTTGTGTGGGGAGACCAGAATTTAAGTGCATGTACGCTTCTCTCTCCTCTTTAAATGATCTAGCTTTTACCGCCCACCTCCCCTCCCCTTTCCAGATATGAAGCGAAAATCTGCAATTATAAAATGTTACTAGGATGAAAAATGCTTCTTTTCTTTTCTTTTCTTTTCTAATGCCAAACAGTTTGTTACCAAAGGGGGAAAAAGCAACCCCCACAAAAAATAACAGCACCACTGGGGTTTATGGGGCCATCAGGCTGCTTGTTCCACAGATTATTTTACTGAGTTCTGCTTTAGAGCTAAGAGAATTTCAGCGTATTCCCTTGCTCATGGAAAGAAACACATTCTGTTTATCATCTGTTGTCTCTTACATTAATTCAGGAACCATGGAGGGATGGCTGGGTTAGGCCGGCCTGAAGCACAGGGCAGCCATAATAATTCTTATGCCATCTTCTCCCTTTGGCACTTGGACAACTGTCCCAGAGTCTCTTCCAGCTTTGACATTTGTTTCTCTCTTCCTCCCATTCTCCCCAAAGCCAGATTTATCTTCACGGTTTGCACAGGCCTTTCCTTCCCCCTTTTCTTTTACTCCCTTACTCTAATGAGGTTGTTCACCCATCTGGTATCTCAGCCTGACAAAACAGAAACTGAAGTAACTATCCTGTGTATGAATAGGTGTTTGAACACTCTGAAATATGGCTTATACTTCTTTTAATAGTATTGTCTATGTGTAATACTGCTTCATTCAAAGAGACAATAAGGCAGCTCAGATGGCTCACTGCATAAAGTGCTGACCTGAATTAGAAACTTGTCTTAGATGCTTACTGACTGTGTGACCCTGGGTAAGTCATTTGACCATTCTAAGTTTCAGTTTTCCATGTGTAAAATGGGGATATTAATAATAGTACCTATCTGACTAGCTTGTTCTGAGGATCAAATGCAATAATCTAGGTAAAGCATTTTGCAAACCTTAAAGTGCTATCTAAATTCAGTTTAAGGTAATAGCAATCATGAAGTGTGTGTGTGTGTGTGGGGAGGGGGCATGGTAGGCTTGGGTTGGAATCTCCAGATAGTGAATAATATGCATGGTATATTCATATGCATATTCATAATAATATGCATATTATGGATAGCTAGGTGTTACAGTAGGTAAAGCACTGGCCCTGGATTCAGGAGGAACTGAGTTCAAATCTGGCCTTAAACACTAGCTCTGTGACCCTGGGCAAGTCACTTAACCCTTATTGCCCTGCCAAAAAAAAAATGCATGGTAAAATAGATAGCAAGGGTGAAGATTCCTGTTCTGCTTTTCTCCTTCCTATCTTGTCTAGCATTGCCTCCTCTGTTGCTCTGATTTTACCCATTATCCATATATATATATGTATATTTTGGTGACAGGACTTAACCATTCCATAGGTTCTCCATGCTCTATAGAAAGACTATGAGTATGGATCTGGCAACAGGCTATGTCTATTATATGAGCACCAAGCTAAGATTGGAGAGGCTCCTAGCTAGAAGGTTGGCCATGAAATGTTACATATTTTTGGCTAGTGATAGGAATATATTCAAGGGCAAAATAATGCATCCTTGAAGTAGGGACTTTGTGGTTTAGTGAAGAGGGAAGTCAGAAGACTTTAGTTTAAGTACAGGTTCTGCTATTTGGTACCTGTGTGATCTTGGGGAAGTCACAATTTCTCTAGATCTCAGTGCCTCTTTTATAAAATTAGGGGGTTGGATTTGATGATCTCAAGTGTCCCTTCCAGCTTTAAATCTATGATGCTGTGATGCTGGGTCTTCCAGTTCTATGTGACTGTGATCCTATTCGTGAGATAAATTTGTGTCTTCACAGCATGCTGTACCCCTTTAACCCACCTCCTGAATTTCTAATTCTACTCAAAGCTGGAAGTTTGATTCCATAGGTGATCCCTTCTATTATGTTCAAAAGTGGTCTCTGGTTCTGAGAATACTCACTTGTGAACTATAGGTGAACATGTTAGTAACTAAAGGCCATTAACAGGGTAGCACTCTTCTAGAAGGAATTAATTCTTAACATCATTAGTAAAATTCAATTCAAAACTCAAGAGAATCATTAAATACCTACTATGTGCAAAATGCTGTATTGGCCCCTGGGATACAAAAATATTTTTAAAAAACCCTTTTTACCCTCTACAAACTTATATTTTACTCAAAAGGTTATGACACATTTAACATTTTTATCAATGATGTGGATAAAAACATGGATAATATGTTCATCAAATTTGCTAATTACATAAGACTGGGAGTGATAGCCAATTGACCCAGTGACTGAATCAGAATCTCAAAAGATCTTGATGAGTTTTAGCATAATTGGGCTGTTAAATGAAATTCAATAGGAGTATATGCAAAGTCTTCTACTTGTGTGTAAATAAAAATAAAACTTTATCAGCACAAGAGAGGACACATGTTTTGACAAAGGTTATTCTGCCAAAGATATGAGAGTTTTAGTGGATTATGAGTTCCATATGAGTAGGCCATGTGATGTAGCAGCCCAAAAAGGAAATAGCATCTTGGGTTTCATTAAGAAGTACAAGTACACAGCTTCCAGGAACAGTGAAGTGATAGTGCCTTTGTATGGTCCTCATTAGGACTGCATTTGTTTCTGGGCACAATAGTTGAAGAAGGACATTGATAAACAGGAGAGTGTTCAGAAGATGGCATCCATGATCATGATGGCCTTGAATGTATGACATGGGGATGAGCTAAAGGAATTAGGGTTGTTTAGCACAGAAAATACTAAGGGATGTATGAAGGCAAACACTATCTGCATCCAGAGAAAGAACTGATAAATACAAGTATGTATAGAATGATTTTATACGCACACACACACACACACACACACACACACATGCACACACGCACATATTTATGTCTAATTCTAGTCATTTCTAGAGTGGGGGGAAGGGAAAAAAAGGAAAAAAAGAAAAAAAGAAATTTACATGATAACTTTATTATATATTTAAATGGAATATCAAGTTGTACATAATTTGCAGTTTCATTTGCAATCTTTTTTAAAAATTATACTATGTTGAAAATGCTTGTTTTGTACCACAAATTAAAAATAAAATAGAGAAAAATTATAAAAAAGGAAAAAAAATAATATACTAAAGCGGGGTGGTAGATAATGGCTATCATGGGAAGAGTGGCTATCATGGGAAGGATGGATTAGACTTATTCTGTTTAGCTTTCAAGGATAGAACAAGGAGCAATGGATGTTTCAAGTAACGTTGAAAAAAAAAAAAAGAAAATTCAGGACTGATATCAGGAAAAACAAAAAATAACTTCCTAAGAATTTTCAGAGATGTCTGAAAGTGGAATGGAATGCCTCAAAAGGTGTTGGGTGTCCTTTCCTAGAAGATCTTTAGGCAGAGGGAAGACAATCACTTGTTTGGTATATTATACTAGGGACTCATTTTATATATGTCTTGGATTAGATGGCTCCTGAGGTGACTTCCAATTTTGAAATTCCATGATTCGGATTCATTATACACAATTAAGTAAAAAATAAGAGAGAGATAGACAGGCAGAGAGTGAGAGAGAGAGATGGGGGTGGAGGATATAAAGAAAGAGAAATAAAGATGGATACCTTATGAAAATTTAAAGAGGAAGAAAACACTTTAAGTTGGTGTGATCTGGAAATCTTCCAAGGGATGTCAGTACTTGTGTTTAGCCTTGAAGAAAGAAAAGGATTATTGGTGGCTATTAGGATGAAGGATGTTTCATGCTTGAGGGATGGACTTTGGAAATGTATAGAGGTAGGAAATAACTTAGCAAGTTTTGGTCAACAGCTGGAAATTTTGAATAGTATATAAAATGCATGAAAACAGGATAATATGAAATAAAGTAGAAAAAGTAGTTTGTAGCTTTGTTTTGGAGAGTTTAAATGTTAGCCTAAGTACTTTATATTTTATCCTTGATGGATTGGGAAGCTACTGAATATTTTTATGTGGAGAAATGAATAGTTAATTCTGTCTTAGAAAGATGATTTTGGCAGGCTTTGTGAATGTTGCATAGGAGAAGGAAAAGACTAGAGATGGATGCCATATTAGGAGGCTATTTTATAGTCCAGTAGAAAGGTCATGAGGACCTAAGGTAGAGTAATAGCAGTTTTTGAGGACAAGGGACAGATATTGTGGGGGGAGTTGACAAATGACTAGATGTGAGAGAGGGAAAAGTCAAAGTTGATTTGGAGGCTTTGAATCTAGTTGACTGGGAAGATGATGATGCCATGAACACAAACAACAAAGTTTGGAGCAAGAAAAGGTTAGGTGGGAAGTTGATGAGTTCAATTTTGAGTATGTTGAATTTGAGGTACTTATGGGACATCCAAATAGAGGTGTCCAGGAGGCAGTTGGAAATACAGGGTTGAAGTTCACTAGAAAGAAAGAAGGATACATAAAGAAATCACTGTAGGCTGAGGCTATGTATATACACACAATTGGTTTGACTATTTTGATTGAATTGACCTTAATTGACCTGAACTGCATAGTCAAAATAATCAGGCAAATTAGTCAAGCAACTAGAGAAAAATATGAGCCTATTTTAAGTTCCAGATTTTTTCATGCATCATTAGTGAATGAATCCTTTCTCTCATGTGAAGACATCTGCAGAATTTTGATTTTGACATTTTTCTACTACCCCAATGAAAATCATTGTCCTCTTTTGGGGGGTGTAATCAGTTCAAGTTATGTGTACAGAATGATGGAAGCCAAAACTATCAGGTGCTACTCTTCAAAAAAGTCTTTTGAAAATAAAAATGTGTCTCTTCAGTAATTCTACCTGACAAAAACAGGTTGAGCATGGAGTTCTTAGGTGATCCACATCACTGTTGTGGATCCTGGTTACTGTATGAGCTAAGTAAATAACGAATAGAGTGCTAAAATCTTTGGTTTAAAATTAGTGTACAAAGTATCCCATAATATCTGACACCCTCTGCTGAATTGTTTCTTTTCATAAAATCACCGCTCTCACATTACTAAATAAAGAGCAGGAGCATTCAAACTGGACACTGGGTAATATGTGGAAATCCTAGCAGTAGCCCCTTGATAAGAATGGCTTTTTATTGAGATATCTAGTTTTGAATGATTATTACATTTCACTTGATTGTCATGACAGCAAGAATAAGAGGCTAAAAGGAAGGAAAGTCAACAGTTTAGTTCAGTTTAATTCAGTGAGCATTTATTAGGCACCTATTATCTATAAAAGAGGCAATACGGCATAATTAATACAGAATAGGCCTCTGAGCCAGTAAGACCTGGGTATAAGTCCTATCTCTGACATATATGTGCCAAGTGACACTCAGCAAATCAATTAACCTCTTATTGCCCTTAGGGAAATTCTCTAAGACTGTAAGAGGGTGTTTTTCATAGAAATTTCCTCCACCAATGAAGTTGTAGGTGTAGTGTTCCCCAATTTGCTCTCTTCTCTTTCTCATACATGCATGCGCGCACGCACACACACACACACACACACACTGTGAAAGGCACTTTATTCTGTCATGGAGACACAAAGACAAAAAGAAAAATTGTGACAATCATCAGAAAGCTGACATTCCATTAGGATAGGAAAAGACAAGGAAAGAAGATCATGAAACAACCCCAAAGAATGAGGAACACCAGGGAAAGAAGAGCTCAAGCTAGGCTAGAATAAAAATGTCCACCACCTTTTGAAAAAAGAAAAAAAAAAGTTGTATCTTTAATGGACTAAATTTGATTCAGCAAATTCATTTATTAAACTCCTAGTAAGTGCCAGATACTGTGGTAAGCATTGGGGATAAAAATACAAAAATGAACCACTTCTTGCCATCAACAAATTTACATTCTAATGGGAGGAGGGCCCCAGGAGAGGACAATTTGTACATAGAAAGTTAAAGACAAAATATATACAAGTTATAGACATTTTTTTCATGATGAATACTCAGACATTTGGAATTTTATTCTTCTTTTTTTTTTTTTTTTGCAGGGCAATGAGGGTTAAGTGATTTGCCCAAGGTCACACAGCTAGTAAGTGTCAAGTGTCTGAGGCTGGATTTGAACTCAGGTCCTCCTGAATCCAGGGCCAGTGCTTTATCTACTGTGCCTCCTAGCTGTCCCCCATTTTGTTATTCTTAATTATTAATTGTTTTAGATTTCCCTTGGTAACATGATTTATTCAGGGGTTTCTTACTGCCTTTAGGATAAAACATGAACTCCCTAGCCTAGTATTCAAGGCCCTCCATAATAATCTGGTTTCAGTTTTCTTTTTCAGCCTTATTTTATACTCCTCATTTCACAGAGTTCATTTCCTTACCAAACTAGACTAGTATCTGTTCACCAAACTTGACAGTCATTTATATAGGTTTACCTGTACATGTTTTTCTGCCTCCATGCATTTGTATAGGTCATTCATTCTTCATGAGTGGACTATACTCTCTCCTCTTTACCTTTCAGCATCCTTTTCTTCGGGGCTCAGCCAAGGGGCCAACTCCTCAGGTAAAAAGTGTTCTTTATTTTTCCTAGAACATTTCCCTGAAGCATTTCCTAGACCATGAATTACCTCTTCTCACCACCACTCCTATCTTACTTTAAAAGTTCTTTATGTAACTTCCACGTTCCCTAGTAGAATCTAAACTTATTGGCAGTGGTTATGTCATTTTTCTTTACTGTATCCTCAGCATGTAGCACAGTGTCTTGCAGATAGTAAGCACTTAATAAATGGCTGTTCAATTAAACTTAAAAAATGTTTTTCATTAGACAAATAATTGAGTGTTTCAGGCAAAATATCATACTAAGTGCTATGGGAGATACAAAGATGAGTAAATCATGGTTTCTGCCCTCAATGATGTTATAATCTAATGAAGGATAATAACAGTTTGGCTAAAGAATAGAGTTTGTCTTTGGCAGTAGTATGAGATAAGGTAGACGGAGTAGGATGGAGCCAAATTATGGGGAGTCTTGAAAGCCAGGTTAATGATTTTGGATGTTACTGGGCAGACAATATGGAGCCGTTTTACTATTTGGTGTATGAACAAAACTATGACTTAAGTGTTTAAATTCAATGATGACATATTAGATGTACTGGAGAGAAGAGTACTTTGATGCAAGTGTGCTATTGTCGATATTATTTCACTTGTCTAAGTGTGCCAAACATTGTCATTTCTGTCTTCTGATCACTTCTTTTTTTAGATAGCTACCTCTTAGTTCAGGGCCCCATAGCTTTTTGCCCAGACTCCTGCAACAGTCATTTAATTGGTCTCCCAGACTCAAATCTATCTCCAATGCAATCTATCCTACACATACCTGCCAAAGTGATTTTTAAAAAAATTGCAGATGTGATCATGCAATTCTCCTACTTAGTGAGCTCCATGGACTTCCTCTTGCTTATAGGATAAAATATAAACTATTCTGAATTTTAAAGCCCTTCATACTTGCCCTATTCTTCCTCCTAGTCTTTTTTTTTTTTTTTGCTGGGCAATGACGGTTAAGTGACTTGCCTAGGGTCACAGAGCTAGTGTCAAGTGTCTGAGGTCGGTTTTGAACTCAGGTCCTCCTGAATCCATGGCCAGTGTTTTATTCACTGTGCCACCTAGCTGCCCCCACCCCCAGTCTTTTTATATATCATTCCCTCTCCCTATACTTTTTTTGGGGGGCAGGGCAATGAGGGTTAAGTGACTTGTCCAGGGTCACACAGCTATTAAGTGTCAAGTGTCTGAGGTCAGATTTGAACTCAGGTCTTCCTGAATCCAGGACCAGTGCTTTATCTACTCTGTCACCTAGCTGCCCCCCTACACTTTCTAATCTAGACAAATGGCCTTCTCTCTGTTCCTCACAAACATCACTCCATCTTGCATCTCTTTGCATTGACTGTCCCCTGTACCTGGAATGCACTCCTTCCTTACCTCCGCCTCAGAGAATTCCTCCCTTAAGATATAGCTCAAGTACCACCATCTACATAAAGCCTGTCCTGTTCCCCCTAACACCTAATGCCCTCACTCCTAAACTAGTTTCTATTTTCTGTTTATTTTGTTCATATTTAGTCTGTTTGTACTTAGCTATATACTTGTTTTCCTATCTGTATGGAAACTCCTCAAGAGTAGTGATTGTTTCATTCTTGACATCTGTATCCATAATGCCTAGCATAATGCCTGGTATATAGTAGGTGTTTAATAATTACTTACTGAATTGAATTCAAATGAATAGGATTTGCATTAGTTTGGTAGCAGTGGGTGGGAAAATAGTAATGTAATGAAAAGAACATGCGGTTGGAGGTGGAGGTGAAGATGAGGGAAAAGTCCTGAGTTCTAGCCATGACTGTCACTTACTATCTATATATGTGAATTTGGGCAAGCCAATTCCCTACTGTGGGCCTCAGATGCCTTGTAAGAGAGTCCCACGGATTTATTTTCATTATTCCTTCTAAATCCTGTGTTCCCCAAATTTAAGAAGGGGTTGTGAAGGAGGGATCAGTAGGACTTTGCAACTGATTGGATTTAGGGTTCAGAAGAATGAGTTAAAGGTGATGCCTTGGTGAGAATCCTGGGTCACTGGAACAGTGCTGGTACCATTGTTGGAGGGAAGTCAGAAAGAAGAGCTGAGATTGTGCAGAAGACAGATTCAGTTTTTTGTTTTTGTTTTTGTTGTTGTTGTTGTTTTGTTTTGCAAGGGGTTCTTTTATATTGGAACTAGGGAACTCCCCATGAGAAAATTCTCTTCCAATGTAGAGCTACATTTTCATTGCCACTTATAGGTAGTCTTAGAAATCTGCCTAGATATTCAGGTAAGGTTTCCAGCAGACAGAAATGTAGTTCTGGAGGTTATTAAAGAGGTCAGGTTGGATGTATAGATTTGAGATTCAACTGTATAGAAGGAATAGTTGAGGCCACAGGGTGGATAAAGTCTCTGAGAAAAATGTGTATATAGAGAAAAGCTCAGGGATGAGGACAGAACTGTAAGGAACTCATATTTTTCATTATATATTTGATCCTTTCTGTGCTTTCTAGGTTGCACATATTTAATCAATAATAATCATATTAGTGGCATTATTATGACTACTCTTAAATTTTTTTAAGTTATTGAACTTTCCTCATGTATGTTTCATTCTTTTTAGAAGTATACTTAGAATTAGTGCATTTCTAGAGAGTTTCTTGTAAATGAAAACATGTATATTGAACCCTATTTTTCTATGAACTTCTATTCTATAACTGGATATGTGTTTATAGAACATTGTCCCTTGAAGAGGTATTCTCCAACAGCAAAAATAACCCAGAGCAGGTCAGGTTACAGCCTGGCTTCAAAGATACCCTCCATAGAGTCAGGTTGTTGTTTCCTCTAGTAGTACTGCAGGAATATAGGAAGGGTATTATGTGCTATAGAAGGAGTATATTTCTATATTGGAGAAGTTGGAGCCCTGAATAGTGGGGGTTCCTTATGCTGTTACCCTCACAGCATTAAAATTTCACTTTTTTTTTTAAAGTGAGGCAATTGGGGTTAAGTGACTTGCCCAGGGTCACACAGCTAGTAAGTGTTAAGTGTCTGAGGCCGGATTTGAACTCAGCTACTCCTGAATCCAGGGCCGGTGCTCTATCCACTGTGCCACCTAGCCGCCCCTAAAATTTTACTTTTTGATGCTTTCCCTTCATCCCTCCTACTTTGCTTAAGGACAGACACACCTCTGATTGAAGCTTCTTCATGATGGAGAGGTGGTCAGTTTGGCCCAGACTCAGTAGCTTCTGCTTTTTTCCTATCACAGTTTTTCCTTATTCTTTCATGAACCTGGATGCAAGACAGTCACTTCCCTCTTACTCTTGGTTATCATTTTTTTTTTCTTTTAAAAAATAAAGTCAACATATAAATGAAATTGAAAGGGTTTGCAGAACACTGAGGACTATCATTTGAAGATCAACTTTCCTGGGGATCTTGCACTGGTGGTTGTACTTGTACTTTCATTCATTTCAATTGTCTTTGTTTTTTTTTTTTCTCAATGAGGGTGAAGGAACAAAGACAATTGAAATGAATGCAAATAGTCAAACTAAAAAGATTCTGCATTGGCCATGTCATTCACATGTCTATGTCTGTTTCTATACACATGTATATGTATATACATATGCACACATACATTCATATATACATGTACATGCCTTGTGTGTTTCTATGTGTCTGTGTCTGTGTCTATGTCTATGTCTATGCCTATGTCTACATCTAAGCAGGCAGGTGGGGCAGTACATGGATTGTAGGGCCTGGAATCAGGAAGTCTCCTCTTCCTGAGTTCAAATCTGACCTCAGAAACTTACCAACTCTGTAACCCTGGGCAAGTCACTTAACCCTGTTTACCTCAGTTTCCTCATGATGCCTCTTGGGGTAAGTGTTTGAGGCCAATGTTCAACTCAGAAAGGGAGTGAATTCCAGGTACGGGAGATAGCTAATGCAAAGGCCTGGACATGGGAGTTAGAATAGTGTGTATGAGGAACAAAAAAGTAAAAAGGCTGGTCTGACTGGAGTATAGTATACTGGAAGTGGAATAATAATATATAATAAGGCTAGAAAGGTAGATTGGAACTAGATTGTAATTTATGCCAAATAGAGTTTAAGACTGTATTTTATCTCTACCTTCCAATATTGTGACTAGCATATAGTAGGCAGGTTGTCACATAGTAGCTGTAGGAAGAAATGTGGCATCAAAGATTACCTGATTTAAGAGTCATAAGCCTTAAGTTTGAACCCCGACACAGCTTCTTACTAGCTATGTGACCTTAGGTAAGTCATTTAACTTTTCTGGGTCTCATCTGTCAAATGGTCATAATAATTCTTGGAGTTATTATGAAGAAATCACTTTGTAAATCTTAAAATGATATACAGATATATGTTATTGTCAGATAGTAAATAAATGCTCGCTGAATTAAATTAAGATTGTGGGAAATGGGAGAGGTACTATAAATCTCAAGATGGGCCAATGCTATCTCAGTTTAAAAAAATGAGGAGAGTCTTCATTTTAAAAACCAGTGAGATTGATTTTGCTTTCCGGGACAATTATAGATTAGATTATAGATTATTAAAAAAATAGTTGGTCAAGATCTAGCAAAGCAAGCAGTGATGACAAAGAGTCAGCCTGTTTTCATCAAGAATAGGTGATGCCAAATTAGCTTCAAATTAGATAACTGTAAAGCTCTTAGCACAGTGCCTGGCACGTAGTAAGTGCTATGTAAATGTTAGCTATTATTAGACAAGAATGTTGTGCATATAGTAGATTTAGATTTTAGCAAAACATTTGATAGGGGTAGCTAGGTGGTGCAGTGGATAAAGCACCGCCCCTGGATTCAGGAGGACCTGAGTTCAAATCCGGCCTCGGACACTTGACACTTACTAGCTGTGTGACCCTGGGCCCTCAAAAAAAAAAATTGATAAAGTATTTCACACTATTGCTGCAGGAAAATGGGAATACAGGAATACAATTTAAGGAACTGGTTGAACACATGGACTCAGAGTAGTTGTTACTGGGTTAGTCTCACTGTGTAAGGTCTCCAGTAGATTCCCCTGGGAATCTGTGATAATTGACACCAGATACAATTCTGGACCTCGAATCAGGTTCGAATCCTGTATAAAGGCACTTTCTAGTTGTAACACTCGGGAATTCACTTAATCTCTCTGGAACTCAGTTTCTTCATCTGCAGAATGAAAGGGGTTTTGGACTTGATGGCTACACAGATGAAGAAACTGATTCCCTAAAGAAGTTAAGTGACTTGGCAGGTGAGTTCCATAAGCAGCAAATCCCACAGGTGAAATTTGAACTCAGGTCTTTTGACTCTACAGACAATGTATTTCTATGAATTGGATAGATTACAGACAGCATATTTATCAAATCAGCAGATGACATAAAGCTGGAAAGGGCAGTTATTGCAGTAGATGACTAAGGATCCAAAAAGATTTCAACAGGGTAGAATAGTGTACTGAACCAAATAAGGTGGAATTCAATAGGGAAAAAATAAATATTACACTTGGGTTCCAAAAAATCAGCTTCAAAGTATAGTAAGAAGGAACCAATTTATATATTTTTAAAATTGAATTTTATTTCCTATTCCAAATTTTCTGCTGTCCCTCTTCTCTTCCCTATCCATTCAGAAGGCAAGAAAAATAGAACCCATTACAGATATGTATGGTTTTGCAAAACAAATTTATATCTTTGCCATGTTAAATAAAGCAAACAAAAGAACAAAGTAGAAGAAAATATGTTTCAATCTATACCCTGAGTCCATCAGTTCTCTGTCTGGAGGTAGATAGCATATTTTGTCATGAGTCCTTTGGAATTGTGGTTGGTCACTGTATTACTCAGTTACAAAGTCTTTCAAGGACAGCAAGGTGACACAGTGAATAGAGCACTGGACCTGGAGTCAGGAAGACTTCTTTTTGTGCTGGAAAACCCCAAATGGGGCTAGGAAGAGTCAGATATGACTGAAAAGTCTTTCAATATAGATTATCTTTACAGTATTGCTGTTACTATATAAATTGTTCTCTTTGTTCTGCTTGCTTCACTCTCTATCAGTTCATTCAGTTCTTCCCAAGTTTTTCTGAAACCATTCCCTTTGTCATTTCTTATGACACAATAATATTCCATCTCATTTGTGTGCCATGACTTGTTCAGTCATTCCCCAATTGATGGCATTCCCTCAGTTTCCAATTTTTTGCCACCACAAAAAGCTGCTATAAATATATATTTTTTGTATGGATCCTTTTCCTCTTTCTTTGATCTCATTGGGTTATAGACCTTGTAGTGGTATTGCTGAGTCAAAGGGAATGTACAGTTTAATAGCTTTTTGGGCATAGTTCCCAATTGCTATCCAGAATGGTTGGACTAGTTTACAGCTCCAACCATAGTGCATTAATGTACCTGTTGTCCCCTCTAGAATTTGTCATTTTCCTTTTTTTTGTCATGCTAGCCAGTCTCATGGGTATGAGGTGGTATCTTGGAGTTGTTTTAATTTGGATTTCTCTAGTTATTAGTAATTTAGAGTGTTCTTTCATATTTCTATCGAGAGCTGTGATTTCTTTCTCTGAAAACTGCATATTTATGGCCTTTGACCATTTATCAATTAGAGAATGGGTCTTATTCTTATAGTTTAGAATTAGTTCCTATATATTTTAGAAATGAGAATAGTCTCAGGAGGAAACTATTTAGATAATAATTTAGAAAAGATTTAGGAGTTTTAGTGTATTATGAAATACAAGTTATCAATTTGATGTGGCTACCAAAAGTGCCAATATGATCTCAACACTAAGAGAAGCATAATTCCTGGGAATTAGGAGGTGATAGTCCCTCTGTACTATGCCTTGCTTAGATAACATCTGGAGTACTATGTCCAATTCTGAGCCACCAAATTTATGAAGAGCATGGATAAGCTTGAAAGTTTTCAGAGAAAAGAAATTAGGATGGTGAAGGACCTTTAATTTATGTTATCTGAAGATACATTACAGGGCCTTGAATTCATGTCATATGAAGATAGGTTGAAGGAAGTACGAATGTTTAGCTTGGAGAAGAGAAGTTCCAGGTGAGACATGGCAGCTGTTTTCAGGTATTTTAAGAGATGATGTAGGGAAGAGAAATTAGACTTATTCTGTTTGGCAACAAAGGGAGGCACCAGGAGCAATGGGCAGAAATTACAAATTATAAATTTTTGGCTTGATATCAAGAAAAAGAAAAGCTTCTGAACAATTAGGTCTGCCCCAACATGTAATAGGATGAGGAGAGAGATAGTGGATTCCCTCTGTTTTGTGGTCTTCAGTGGCCTCTTGCTGGGTATGTAATGGACTAGATGCGCACAGAAGTCATTTCTAACCTTCCAAGATTCTATAAGATGGTGTAAAAAATACCAGTCACTCAACCAATCAGTCAACATTTATTTCATGTGTCAAGCACTCTGTTAAGTGGTGGGGGATACAAAAAGAGTCAAAAAACAGTCCTTGCACTCAAGGAGCTTACAATCTAATTGGGGAGATAACAATCAATTATATAAATAATCAGCTATATAAAGGATAAGTAGGAAATGATTAAAAGAGGGAAAGTACAGGAATTAATAACTCTAAAAAAGGGCAGAATACAAGTACTTAGAAAGAAATGCAAAGTGTTATGGGGGTTACAGAGGAGGGATATGTTAAAGGTAAAATGGTTTAATTATAAGGTTTCTGTTTTGTCTACACAAAATCCCATTGCATGGGGTGGTTAATGTAGGTAGCTAGGTGTTGTAATGGATAGTGTGCTGAACTTTGAGTCAGGAAAACCTGACTTTGAATCATGCCTTAGGCATTTACTTAGTTGTATGACTGACCCTTGGCAAATCACAAATTCTCAGGCTCGGTTCCTTCACCTGTAAAATGGGGATTATAATAATGGCACCTACTTCACAGGATTGTTGTTAGGGCTAATTGGCATGTTAAAATGAAATATGTTAACATGTAAAGTGCTTTTCAAACCTTAAAGGGCTATATAAATGCTAGTTATTGTTATTGTTGTTGTATTTATAATTACTATCATTAATTAAAAAAAAAAACCCTCGGGAACAGCTAGGTGGCACAGTGGATAAAGCATTGGCCCTGGAGTCAGGAGGACCTGAGTTCAAATCTGGACTCAGACACTTGACACTTACTAGCTGTGTGACCCTGGGCAAATCACTTAACCCTCATTGCCCTGCCAAAACAAACAAAAGCAAAGCAAAGCAAAACAGAACAAAACAAAAAACCCTCCCAAACATTTATTTATTTGCATGGCTATGTGCTTTGTGAGAGGTTCACAGGACATTCTGTGTGGTTTTTGTACGTAGATCTCTGTAAGATCCAGCTTAAAAAGCCCTTCCCCACAGTGCTAAAAGAGCAAGGAAGGAAACCTAGGGGAAATCTGAACACATACATCCTCCTGTTTACCTTGGAGTAAAATTGCTTATAGGTATAACCATAACCTCTTTCCCTTAGATAATATTTAGCTTCAGTATATATTGTTTCTCATTTTTCCTGAGAACCTTGTAGAGGAACCTTTTGGGAAGATGAACATCTTCATTTTATCCATTTCTTTTAAAACAATTTACGTTGTGTGGGCTGACCTCAGCTCCATTTGTGGGACCAAAACTCAATTTTCCCTGGGTAGATAATTGCTTACCATACGACTTACGTTTTCTTGGTCAACAAGTTTCCCCAAGTTGGGACTATCTTTAACCATATTATGACAGGATGTTCTGTGTGATCATTGAAATCTTAAGATCTGTGCACTTTTAAAACTGTATGTGATGGAATAATACTGTCTGTAAGAAAGGATAAGCTGATTGATTTTAGAAAAACATAGAACTCACGAAATAATGAAAAGCAAGATGAACAGAACCAAGAGAATGCTGTTTATAACAACAGCAATATTGTTCAAAGAATAATTATCAACAACCAAGTTATTCTGAGTACTATAAGTACTCAAATCGACCATAAGTTACCTATGAAGGAAATGCTATCCACCTCCAGAGAAAGAATTGATAAATAGAAGTATGCATAGTATGGTTTTATATATATATATGTGTGTGTGTATATATGTATATATGTATATATATGTATATATGTATATATATATATATTTATAAAGCTGTGTTAAATGGTAGCCTTCTCTGGTACCGGGTGGAGAGAGTTTGGAACTTAAAATGTAACAAAAAATTAAATTAAATAAAAAAAAAAACATGACTTGTATAGAGGAAGATTATTGACTTGGAATGTGCTCATTTTTGTAACCATTTACAGGTTTGAAGTAATGAGAACCAATACACAGAAACCTTTGAATGACTGATACTTTTAGCTGAAATACTTTAGATATTTAAACTGATTTTCTTAAAAGGTGTAAACTAGAATGTATTTGTAGAGCCATATTAGGTAGGCATAAGACCAGGACCAGGGGTTTGGGTAGTAATGTATAAATCTAGGTCCAGAAAATTTAGCCTATTGCGAGAATAATCAGGGTGCTAGATGAATGTTTTTAAGTTCCATTGCTAAATGCTTATAAATATGGCTGGTTTGGAGGAAACAGGAACAGGCAGATACTTGTAAGGCATTCTGCTGCTATTTAGAGTTAGATTAAGGGCTGATCTGTACCTCTGTCCTTTAAATTTCTAATATGTAATCTGACATTTTTGTGGGAGAACACACACTGGAAATCATAAAATGAAATGATCTATGAACATGCAGATACACATATCCCATTTGGCAAATCTGGCACATGGGAAGAAGCATGAGATTCTGACAAAAGTGATGGACTTGGAAGTGGAGGACCTGAGTTTGAACCTTGGATCTACAGCTTACTCTTTGTGTGACCAGGAATACCAAGTCACTTACATTTTCTTGGTTACAACTTATTCACCTGTAGAGTCTTAACCTTTGTATATGTGTGATGTACCCCTTTGGAAGATTGGTGAAGACTGTGGACACCCTCCTGGAATCATGGTTTTAAATGTGTAAAATATATAAAACAAGAGTACAATGTATAAAACAGAATAAAAGAAACCAATAATATTGAAATAGTTATCAAAATATATTCAAAAGCCAAGCATGTTCACATTCCCCAGGTGAAAAACTCCCAAAGATGAGCTATCTCTAAGGTTTTCGCAGCTCTAAATCCTATGATTCTGCATTAAAAATTAGAACATGAAACTATTTCAAAAGTCAGTCTGATAATAATGTATTGGAATATAATTGAACACAAGGAGCAAAATGCTCTGTATAGCATACAATAAGATGTTTTAAATGAGAAATGGCCTTTGTAAAGCCGAAGCATTTTGGAGGCGGAATTCCAAATTGAGTGGATTCCTTTTTAGGATGCTAATGCTAGAAGAAAAGAACAAGCGGTGGCTCATATATATTTAACATTTTACAGTAAAAAAGTGCTTTACATACATTGTGTTATCTGGTCCTAACAACCATAGCAAGTCAGTTCTGTGTATTCTATAGCTAAGGAAACTGGAACTCATAGAAGTTAAATAACTTTTTCAGGGTCGATATCTAGTAAGCGATTGAGGCGTGAGTGAGACTCGAGTATTTTGATTCTAAGTCCAGTTTTGTTTTCAGTCCACCAATGTTGCTTTCCCAAGAGCTCAATTTCATACTTCCCATTTATGAGGCAAATGGTGTCGTATCAGTCTTCAGGCTGAGGTAAATAAAAATTTAATTAGCTCATATTACTAATCTATCAGATTTAGAGTCAGGAGACATGAAGTTTGGGTCTCTGTACTGCCATTTAATAGCTAAGCTATATGATCTTGGACAAGTCATTTTACTTGCTGATAGTTAAAGGAGGATTCATAATACTTGTACTGCCCATCTCATAGTTGGTGTAAGGAGTAAATGAGATGTGTATAAAGTGTTTTGTAACTGTGAAATGCTATACAGAAGTAATCTATCATTGTCATCATCATAATAGGCTTCTATTAGAAACTAATATGCTTTAAATAGTTTCTATGCTAGAGTATGATGTTGAACAGATTACTTCTATTACTTCAATCTGTCTCCAATGTCTGGAATGTTCTCTTCTTACTTCAGTATCTTGTAATCTTTAGCTCTTTTTAAGGTTCAAGGCATGTGTCACCTTTTTCAAGAGCCCTTTTCTCAGTCTCCCACTTTCCCAATCCCCACCATTTCAGAAAACCATTTTGTAGATATCCTGTATTTTCCCATCTGTGAATAAG
Source organism: Dromiciops gliroides (assembly GCF_019393635.1). Taxonomy (NCBI): domain Eukaryota; kingdom Metazoa; phylum Chordata; class Mammalia; order Microbiotheria; family Microbiotheriidae; genus Dromiciops; species Dromiciops gliroides. The sequence continues at coordinate 381,681,120 of NC_057864.1, read as the reverse complement.
TTGTAATTAGAGTACTAGAATATAACTTCCTTGAGGGCAAGAAAAATGTCATTTTTGTCTTTCTATCACTAATGCCTATCATTTAGAAGGTTCTTAATAAATGCATATTGATTAGTCTAATTTATTTTTCATCAACATTGCCCAGATAATTGAATAATCTGACATTAACAGCAGAGGCTAGATTAATTACTGGATACTTCATAGGATCATAGATGCAGTGATAGATGATACTTCAGAGGTCATTTAGTTATTGTCTTCATATACCCTGGAGATCTGTCTTTCATATGTCATTGATTGACCCCATGATTAGCACACCAGTATCACCTAACCAATTTAAACCAATTAACTTTTGTTAAGTGATAATTAATGAGAAGTTATAACAAAACCAGAGGTATAAATCCTGCTCTTTCCACCTTTGTCCTTGGAAAGAATGAGCTCCAGATGAAAGCTACAAAGCATTTGCCCAACAACTTCTCTTCCAGATGGGGTATGGCTGATAGACTAAATTACTTCAGAAAACAGTCTCTCCTCTCCTGAGTCTGATTCTTTGCTGCTCCGTGTCTCATCAGTGCCTTCTTGGGGCAGAACTTGCTTTGCAAACTCTGACGTGGCACAGTGGCTAGAGTGCTAAGCCTGGAGTGAGAAGATTTGGGTTCAAATGTAGCCACAGGCACTTAGTAGCTGTGTGACCCAGGGCAAGACACTTTAACCTCTGTTTGCCTCAGTTTACTCATCTGTAAAATAAGAGCACCTAACTCCCAAGGTTGTTGTGAGGATCAAATGAAATAATCATTGCCAAATGCTTAGCATTATGTCTGACAAAGAGTTAACACTGTATAAATGTTATTATTATTATTATTATGTAACCTCCATATATAACACCTCTTCACTTAACAGCAAGAAAGAAAAAAAAATGTAGAAGAAATGAAGAAATAGGTGTCCTGTTCACTCCAGCCATGTGCTGGCCTAAGTGGGGAGAAAGGAAGCTGGCAATGGGAGGATGCTGTCACCATTGTAACTACATGCTTCCCTATCAAGAAGTTTACAATAGTCCTTGACTATTTAAACATCAGGAGAGAGAGAAAGACAGAGACAGAGACAGAGAGACAGACAGAGAAAGAGAAAGAGACATAGAGACAGAGAAAGAGACAGAAAGACAGTGAAAGAGACAGAGACAGACACAGAGAGACAGAGAAGCTCAGATGTGCTCATTAATACCTTTTGAATGCCTACCCAATTCCAGCTCAGCAGCCAATCAAAAGTCCATTTCTTCACCATGGGAGGCTAGAAATAATTTCCCATGGAACCTCATATAAAATAATATATAATCCTCTTTAATAAAAGTTAATATCTGTATGTAAGTTGAAAGAATATGCTTTAGATCTTAAGAAGAATTGCTTTAGGATTATGCTACTCCTTCTCTAATCACACTTTACATTGTTTACAAAGGTGATCCAGGTTTCAAGGGTGTTGTATGTAAGTTGTAAAAAGCATTCGTTCTGGCTACTTTACTGTATATAATTTCCAGTTATGTCAATGTCACATCAATGATTCAAAACTACATATAGTAATCACTAATGTCTTTTAACAAGTCTTTCTAATATTAGTGAAATACCTTTGGTTTACTAGGCAATAAGTATACTGCTTAAATGCATTTGGATTTTTTTTTTCCAACTTGTAGAAGTGTAGTCTTGAGAATTTTCACATTCTGCTTCTTTAATTCTACTTCTTTGTGCATTGTTCATTTCATAAAGTTTAGTTAAAAGGTGTTAATTACTGAGGGAGTAAGTATGCTGTTGTGTTCTTTTGTTTTCTGTATTTTTTGTCAAAAAGCTTTTGTATAAATAATACAAATGTAGCCAAGATCTGAGGGAAAGCAGAAAATTGAGGGAAATTTTTGTAGACAGTTTATCAGATAAAGGTCTCATATCAAAAATATACAAAGAACATTGTCAAATCTATAAGAATATGAGTAATCCCCCAACTGCTAAATGGTCAAAGGATATGAACAGGCAGTTTTCCAATGAAGGGATCAAAGCAATTTATAGTCATGAAAAAATATTCTAAACTATTATTGATTAGAGCAATGCAAATTAAAACAATCTTGAGATATCTTTTGATACCTACCAGATTGGCTAAAATGATTGAAGAGAAAAGTGGCAAATGTTGGAGGTGATGTGGAAAAACTTGGGCACTAATTCATTGTTGGAGGAGTTGTGAATTGATCCAACCATTTTGGAGAGCATTCTGGAATTATGCACAAAGATTTATTAAACTACCTATACCCTTTGACCGAGCAATACCATTACTAGGTCTGTCTCCAAAGATGATTAGGAAAAAGTAAAAGAAACTATATGTTCTAAAATGTTTATAACAGCACTCTTTGTGGTGGCAAAGAACTGAATATTGCAGCGATTCCCATCAATTGGGGAATGGCTTAGCAAATTGTGGTATGTGATTGCGATATAAGAAATGATGAGCACAATGATTTTAGAAAAACATGGAAAGACTTCCACAAAATAATGAAGAGCGGAATTAGCAGGACTAAGAGAACATTGTATATAGTAACAGCAATATGATTTTAAGAATGACTTTAAGGGGAGGCAGCTAGGTGGCGCAGTGGATAAAGCACAGACCCTGGAGTCAGGAGTACCTGGGTTCAAATCTGGCCTCAGACACTTAACACTTACTAGCTGTGTGACCCTGGGCAAGTCACTTAATCCCCATAGCCCTGCAAAAATAAATAAATAAATAAATAAATAAAAAAAAACCAATGACTTTAAGGGAATAAGTTATTTTGGCTATTATAAATACCCAAATTACCTATAAAAGACATATGAAGAAAGACAGTAGGTGGTGCAGTGGATAAAGCACCAGCCCTAGATTCAGTAGGACCTGTGTTCAAATGTGACTTCAGACATTTGACACTTACTAGCTGTGTGACCCTGAGCAAGTCACTTAACCCTCATTGCCCCACAAAAAGAAAGAAAAAAAATAAAGACACTATCTGCATCCAGAGAAAGAACTGACAAATAGAAATATGTATAGAATAATTTTACATATATACACATATATTTATATACGTACATATATCTATATATTTCTCTATATATGTCCATTTGTGTCTAATGGTAGCCATCTTTAGGCCCGGGTAGGAGGAGGGTAAAAAAAGAAAAAAAAAGAAATTTACATCTCAATTTTGTGTTATATTTGAAAGGAATTGCAAGTTATGCTTAGTAGATTTGCAGTTTCATGTACAATCATCTTTTTTATTGCACTGTTATAGAAATGCTTGTTTTATTCTATAAATAGGTATTAATGTAAAAAGAAAGGGAAAAAAGAAAAAAAAAGAATGGCTATATTCTGGAGACTGTGGAGGAACCCTGGAAGTCAGGGCCTCTTTCTTTGTAATTCTTCTAAACTACCTTCTCTACTTTCCCCAACCCAAAGTTGCTGGAGGAAATGACTAAACCATGTAAACTGGGTCATTTATGCTAACTAATCTCAATACCTCCTTCACTGCTGCAGACATGGCAATTTAAAAACCAATATTTTATTTACTCCCTATTTCGTTCTTCACAATGGCTATCTAAAGACTTCTTTCCTCAAGTCCCCATCTCAAGCAAAACAAATTCACAAAGTGGCCACATCTCTTTCTGTATCTTGAGTCTATTGCTTCTCTGTCCAGAGTTATATAATGTGCTTTATGGGTTTTCTAGAGACATCATTGGTCATTATATTGAACATAGTTCTTAAATTTTTCAAAGTTGCTTTTCTTTACAATGTTGTTCTTGCACACATTGTTCCCCTGGTTCTGTTCACTTCTTGTTCCCCTGTTGAGTTTGATGTATTTCTACACCAACATGTGTCTATATGTGTATTGTGTATCTACTATTCCAAGCCTTTCTTGTCTATTTCAGAGGAGTGAAGTTAATCTTATACCTACTCCTCCTCATCCTTCACTTCATATTTGTTTTCTCTTCTAAATCCAGTTTTGAGAAGTGCAAATACCACCTTTCTTCTTTCTATCTATACCAGTGTATTATTTTTACCCTCCCCTCTCTTTCTCCTTTTAAACTTCTTAGAACAAAAGCAATTCATCCTCACACTCTCCATTTCTCTCATATAAACTCCCTTAAATAACCTTTGAGGACATTAGGGTTCTGAAGGGACACATTTCTCCTCCCCTTATTAGAATGTTAGCACAGCATTATCTTATAGCTTCTTCTAATTTCTCAGATAAATTTACCTTTCTAGGTTTCTCTGAATTCTTCTGTTTGAATTTAATAGTTCTTCCTCAGCTCTTGAAAATCCTCTACTCCATTGAAAATCCATCCCCCCCACCATGGGATTATTTTTAGCTACTCATTCTTGATCATAAGCCTATATATTTTTCCCTTTAGAATGTTACAAGCTGTGTCAATTATGATAAAAGTTTCTAGATCTTGTGTGATTCTTACTCTGGTTCCTTGATACTTGAACTGCTTCTTTCATGATTACTTATGTTATTTATTCTTTCATGTAAGAGTCCTGAATTTTGTCTTTGACATTTCTTTGACTTTTCCATTTGGGGGTTATTTCAGGAGGAAGTGAGTGGATTCTTTTTATCTTCACTTTGCCTTCTGGTTCTAATATATTTGGTAGTTTTCATTTATGATTTCTATATTTCAGTTATGATTTGGTACTAGATATCATACACTTCCTTTGATTTTTCTTAATCCTTTGAACTTGTTATAAAATTTCTATCTCATGGAATCAATGATTTCCCCTTTGTCTATTCTAGTTTTCAGGAAATTCACTACTTGTCTAGGGTTTACCACTTTCTCATCTAAGGAAGTGTGGTATGGTGGGATGGGGTAAGCACAGATCTAATCTGAAGGTGAGTTTATTAACAATACTGTATCTAGAGGATATAATGGAAGGTTAAGGTAAAGTGGGATGGGGCTATGAGAAGGATAAGGATAGATGGGTATGATGGAGTAGAAGTGGTGTACAGGGAAGAGAACTTGGATTTAGGCATTATTCAACTTAGAATACAAAAGATTCTGCATAGGCCATAGGGAAGTAAATAGTCATACCCTTCACAATAGTAATAGGGATGCTAATTTTTCATTATCAATCTGTAAGCAAAAAAGAAGATGGAAACATCAGGGTGGGACTGGGGAGTGGTCATTGGTGGACCATATGGCAAGTCTCTGGTCCTGTCTCATAATTGTCAGGGCAGGTATTTATGGAATATTAGGATCTGGCTGGATATAGAGGTATGAAACAGTGTAGGAGATATTCAACATCCAATCAATCAATTAATCAATTGACAAGTATTTATTAAGTGACTGCTATATGCTAAGGATTGTACTAAGTGTTGGGGACAAAAAGACAAAAAATGCAAATAATTTCTACTGTCAAATCTAATGTTTCAATTTTGCTCTTTCTTCACCTTATTTGTTTCCATTTTCTCTCAGGTTAGTCCCTCATTATAAATTTCTTGGACTATTATATATGCATTTAATTGGTTTCTTTGCCTCTAGTCTCTACTTAAAAATTTTTTTTTGAGGCAATCAGGGTTAAGTGATTTAGCCAGGATAATATAGTTAGTGTCTGAGGTCGGATTTGAACTCAGGTGTTCCTGACTCCAGGGCTGTGCTATATCCACTGCACCACCTAGCTTCTAACCTTTCTAATCTATTCTTCATAATCATATAATAGTCATAATATACTGTTCTGATCATGTTGTCCCTCTAATTAAAACCTATTACTTACCAAATGAAGTATGAATCTCTTTTCCTGACATTTAAAGTCTCTCACAATCTGACCTCATTTTACCTTATAGAGATATCCTTACATTACTTCCCATCGCACTCTACATATGGATCAAAATGGACTATTTTCCCATCAATGCTCTTCCCTCTCTAGTCTCCATGCCTCTTTTTACATGTTCTTTTGTACCTGGAATGGGCACTTCCCCTATTCCTGCCTGTTGAAATCTAACCCTTTCTTTAGGTCTTAATTCAGGTGCTACTTCTGCCATGATCTCCAAGCTGAAAATGGTTTCTCCTTCAGCTAACACTTCATTATTTGCAGCTCTCCTCTGCATTTTTCACATCCTATTTTGTATGTTAGCTATAATAATCTCATTGAGGGCAAGGGATGTGTCTTATTTCAATCTCATATCAAAGCCTAATACCTTGCAATTTCTAAGTGCCTAATACATATTTGTCAGATTTATTTGGACAACTCTTCATGGCAAAAGAGAGAGATGATGCAAGAACTCAGCACCAAATTTAGGTGTTTCTCTAGCATGTCATAGACACAGTCAACTAGAGGGCACCAATGAACACTCCCCATCTGGATCCCTAAAAGTAGGCCAAATAGACTGTCGGCACATATGCACAGGAGCGAAACGTGAATGCTTTGCGTAATCTCAGGACTAAAAATAATTTTCACCTGTATTTATAGCTGTGTTATCATACTTGAAGAGAGTGAGGTAGAACCTAGCTACCAGCTTAGGAATGAAAAAGGATTGTTGTTATTATTCCTGGAGAAGGAACATTTACCACTTGATGTTCTACTATTTAAGAGAAAGGTTTTAATGTTTGTTAAAAGCTTTAGAGTTGCTGTTAATATGTTTCTGATTGTATATGCTGATAGCATTAATGTGTTGGGATAAATTCCATAGGAGGGAAGATTCTTTGGAGGACCTTTCGAAAGATAAAGGAATAAAAAGATTGTGGCTGATAATTGTTCAGGCAGTAAGGAAAATCCTATTGTCTGGTTTTTTTTTGGGGGGGGACATTAGGGGGATGAATTTGTAATTCAGACCATCAAATGAGAGAGGTGCAAGTTCTGAAGTAATATCTGTAGGTATGGCTTTGTCCAGTTTTCCCTTGTTCTTTGTGTGGGTGCATGTGCTTAGAGGATTCTGGGATGGGAACATATTTAGATATTCAAATATAAAAATGTGCAAAAATCCAGCATTTATGAATATGAAATCTTTGTGAAAGACCTGAATTGCAGGGTATCTGTGCATATGCTTGAGTGGGAGGGAAAAGAGTTTGGAACAGATGACTCGAGAACTATTAAATCTGATGCACATGTAAAAAGTCACTTCTTTTTTCCTCATAAAATAAGACACCAGGATCTCAAGTTTGGGTGCTGTTTTATGCCTTATTTATCTTTTAAAACATTAGAAATGATGTATGCAGGGCAGTGCATAAATGTGTTGTTTTTGTAAAATGACCACACATTAATTCAGACAAATATAACACAAATGAGAGTGGAAAGAAATTGATGACATAGGGAAAAAGTCACCATCAAATTAACCTTTATCATCATAAAAGACAGTTGTAAGAGAAAGACTCTTGTACTTGAATATGGACTTCTTTACAGGCATTTGCTTTGCAGCTTAATATTAGGCTGAGAAAGAAAGGGGAGTAATACTACATTTCTTGGGGCTGATTAAAGATTAATCTGGGCGGATTATTTAAACAGGAGGGATTGTTAACTGAAGAGGAACATGAATAAAATAAAAGATTATGTCATTTTATAGACACTTGGTGGGTATGTTTCGGTTTAATGCTTGTAATGTTGTGTTAAAATTTACAAAACAGGTTGTAATTGCAGCAGCTTATTTAAACCAGCTATTTGTGGTTATGTCTTTTGAGGAAGCTTAAACTTCAGCTCTCCCAGCAAATTGACTTCGGGTCTCTTGTAAGAAAATCTAAATGTAGGCTGTTGAATAATCCCTTTGAGGGCCCTGTAACTATTTTTATGCCTGGATATGCGTCATCAGTGGGTATTTTCTCTGGTGACTAGCTTACATCAGGTCTCCTACCATACATTCTATCAGTGAGTGACTTATGATTGATGGGGGCCACGGCTGTTGTTTAGCTTTTATCTGTGACCTCAGCGAATGGACAACAGGAATTTCCAGGCTGTTAAATTCCCTGAATGCTTGAAGACACGGGATCGTGGTGCTGATAAATGCAGGTAGCCTGGAGATATTATTCACCCGAGGGTGTTGGGGGGAGGGGGAAGAGGAAAAAAAAAAAGAGGAGGGAGGGAGAAAGAGGAGGAGGAAGGGGGGAATTCCTTATGTGAACAGCCGTAATTCTGGCTGAGCTCGCTCCGCAACCCGCCGTGGGTGCGTTTGTGTGCATGGAAAGGTGCATTTCCTGAACCCCGGCGCAGTGGCCATAGCGTTGCTATCACCGTGGGGTAGCGCTGCAAACGTGGTGCACTAAGGAGCTCCTGGTGCTTTGCTGGGGAAGTCGTTTATTTAGGTTTGATTAGCTGATATTTTATGGCAGTTTTGGAGGAAGGTTCTTTCCCCCCCAGGGGTCCATGGTGCAGTTTTCAATAATATATATAAAAAGAAAGATTTAAAATAAAAAGCAAGCTTGCTGTTTTTTCCACTGGTGAGAATTCGCAATATATTTTCTGCCTTGTTTAATTTCGATAACACCGGGGAGGGTATAGCAAGAGGTTCACTAAGCTAGGGGAATTTTAAGGCTGAGGTGCACCTGTTACATCGACCAGTAAACTACATTTTGGGAATCAAGTGATTCATTTCCTGATTTTAAGTACTTTGCATTGTGAACATGAAGAGGAATGAACACATATTTCTTTGTCTTCTGCCTTTCCTTCCCAACTTTCTTTTACAGATCTTTAAATGAGGTTACAATGTTGTAGCCGGATTTCGGTCGCCAGTATTTTAGTAGGTAAGTTAGCTGTAGGATAAGGGAGGAGGTATTTATTTATCCATCTTCTGACCTCTTTGTTCCTCTCGGTGTCAATGACTGTGCCTCCTTTGGGAAAGTAAATGCTTACACTTCTTAAAGAGGGCAAGTTATAAACAAATGTTGGGGAAATAAGTTTCAAACTATTAACCTTTGGCCTGAGAGGTTAGACAGTTGTCTCTGCAAGCTGACTTTTTAGGGAATATTTGCTTGAAAATGCAATTAGATAATATCCGAGGACATAATTTGTATTCATGGAAATGCATCCTTTAAGTGTTTAAAGAACGTTTTGTCTTCTTCCGCTAATTCAAGAATAAATATTTGCAAGAAAAATGACCTTTATTAATTATACTTACTTGTTTTTATTTATCCCAACCTTTTTCTCCCTGAATATAGTGTTGCCCTCTCCATGAATGACTGCTTAGAGTACACGCCTTAAAACAGAACCTCAATAACTTTTTGCTAGTTAACCAATCTTTGAGATGCACTACAGCAACAGAAGCCTCTGAAACAAACTTGTGTTTCTCTTAAAAATGCTCACATTTTAAGGAAGCAATAGATGATTAATATGGCAATTTTATTTTCATCACACATGCATGGAATGAGCATAAAAACAATATTGCTATGGTTTTGGTATCTAGACTCCAATAGTCTAGGAGAAAGAAACGTTTTGTGGAATACTTGTCCAGTTTTAGCATTTCAGTTATACAGACCTTAAAAATACGGATTTTTGAATAGAGGAAAAAGACTAGTGCCATGGTAGAAAACTCACCCAAAAAAGTCATTTTAATTTTTCATTTCTTCTTTTGCAACTCTCTCTTGAATGAGCTGCATGACTCATGTTAAGCAGGTTATAATTTGAAATTTATAAAAGGTTAAGACTAAAAGCTTGATGAGTCGAGTCATTTATAGCTGACTGAATTCAACACTCATAATATATCTTTTGCAATAAGCCATTTAAGTATTGGTTAGGGGTACTGTTTATGTTTATTTTATTTTAATGTCCCAAGAGCCTTCAGTGCCTAACTTCACTTCCACAAGACTGACATAATGGTGGGAAAGCTAAATTTTGGGTTAGTTCTGACCTTGGCATTTTTTCTCTTCCCTAATAGGAATTGTTATCACTGTTTATAACAATTTTCTCCTTAAATTTTTTTTTTCTTGTGGAGGAGTAGTGATGTCTCTCAGCATCGCTAAAATTTCAGGAGTAAATTTTCTTCATTAAATACACACATATGCCATAAGTTAGTATGGCTTGTGTGGGAGGGAAATAGCTGCTTCTCTGTTGAATGCATTTTGGCTAGTCTATGCTATACCGAACAATGTGAGATTAGGCAATATACTCTCAGTTAATATTATGAAGGCATAAACTGATGACTCTGAAGAAGTAAATAATTGTAAGACTGTATACTGATGAAAAACAATTATTCTCTCTTTTTTAAAAACAGAGCTAGCATGGAATCTTTGACAGTATTTTAAAAAACCAGAGATGTGGAATAAATGTTCCTTTCCCCTTATATGTGGAGCTTTTGGTAAGGTTCTGGAGATCAAAACTTACAGGTGCACTGTTAGACATTGTAATGTACAGTTCTAGTTATGGTGAAACCTTGGTCTGAAGTGAAATTTTATTGTTCACAGCATATTCTCAACCATCAGAGGACTCCGCTGTATATTTGGTTTCTATGGATACACATTTTGCTGGTTCTCTAAGCTGTCATAATACAGTACAGAGGCTTTGAACTTTGGTCCAATTGCAGGTGGAATGAGGCTGTCCTCATAGTAGCTGATTCTTTGACCAGTGAGGTTTTTTTTTTTTGTTTGTTTTTTTGTTTTTTAGTAGTAGGGTGTAGGAGAGTGGGGCAGAAATGGAGCAAGCTCTCCAATATAGGGAGGTGGTGGAATATTTAACTCTTCTTTCTTACAAGGACCTTATTCTAGAATGGATTTCAGATTCTATCATCAGCATGGTGTCTAATAGTATCAATACAAATGAAAGGATTTAGAATATGGAAATCTTCAGAAAATAAATCACCCTCTCCCCACCCCCTGCCCTCAGAGTAAATATTCTGAATCCTAATATGTTCCATTTGAGAAGTAATTCCTCTACTTTATCCAGTGTCTGTCTGCATAGCTCAAGAGTCTTTCAAGATTTAGGGCCTTCCTAGCTCTTTCATATATTGTTTATCACTTATTCTACTTTTGAGAAAGTGGCTATTCCCTTGTCTTCATTTCACAAATGATGTCTAATGAATGGACATGGCATGTGCTCAGTAGTACACAAGATGAATATTTACAACTCTGAGCTTATACATATCACTTAGAAGATTTCTGACTCAGAGTCATAGCCCTCTTCCATTCTGTTAATATTACTGAGGTACTGATAATTAGGATTTCTTCATTCTGATACCATCTTATAGCTTGTCCCTGAAGGATGACTTTCTCATAATCTTTTTTGAGATAGAAGTTCACATTACCCTTTGGTCATTATTATGTAGAAAAACTCTTGTGGAACAAAACCTTCCAAAGCAAGAAGGGAAAGTTCATTCATTCATTCTCTCACATTACAAACTTTTATTAATAGCCTATTAGTCAACCAACTTGTTGACAAGCATTTATTAAGAACCTACCTTTTTTTTTTTTTTTGGATATGCTCTGTGCTAAACACCGGGAATATAAAGAAAGGAAGAAAACTGTCCCTGATCCTTCAGGGAGGTCACAGTCTAATAAGGGAGATAACATACGAACAACTGTGTACAGAAAAGATGTATACTAGATAACATGGAGATAATTATGATGTGTAAGGTACTTAATACTTATTATATTGGATATTGAGGGGACTACATGGTGAAGAACTCAGATTTTCTAGTAAATTTTTTAAACTTTTTTTTTTTTGTGTGTGTGTGGGGGCAATGAGGGTTAAATGAGTTGCCCTGGGTCACACAGCTAGTAACTGTCAAGTGTCTGAGGTCAGATTTGAACTCAGGTCCTCCTGAATCCAGGGCTGGTGCTTTATCCACTGCGCCACCTAGCTCCCCCTAGAGTTTATAGTTTAGTATTGGAGATAAGATAGGTAAACAGAAAACCATAGGCAGGCTATGAAGGTTCAAGTGTGACATACTAGAAATTGCCTGGACTGTATGACTTACAACTAGCATTCTTTTTCAGTCCTGCAATAGACTAATTGTGTGACCTTGGATAAATCACCATGTTTCTTTGGATCTTAGTTTACACATCCATAAAATAAGATTAGATGATTTCTGAAACCTCTTTCAGCTCCAAAACTTTGTGATTCTATGATTCAGTGCGTTTAGCAAACTTCTACTTTGTTTCCTCATCATGGCATAGAGGCAACTCTAGTTTCTCAAAGGCTTTGCCAGGGGATCACAGTCTATGACAGATTCTATTGAAAATGTAAAAATTTCAGATACAGGCGATAGAGTGTATCTCTGTTGCTAGTAAACCAGTAAACTCAAATTCAGAGAAAGTGATTACCAGATTAGCCACAGAGTGATGTTTTGTACCCTGGACAGTTCTTGAAGGTTACCTACTAAGATGGAGAGGGGTTGCCCTCACTATCAGCAGAAGCATTGCTCACATAGATGGAATGATAGCTCTTTAAAGCATTGGATTAAGTATAATTCAATGAGAAGTAAAAGGTCTTATGAGGATTTACAGGAGCTAGAGCTTACCTATATCTGGTGTGATCAGAAAAAACTTCATAGAATAGTTGTTGGAGACAAGCCTAAAAGTATATATAGGAATTGGATAGCCCAAACTGAGGGATAGGAAGGCAAGGATCTCAGGTAGCTCCATTATGAGAAGGAAAGGCAGGAAGGGTGAAATGATGATGCTGGTGGTGGTGATGATGATAATATGTGAGCATCTAACTTTGCTTGAGCAAAAATGTATTAAATGGAATAATGAGAGATAGACTGGGGATGAATAGCTGAGAACCTTAAATGCCAGGCTCTTTGAGACCTTATTCAGTAGGCAATGGGCAACCATTGAAAGCTTTTGTTTAGGGAGGGTGATGTAGCAATGAACATTTATACCGTGTTATAAGGTTTACAATGTGCTCTTCTTACAAGAATTCTGTGAGGCTCGTAGTACAAGTATTGTCAGCATGATTTGACAGAAGAAGAAACTGAGACCCCGAGAGGATGTCACAATTGGGATTTAACTAAGGTGTCCTAAGTCTCAGTCCATTTTCCTGTTCCCTACACCATGCTGCTTTTGCACTTCAGGAAGATTTCTGAATGGAAGGGAGAGAAAGTGGAATTAGAATGCTCAGTCAGGAAACAATTTCAATATTCATGCTAGGGGTTATGAGTGGAAGTTTTTTCAGTTAACATTTGTTAGGAATCTGCCATATTCAAGTCATGGTAAGCTTTTTTTTTTTTCAAATGACATACATATATAAGCATAGTTCCTGGTCTTTAGGAGTTACAATCTGGTTGGAGGAACATGTTTGCAGATAACTACAATATGAGGGGTAAAGGATATTCCAGGGAAGTACTATAGAGAAAGTGCAAAAGGAATTATGAGAAGGACAAAAGTCACTATTAACTAGGGAAATGAAGGGAGATTTCATGAAGTGGAATCTGAGTTTAGCTTCAAGTATGTATAGAATTAGGATAGACAGAGATGGGAGGAGACAGGGAAAAATGAGCAGAAGTGGAAGGAACAAAGTAACTAGGGTTGGCAAAGTATAATACATAGTAAGGGAATAGTGAGTACAGTTATCCCTTCCACATTGTGACTTTCCCCATAGTGTTTTTGATATATCAGTCGACATAAGAAATTAAAATGGGATTGGGGGGGGGAGTTTTGTGGAAGCTGCAGATGACACACAAATTCCAGCAGATGACACAGAAAAAGTTTAGAAACTCAAAAATGCATAAAATATGTATAGTATTGTATAATATCAACATATTTTATCTTCTAATACCATAGTAATTCAGACATTGTCTTTCATACGAAGGGATGGCCAAAATTTTTTATGCAGATTTTCCAGGTCATGGGGGTGCTATGCCCCTCAGTGCCCCTAACCCCTGCAATATGGAAGGGATAACTGTAGTGCAATTTGGTTGGAGCAAAGTAGAGAATAGTAGGGGGATAATGTGAGAAAAGTAGCCATGCCCAGGATGTCAAAGTCCTTAAATGCTTGGGTGAAGAATTCAGGTCTCAACAACAACAAAAAACTGAGTGTAGTGTGCAGAGGGTACTGAATGAGGGAGAGACTGGAAGCAGGAGTTGGGGGGAGGAGGTGACACTTAGGAGACTTCTGCACTAGTCCAGGAGGAGATGATAACATTATGATCTAGACTAGAGTTAATGGAGAAGAGAATGGTTGGATAGATGAGAAGGATATTGCCAATGCAGATTAGATAGGATTTGGCAATTGAAAGGATATGAAGGATGAATGAGGAGGAGTTGAAGATAACTCCAAATTCCAAACCCAGGATACCCAGGCTGCCAGGTGGCACAGTGGATGGATGTATTGGATCTGGAGGCAGGAAGACTTCAGTTGAAATCTGGTCTGAGGCATTTATTAAGTATATGTGACCCAGGGCAAATCACTTAACCTTGGTCTGCCTCAGTTTCCTCATTTGTAAAATGGAAATAAAAATAGTGCCTACCTTCCAGGTTCATTGTGAGGATCAAATGATATTTGCAAAGTGTTTTACAAACCTTAAAATGCTATGTAAAAGTGCTGTTGATGATGAAACAGATGAAGAGGAGTTGATTTGCAGAGCAAAGCCTTTTAAGATGTGATGAGGTATAGGCAATAAATAGCACAATATCTAGGTGAAGATGATTGGCAGACAGGAAGGGAAATGCTGGGCTTGGAGCTCTTTTATTCCTCTTTATTTCTTCCTTCTTGACTTATTGGAATACCTCTTCATCCATTATTTTGTCTCCCCCTTTTCCTCTTTCACTCTTCTATCTTCAACTTCCTAACCAATATTGTATGTTTTCCTATCCTGCAGAAACCTGCAGAGAGATGCAGTATATCCTTTGAGTCTAACTGATGGTTGAAAGTGATGACAATACATTTCTATAATGTTTTATTGTTTTCAAAGCATTTTCAGATGCATTATTTAATTTGTTCCTCATATGCCTGAGGTAGGTAGGAGAGATATTTTACAGATGAGGAAACTGAATTTCAGAGAGGTTGAGTGCCTTTTTTAAGGTTACAGATCTATGAAGTTGGGGCTAGATTTCAGATCATCTGACAGTCTGGGGCTCTTGCCTCTACAACACAATGGCTTTACTGACATACAGCATAATTTTAAGATCCTTCACTATCATGATTGCCTGCCTGCCTTCCTTTTAGGAAGGACAGTGACAAACTGAAATGAATGAACAAATGAAAAAAAATTAAATGTTTATTATAGACTAGGCAATATGTTAAGTGCTGGATATAAAAATATACCTAGGTCCATATTATTCAAAACATAGGCTACAGGCAAAAACTGACTTTGCTCATTAGAAATATAAGAACCACCTCTGGAAAACTTATTTCAAGGACTGTGACTAGTTATGTCTTAACTTTTCTTTGCATTTCCCCTATGTTGCAAAATGATATAAATAGTATCTTATGCAAGCACCTCTCTTAAAAGAAATTTGGAATAAAGAATTTCACTATTAAAAATTAAAACCAGAGATTTGGCATGTCGTGGTAAAAAAAAAGAACTTCTCTCAGAATCAAGAAGACCTGGCCCAAGTCCCATGTGGACACATATTGATCATTTGCCCTTGGGAAAGTCACTTAACTCCACGGTGCTTTAGGCAAGCTGTCCAAGGCTCTGTTTTTTTTTTTTTTTTGGTGGGGCAGTGAGGGTTAAGTGACTTGCCCAGGGTTACACAGCTAGTGTCAAGTATCTGAGGCTGGATTTGAACTCAGGTCCTCCTGAATCCTGGGCCAGTGCTCTATCCACTGTGCCACCTAGCTGCCCCCTGTCCAAGACTCTTAAGTTGCAGAGAAGGTATTAATGTACATTGGCAGATGAAGTTCTTATGCAAGAGTTCCCTAACCCAATGAAATCATAGTTCTAGCTATTCCGCCCCCCTCCAAATTAAAATGAGTGCCTAAATAACATAATCACAGAGTTGGAAAAGACTTAACACACCCAACAAGTGGGTAACCAGCTTTTCCATAAAATTCTCCAGTTAGGAGAAGCCATTGCTGCTTCCTGATGGAGCTCTTTCCACTTTGGGATAATGCAATTGAGCACAGAGCCTGGCACATAGTAGACACATAATAATGTATGACTTAAGCTTTTCCTTCTATTGAGTCTAGAATTACTTCTCTAAACTTGTACCCACTGATCCTAGTTCTCATCTCTGGGGCTAAGCCGACCAACAATGTAACACAGAGGGGAGATTTGGAGTCAGAGGGCCCCAGTTTAAATTTTGGCTCTTTGAGCCAAGTGACTATAGGCATGGCTTTGGGCAGGTCACTTGTGTGAGTTTGGGCATGACATGGCTGCATTTAATTTCCCTAACTTTTAAAGTGAGGCCATTGGATCAGGTGACTTCTAAGCTTCTTCTTGAAGTCCATATTCCTTTGAATGAATTCCACATGACAGCCTTGTAAATACTTGAAGATAGTTATCAAGTCCTGTCCTTAGTCTTTTCTTCTCCATGCTAAATGCCTCTGGTTCTTTCAATCAAATCTCATACAGCATAATTTTAAGATCCTTCACTATCATGATTGCCTGCCTGCCTGCCTGCCTTTCTTTTAGGAAGGACAGTGACAAACTGAAATGAATGAACAAATGAAAAAAAATTAAATGTTTATTATAGACTAGGCAATATGTTAAGTGCTGGATATAAAAATATAAAAGCAAAGACAGTCCCTACCCTCAAAGTGTTTGTGTTATAGTCTGGGGAGACAATACTTTTGGGGGAGTAGGTGCCAAGGAAGGATGCTTTAATCTTGATAATGAAAGTGATAGGAATGGTGGTGCCCTAAACTGAATATAATATTCCAGGTGTGGTCTGATTAGAGCAGAATACAGTGGGATTATCATTAGAGAATGGAAGATAAAATGGTTATGAATAGACAGGGGTTGTCCCAAGTTCAAGGTTTTTTAAGCAAAGCAATTCTGAATGATAATGGGGTTCAAGATGTGGTCGGGCTATGGGTGACTGATCTGTCATTGAAGATGAGGTTGAGGGACTATGATTTCATGTTGGTCATCTTTCCAGATATTGGATTCACTAAGGATGTGGTCAAGGAAGAGAGTAGAAACAAAAAAAGTGAATCATAGGTTGAAGTCATCAGGAGTAGATGGAGTAT
This sequence comes from Dromiciops gliroides, assembly GCF_019393635.1. Lineage (NCBI taxonomy): Eukaryota > Metazoa > Chordata > Mammalia > Microbiotheria > Microbiotheriidae > Dromiciops > Dromiciops gliroides. The sequence continues at coordinate 381,664,080 of NC_057864.1, read as the reverse complement.
TCAGACAGGGCAGTAAAAGGTGATGATCAGAATATGGGAATAAACAGATGGCTTGTATATTCAAAGACATCTTAGTAAAGGGATACTTTTATCTGTGTGGATAATTCTCCTTTTCCCTATTTTTGTCTCCAATCACATTGTGTCTTAGAGGTTTTCCCATTGTACACTTTGATTTCAGCACTGAATAGATCGCTGTTAAGTTTCTTGGCACTGTAGAAAGAAAACTGGATTTGGAATCAAAGGACCTGGATTCAAATCTGCTTTCTGTCACCTACTATCCAGGGATATGTATATATCCCTTTTTTCTCCCCTTCCCAGTCTACCCGGACAGACATCCATTATTGTAGAATAAGAAAAAAAAAGAGGAAAATAAGTAGTTCAGTAAAACTAACTAGTACAGTGTGACATAGTAGATAAAAGAGTTGGGCTTCTAGCAAGGAAGACTTGGGTTCAAATCCTGCTTCTTACACTTACTAGCTTTGCAATTTTAGGCAAGTTATTCAATCTCTTTTATTCACAGTCTCCTCATCTGTAAAATGAACGACTCCATTAGATAATTTCTATCTCTAAACCTATGATCCAGTGACACAAACTGTTTCTGATAACATATACAATATTCCACACTTATACTTCCCAACCTTTACCAAGAAGAAAGGGAATTGTATTTTCTTAATTCTTCTTTGGGAATCAAGCTTGGTCATTATATTTACACAATATCCAGTGTTTGTGTTTTTCTTTTGGTTGTTGTTCCTTCCATTTACACTAAGTTATTGTGTGTGTGTGTGTGTGTGTGTGTGTGTGTGTGTAGTTTTCATGGTTCTTCTTACTTCATTTTGTATGAACCTGTGTCTTTCCATGGTCTTTGGTATTCTTCATAGTCATCATTTTTTATGGTGCCATGCTAATCCATCACATCAATATGCTACAGTTTGTTTAGTTGTTACCCTATCGATTGACGTCAACTTTATTTCCATTCCTTCATTACTTCAAGAAATGCTGCTATAACTATTTGGGTTTATATGGGACTTTCCTTTTTGTCTTTGCTCTCCTTTGTGCATAGGCCTAATAGACTCTTTGGGTTAGAGGATATGAACATTTTAGCAACTCAAACTTCCCCAGTTGTCTTCTAGAATGATCGAACCACACAGCACAGTCATACCATATCAGAATGCCTGTTTTTTCATAGCTCCTCTGATATCAATTATTCCTGTCTCTTATAATCTTTGCCACTTTGATGGGTGCGATGTGGTTTGAATTGCATTTTTCTTAATGTTTTTGATTTATGGAAATCTGAAATGTCATTATAACAGCGTGTAATTCTTTTGAGAACTGTTATATTATCTTATTAATACTTAATGATTCACAGATTCATCATTTTTAGCATCTTCTGGTCAGTTGTGTACTCAACTATTAAATATTCTTAATTTGATACTCAATGCTATTGTAATCCTTTTTATATTGTAAGGTCCTCTAGGAATCAGTGGTTGTATACGTTTAATTTGTTTATGTACTAAACAAGGCTATAAGAATTTAAGATTGTAGATACTTTTTACAAAATGAACTTGATTTGAGGTTTTGCAGCTTTAGTATTGTGTCTTAACTCTAGGAACTAACACATAATAGATGCTAAATAAAGTCTTGTTGAATTGACTTGAAGCAAATGTGTAGAGTTTGGGAAGTATTTAGGAGAAAAAATGAGCACAGCATCAGACAGGGGCATCTGTGAGAATGGTCAAGGGGGACCAAAAAATTTTATTTTTGTTGATATCTTTTTAAAACTCTTCTTCATTTCCAAATATATCCTTACTCCCCCCTCCCCGACCTGATTGATCACCTCTTGTGACAAAGACTTAAAAACAAAGAAAAGAACCTTAGGAATTTGGATTATTTGGGCTGTTGCATATATGAGGCCAGGTCTATATAACACCAAAATGACTTTTCAGTTGGAAAAAATAAATCTGATTTGGGCATTGTTTAGACAAAAGACACTGACTGAAGTTTTGCTTTATAATTAGTTGTAGTATTTTTGTAGAAATAAGCATGAAGAGTGACTTTAAACTATTTTAACTTAGGTGGCCATTTTACAAATAATGTTAGCTCTCTTTTCTTCATCAGTATGGTATATCAAATATGAAGAAATTGATTTCAGGCAGGGTTAACATGTTCCTAGAATATGGCCAGGTTTTGTGACACATTCTTGTAAATCCAGCTACTAGGGAGGATGAGGCTGGTGAATCTCTTGACCTCAGGATGAGGTATGCCAATTGCTTTCTGCACTAAGTTTGACATTAATATGGTAAGCCTGTGGCAGAGGCTTGTCAGCTCAGTTTGCCTAAGGAGAGGAAAACTGTCCTAAGTTGAGAGAGAGAAATGATCCTAATATGGGACCTGGAGTTTTAGGGTCTCTTCTACAAGATCATCAAAATCAGGATATGTAACCATTTATCTGGGATTGGATTAGGTATATAGAGGCTTTCAGACCAGAATAGCCTTGATGACCTCTTGAGTCCATTTTTGTCTAATTATTTTGTCATTATGATGTGTGTTATGAAAGAGGAGAGAGAGACCAGAAAAATAAACAGTCGTCATTTGAAAGAGGATTGTAGGGAAGTCTCCTTATATTCAGGCAATCATTTTTCTATCACCACTCAGTATTTGTAATCTAGAACTGTCAGCTGAGACAGATTTCCTGGCTGACTATCAGTCAGATCGGGAAAAGCCTGTCTTGTGCCAGGACATCTGGGGAGGCACAGAAAACACTCTGTACTTCCCTGATGTCATCCATTAGTATCTGCTTGTCTCATATAGAATTTGGAGCCAGTTGAGCTATAGACTCAGCAACTGTGAGTGAGGTAGCCTTGGGCAATGATTTAGGACCAAACTCTTCATCCTCCATCTGCTGTCTTCTCCAATAAGGGATTCTCCCTGTGTATCATTGTAAAAATGCTTATTCTACTCTTCAGAGGTATTAAGAATAGAAAATTTTCTATTAATGTAGTTTGAATAATTAAAGCAATTTCAGGGTTGGTTTTTGGTTTGGTTTTGGTTTTGGTTTTTGGAGGGGAAGAGGCAAATTTTTCTGACTCATTTTATCATGGAGTGTTAGAATTTGAAAGAATCTATCCAATTCAATTCCTTTATTTTATAGATAATGGAAGTGGAGGCCTAGAGTGATAGAATGACCTGAATGTCACTAAGAATTTGTAAATTTGTAGTATGTCTTTTCTCAAAATATACAGACTTGTATAAGTGTGAAATAAACTACAAGTCAAAATCAGAAATATCTGTTAGTGATGAAATATATGAGAATGTGTTAATAGGCAGTTTCAAAGAACAATGTGTTTTGAACCCATCATTTTTGTCGTTGTATTGAAACCAAGTATTGTCTCTGGATTCTTAAAACAGTTATGGGTGGATAAATTTACTTCATCAGCATTTTAAATGACACCAAAAATATACTTGACAATTGTGTATGCTTTCAGGAATTTCCTCCTTTCCTGTAAAAACTGATAGTAGGAAGTGTACGCAAAAGGAATACAAAATCAGGTATGCTACAAGAATTCTGCATATCTTATAATAGGATCATAGATTTTGAACAGTCTAGTCTTCTTAAACTTTTTCTAATCGCGACCCTTTGCCTGACAAATTTTTATTCAGCCTTGGGTATATAGGTATATAATATATCCATCAATTCATCCATGTATGTGTGTGTGTGTGTGTGTGTATATGAAATATATATATATATATATATGAAACCTTTTACTGTTGCCAAATTTTTCGCAACCCCCACATTCAGTTATGTAACCCCATATGGGGTTGCAATCCACAGTTTAAGAAGAAGCTAGGTTCTAGTCCAATAGTATCAAACTTAAATAGAAGCATGGGACCTCAAACCATATGTGAGAATCCCTTACTTAGTGTTGCATATTGACTTAGAAAGCCACATTAGTATTATCTGTGTTATATTTCATTTTTATTTATTTTGTTAAATAATTGTTAAATTTTCTAATTATATTTTAATATTGTTTGGGCCATACTCAGGAGTCTTGTGGGTCACATATAGCCTGTGGGCCACATTTTTGATACCTTTGATCCAGGTCATATCCTTTGTTTTACAGAATTAGAAACTGAGGCTCAGAAAACTTAAAAACCTTACCCAAAGGCACACAGGTAGCAAGTGGCAAAGCCAAAATTTGAACATATGTACTTTGTCACAATATCCCACACACTTTTTGCTGAACCATGTGGCCTTAAAGTCTCTTTTTGAGGCACCAAATCCCAACACTTAATGGAAGATGTGGGTACCATGTCCTTTAAGTTGGAATATGAAGGGATCTTCTTGTTGAGGAATAGTTTTAGCAAGTTAACATAGTTTGAAGACTTATAAGTACATTTTACTTTTACTTTTCTTTGGGGGGGGCAGGGCAATTGGGGTTAAGTGACTTGCCCATGGTCACACAGCTAGTAAGTGTCAAGTGTCTGAGGCCAGATTTGAACTCAGGTCCTCCTGAATCCAGGGCCGGTGCTTTATCCACTGCGCCACCTAGCTGCCCCCTACTTTTACTTTTTAATGTTCTGTTGATGCTTTTTTTTTTTTAAACTACAGTTGTAGCCCGTTATTCTTCCCTCCCTGCACCCTCTCCCCATGATAGACCCATCCCTTCGAAGATAAAAACAACCTATTAAGCACAGTGGATATATTTTCAAGTACATTAAAAAATCTCCGTTGTTTTCTCTCCTTTGTTTTTTTTTTTTGTTGTTGTTTTGTTTTGTTTTGATATACTCTAAGAGGAGTGTTGGGATTATAATTTTCAATTTTCAATTAAAGAGACACTTTGCATGTGTTGGAAGCAACAGGGGAAAAACAGAAAGAATTGGAGGGTCTGCCAACCCCAGGTTTTTCTCATTGACTTTTGTTTTGAAAAAGGCAAGAAAACCCCACAACATGATAAAATAAGGTTCTATTGATAATGAAATACTGTAAGGAGTATAGAGATGAAGAGAGTAGAAAGTGAGGGTCATATGATTTTCCTGAAATAGAAATCCAAAGTGTAAATATTTCTTTGGATAAATTTTAAAATGTTTTGTTTGTTTGTTTTTGTTTTGTCAGGGCAATGAAGGTTAAATGACTTGCCCAGGGTCACACAGCTAGTTAAGTGTCAAGTGTCTGAGGCCGCATTTGAACTCAGGTACTCCTGAATCCAGGGCCAGTGCTTTATCCACCACGCCACCTACTGCCCCCCTAAAATGGGTTTTAAAAATTACATCCATAGCAATATTATTCTAAATATATTATGCAACTTTATAGGTTGTATCATATTTTAGTTTTTCTTTAAGTTTCAGCCAGACAAGAATTGAGTGATTGAGGAGGTTATTAAATTAGAAAAGAACTAGATTTACAATTATTAACTTTATTGAGGCAACTAAGTGGCTCAGGGAGTAGAACACTGGGACTTGGGTCAGGAAGAACTGAGTTCAGATGTAGCCCCAGACCCTTGCTAGCTGTATCATTGATCAAGTCACTTATGCCTCAGGTTCTTCAAGGTGAAATGGGGATAATAATAGTACTTATCTCCCAGGCTTATTAGGAGGATCAAATGAGATTATATTTGTAAAGTGTTTAGCATATAATAGACATATAATAAATGCTTGTTTCCTTTTTTTATTGTTTTTTTCCAGAATGCCCACTATCCTGCACAGGTGGTTAATAAATGGGCAATAAAACTTACCTATCTTTTATGCAGACTTATATCTTGAAAAATGATTCCAAGTAGTTCACAACTGTGGAAAGAACCTCCAGAGTTACACATAATTGCTGAGGGAGATGTTCACAAAGAGAAAAAGAAACCACCTATACCCTTTGATCCAGCAATACTACTATTTGGTCTATTTCAAAAGATGATTAGGGAAAAAGGAAAAGAACTTATATGTTCTGAAATGTTTATAGCAATTCTCTTTGTGGTGACAAATAACTGGATATTTCAGGGATGCCCATCAGTTGGGGACTGGCTGAGCAAGTTGTACTATGTGATTGAGATGGAATACTACTGTGCTATAAGAAATGATGAGTTCAGTGATTTTAGAAAAACATGAAAAGACTTGCACAAAATAATGAAGAGCAAAATAAGCAAGACTAAGAGAACATTGTATACAGTAACAGCAATATTGTTTCAAGAATGACTGAGTAGGGGCAACTAGGTGGCATAGTAGATAGAGCACCAGCCCTGGATTCAGGAGGACCTGAGTTCAAATCCGGCTTCAGACACTTGACACTAGCTGTGTGACCCTTGACCCTTGGCAAGTCACTTAACCCCAATTGCCTAACTAAAAAAAAAAGAATGACTGAGTAAATAACTTATTTTGTCTATTATAAATACCCAGATTAACTATAAAGAACCTATGAGGAAAGACACTATCAACATCCAGAGAACAAACTGATAAATAGAAGTATGTATAGAATAATTTTACATTTATCTGTCTGTCTATCTTTCTATCCATCCATCCATCCATCCATCCATCCATCCATCCATCCATCCATCCATCCATCCATCTATCCATCCACCCACCCACCCACCCATTCATCTATCTATCTGGTAACACATTTAGTTTTACTCGTCACAGTGTCTAATTGTAGCCATTGCTAGGACAGGTGCGGGGAGGGAAGAAAAAAGAGAATAAAGAAATTTACATGATTTTGTTGTATATTTGAAAAGAATAGCAAGTTGCACCTAGTAGATTTGCTATTTCATGTTCAATAATCTTTTGTCTTAGGCTGTGTTATGGAAATGCTTGTTTTATTCCATAAATTAAAAATAATATTTAAAAAAGAGAAAAAGAGCAGCACATCCCCTTAATTATGAATGTTCCCCAATGCTGGATCCTTGTTTGTCTTCTTTTCTTTTTTCAACCCTTTCTCACTGGGTAATCTCATCTATTCTTGTGGTTCCTATTATTATCTCTATGTAGATCATCCCCAAATCTATATATCTTGTGTCTGTCTTACTTCGCTCCTCCAGTCATGCATATCTTCATTGGGATGTCTCACAACTCAAACTCTTTTTTTTTAAATTAGAAGATATACTTAGCCATTTCATATCATATAATATTATTACCTTAGTCTGTTATGCCTCATTTTCTTGAAATATTTCATAGAGAAGATTTTTTTGGGTATCTTTGATCTTGAAAATATTCTCCCAGGTACCAACAAAGCACCTGACCTTAGAGTTATCTTTGATTTATCCTTCAATAGACCCATCTATTAAATAGCCAATCAATATTGTTTTTTTAAAAAAATCACATGACCTCTTTAGGCCTTAAATTTTTTTATCCTCAATATGAGGTGGTTGGACTAGATGACTTCGAAGGTTTCTTTGAGTTGTAAGAGTGTTTAGGTACTTTTTATTCTCATAGTGTTAGACTTGGAGTTAGGAAGACCTGAGTTCAAATCTTTCTTTACGTACTTACTAGCTATGTGACCCTGTGAAAATTTCTTGACCTCAGTTTCCTCATCTGTCAAATAGGATTAATAAAGCACCTATTTCACTAGGTTGTTGTGAAGTTTTAGATAAGATTTTATATGCTGTATTATGGATAAATGATATATCATGTATAATTTATTCTATCATACCAATATTCATTTAATATTTTATATTAAAATGTCACACAATAGAATACATCATATAATGCATAGATAAATAGAAAATATAATAAGCTATATATTATAAAACATACCATATAAATATTAGATAAAATGATACATAAATAATTTATTAATATTTATATCACACATAATTATATAACACACATATATACACCTATCATCTTATCTATCTATTTATCTATCTATCTTCCAAAACCTTAAAATGCTATATATAGTTAGCTATTAGTCTGTGTTCCTAATGTAAAATGTCCATGTATTACACATTACTCAGGAACTTTACGTTCCAGCCAAAGTGGCCTACTTGGGATTCTCTGTGCTTGACATCACATTTCCAAGGTTCATGCCTTTGCATTGGGTATCATTTCCCACCATACCTGGAATTCCCTCCATTCTTGCTTCCATTCTTTGGGATCCCCTCTCCCCCATTTCCTTTCAAGGCGCAGCTCATGTCACCTCCTACATGCCTTTCTTGATTACCCCAGTTGTCAATGTCCCTTAAAATTACTTGAATTTATTTGGTATGAGTTTTTAAAATTTATTTATCTGTGTACATGTTGTTTTCTCCCAGTAGAATGTAAATTCTTTGAGCAGAAGTTATCTTTTTGGTTTTGGTTTTTCTTTCTTCTGAGGTTAGCATAGCCTAGCACTTTACAGGCACTTAATGCTTGTTGAATTGAATTATAGCCTTCCTGTTCCCCCCGCCCCACCCCCTGTACCACTGTTTGAGTTCATTCCTTATCATCTCATACCTGGATTGCCAAATAGTCTTCTAACTAGTCTTCTTCCTTCTAGTCTCTCCCTCCTTCAACTCTTGTCAGATTCAATTGATTCCTTTCATTTTCCCTTGCCCCTCAAAACCTTTAATGGGTACTTATTTTATTTTTTACTTTAAAAAGTAAATGATTATAATGGAAATAGCATTGGACTGTGGGTTCAGAGATTCGACTTTGATTTGTGATTCTATCACTAACTAGCCTGATGATTTGGTAAGTGCTCATTACCATCAGGTGTCTTCTATAAAGTGAACTGATTAATTCTATGATTTAAAAATCTGTGATTCCAGATCAGTCAGCCTGGCACTTTAAGAATTCTACAGTCTGGGGCGGCTAGGTGGCACAGTGGATAAAGCACCAGCCCTGGATTCAGGAGTACCTGAGTTCGAATCCGGCCTCGGACACTTGACATTTACTAACTGTGTGACCCTGGGCAAGTCACTTAACCCCCATTGCCCTGCAAAAAAAAAAAAAAAAAAAAAAGAATTCTACAGTCTGACCTCAACCTACCTATCTTAAACGATCTCCCAGCATAAAGTCTCTAAATTAGCTATACTGTGCCCTCACAGTTATTGTTATTTAACTGAATTATGTATGTAGGTCCTGTCTCTCCAACATTTTCAACACTTGATGGTTGAGATCATATCATGCTCTTTTGCATCTCTCATGGTACTTACTATAGCATTAGCACATAGTAAGAACTAAGTAATTACTTGTTAAATTGAATTGAATTTTTTGATAAATGTACAAAGACTTAAAAAAACTTTGAATCTAGAATAATGATAGTGTTTGGCCTATTTATAAATTCAAATTGTTTGCAGGTGTTTGCTATTAGGATTAAAAAAATAACAAAGCAAACTCTTAGACCTTCATTAGACTTGAACTGGAATAAACAAGAATCTGAAAATTCAGGGTCTTGATTTTAGATTTGTAATGATGTGGTTGACAATCAAAAGTGTCTGGCCAAAAAGGAAGTTTTGCTATAAATAGATTTATACTCCATGTGCATATATACTACTCACACACATATGAATATACAATCAGAACTGAAAAGAAGATAAATGTATTGTTTCTCATCTTTAACTCAGATTCAAACTTGATTTGGAGTTTTAATTTTGGTTCTGTTTGGTCAGGTATTTGGAATTTCAAAAAGCTTTATGAAAACATCCCTCCTACACATCTTGAATATCCCCTTCCTGCTTATCTTCAGAACAGCTTGGTTCTTTTTATAGTAAATGGCTTAGTGGAGGGGAACCATTTGTAGTGGGGAAACTTAAGTACAGTGTGTCCCATTTGAAACAGAAGTCATGGTAAGGGCTTAAAGAATGATGGAGAAAGGTTTCTACTTTTTTCTTTTTCAGGGTGCTGGACAGAGTCCCCCAAAATAAAGTTTTTTTAAGAACCATATTTCTTCATGAGGGATGCCATTTTTTTTAATGGAGTAAGAATAATTTTCTTGGGCAACCTTTTAAAAAAGCTAGGGAATAGGAACATTTTTTCTAGTGCATTTTAAAACTGTGGAATCATTTCAATCCTTTTAGAGTCTGCTCCTTATGCTTACCTAGAATACTCAAATTATGCTTAAAAATTTATGGGGAAGTAGGTTATAAATGAACATCACAAGCCATGGAGAACATTTATAATAAGGAAATGTTAGATAGAAAGAAGCTTGCTAATTGTACAAGTTGGTATGAAGCATTATGCTATCCCAGTGGTATATTTTAAAATGACCCAAATACAGACACATTATTCTTGATTGCTAAATCATTTTATACCAGTGCTTAATGGTAAGTTTTTATGGGATCATTGTCACTCTTTGAATGATTTCAAGTAATACTACTGAACATAGGTTCAATCATTCATATGCCCATAAGAAAAAAAAAACGCTTTCTACTATTTAGGTAAAAATAAGGAGGTAGAAAGTACCTTGTATTTACATAGTGGTTTACAGTTTGCATAGCTCTTTCAGATATATTCTCACTTATTCTTCATAACAATCCTGGTGGTTAGGTAGGGCACGTATCATTATCACTTTTTGATAGATGAAAACAAAGGTCAGAGAGGCTGCCTTACCCACAGTACACTGAATCTCAAGTCATCTGATTCCCATTCCAATACTCATTCCAAAATAATCTATTATAGAAGAACAACCTTTTAAGGAGTATTTAAATATTATAGCACAGTTGTCACCCTCCATCTAGCAAGATAAATTGAGAGCATTTTCAGTGAGATATGATGTGTTACAAAAATTACTCCTACTTATTTTGACAGATTGACCGATATGTTCTTTTAAGTTTTACAGATGTATGTATTTGTTCATTGATGATGATGGTGGTGGTGGTGGTGGTGGTGAAGATTACAAGGTCATATCTGGGAAAAGATCAGAAAGCTCCTAGTCAGTAGAGTTGAAATATAAGGGCTGTATTAATTCTATCTGAGTGCTTTTGGTCCTGGACATATATTATTTATTTGAAGGGCTTCTGTAATTCTAGGATCTGATTATACTTTTTTCTGAAATGACTGAGCCATACATAGTATTTGACTCCAAGGAATACAAAGTCAATATTGTATGATTCGTGTTTAATGCTCTTATGTATTTGACTCATAGTTAAAACTAGTAAATTCTCTTTCTAGAATGACTGGGACACTGGGGTGTTCTTTTTACTTGAATGTTTTGTTTAACTGAAAGTCAATGTAGATGTGTATATGAATGCACATTAATATTCATCATATCATAAGTCATCATCACTCATCAAAATTCAAGCACTGATCCACTGAATGCCAGAATATATGCTCCCAGAAACCTTCTTTCCATTTTTCATTGAAGAGGCAATGTGATATAGTGAGAAAATCTCTGGAGTAGGAGCCAAGATAAATGCATGAATCTTTGACTCTTGTTGTATGACCTTGGGAGAGTCATATTACTTCTCTGAAATGAAGTTTCCTTATTTGTAAAATAAGGATAATAACTACCTCCTTGGTTGCCTGGAGGCTCAAACTGTTAAATATATAAAGCACTTTATAGACTTTGGAATGATCTATAATTATAAGCTATTATTTGGTTTTTGGTTTTGTGTGTGTGTGTGTGTGTGTGTGTGTGTGTGTGTGTGTGTGTGCTTGTGAGGCAATTGGGGTTAAATGACTTGCCCAGGGTCACACAGCTAGTAAGTGTCACGTGTCTGAGGTCAGATTTGAACTCGGGTACTCCTGACTCCAGGGTCAGTGCTCTATCCACTGCGCCACCTAGCTGCCCCTATAAGCTATTACTTGTACAAATCTGTATATTTTCCTCTTGCCTTGATCTTAGGTTGGACTAGGGGCCAAACTTTGGAGTGTGTAGTAGGGCAAAGGGTGAGAAGGTATTTGTAGACAGGAGTTACTATACGAGTAGAAGACATTATCATTGTGGAAACAAGCCACCCATGAAGTTCATTAGGGACTTATCAAATTGATTTGGGACTCCCTTGATCAACTCTCTCACCCCTTGCCCAGGGTACTGGGGGATGGAAAAGGACCGTGAGATTATGCTGTATGAGAATCAATTGAAAGAACCGGGGATCTTGAACATGGAGAAGAGAATGATTGGAGGTGGTGAGGGGTGTTGTATTTCAGGATGTAAAGAACTGTCATGTGGGATTTTTCCTAGAGGACAGAACTAAGAAGAATACTTGGAATCATTAATAAAAGGGTGGCAGGGTAGGTTAGACTCAGTTACCTGCTAAGATCTCTTCCAGAGTGAACTCTGTTGGTCTTTGTCCAAACAGAGGTAGACTTAGTCTCTATGTAAGAGGAAATTTCTTTTCAAATAGAGTCATCCAAAGGTGGAATGGGTTACTTTGGGTAAGTTAGTGGATTTCTCCATATTAGAGGTCTTTAAGAAAACACTAGCCAGTCACTTGTCAGTGATATCATAGAAAGAAGTCTTAGTAAGTTATGGGTTAAAGTATATAGCATTTGAGTTCCCTTCTAGCTTTGATATTCTGTTTTTCTAAGATTTATGATTGGGTTCTTTTTTTGTTTGTTTGTTTTGCAGGACAGTGAGGGTTAAGTGACTTGCCCAGGGTCACACAGCTAGTAAGTGTCAAGTGTCCGAGGCCGAATTTGAACTCAGGTCCTCCTGAATCCAGGGCCGGTGCTTTATCCACTACACCACCTAGCTGATTGGATTCTGAATAAGCAGAAGTTTAAGAAAGAGAAATGAGGGATTCCTTCTGAGAAGAGAATTCTTGACTTTGGTGTTTGGGAAAGCACTAACTATGCATCTTCCTGAGGGTAAAGGGGAGATTTACTCCTGCTTCCTGTATTCAATTTCCTTCAACAAATATTTATTAAGTATCTAGTATGTACCTAGAGTGGTGTAGTACATAGGAAGCTGGTCTTGAAGCCAGGAAAACTTGGGTTCAAGTCCTGTCTCTGACACATACTGGCTGTATTTCTCTGGGCAAGTCACCTAACGTCTCAGTGCCCTGGATAGCTCTCCACGCTATCACGGAAAGAGTATTTTATTATTCAGCACCAGGCTTGCTCTGTAGGATCCTTCCCACAAGTAGGCCAGCAGGTATGTTGTTGAGTGTCAGAATGATCATTTTTAGTGTCTTTCAGGTGTCATCATGATGATATTATCATTTAGGACATTTGGTTGGGGTCGTCAGTTTATATTGTGGGAATACTCAAAATATAAGAAAAGCAGGATTTAGGATGTTTTTGGTTCAAGAAATATGGAAACAGTAGGAGAGCTAAAAGAGATGTGAGAGTAGATTTTTTCTGTTTTGTTTTGCTTTGTTTTGTTTTCAGGGCAACGAGGGTTAAGTGACTTGCCCAGAGTCACACAGCTAGTACGTGTCAAGTGTCTGAGGTCAGATTTGAATTTAGGTCCTCCTGAATCTAGGGCTAGTGCTTTATCTACTGCGCCACCTAGCTGCCCCTGAGAGTAGATAATTTAATAATAATAACAGTAATAATAGCTAACATTTATATGGTGCTTTAAGGTTTGCAAAGTGCTTTATGAATATTGTCTCATTTTATCTTCACAACAGCTGTGGAAGGTGGGTACTATTGTTATCCCCATTTTGCAGAGGCAGAGATTAAATGACTTGTTCAGGGTCATACAGCTAAGTAAATGTCTGAGGCCAGATTTGAACTTAAGTTTTCCTGACTTCAGGTTCAGGGATATTTACTTAATAGGAAGTAAACCAAATCACATTTATTTCATTCCTATTACAAACCGTACTCCAAACTGTGGAAAATAAACTTCAATTGATGTCTATCCTTTTCTATGAGAAACAAAACAAAACAAAAACTCAGTTTAACTTTCTCATGCCATTGGTAGAATGGTTCGGATTTTAAATTTACATTTTTGGGCAGGTAAGCATATGACATTATTGCGTTGAAGAAAATTTTCTCTGGTTTGAAGATGTCTGTGACTTCTTATTTTCTATTCAGGGATATAACTGGGAGACCTTTTATTTCCTCTTTGGGTCAGCCAGGTGTTTCACCAAAAGGGAATGGAACTTACAAATATTTACTGGAGTAGAAAAAGGTAGCACGTGGTGGTGGTATTTTTAAAATCCCAATTGGAGAAGTTTTATGAGCTCTCTGGCCTTTTCAGAAGTTTTGTTGCAGCCATGTGCCTGCACTTAGGTAGTGTTCTGGGGTTAATTATAATTGTTTGGGAAAAATTTCTGTTTCATAGAAGTAGTTCCAAAGACTTGTTGTTCTAGGCATCGGACATCCTCATATTATTCTGGACCTACAAGTACTTGGTCTGAAGCAGATTAATTACTAAACCCTGGTGAATAATTAACCATTTGACTTGTTCCCAAGTTATATACTCACTGGCTTAGAAATGATTTCCCAAACTACTAAAGATAAGCAAAGGTTATTCCTGGTTTCACAATGTCCCCATTGTTATTGACTTGTGTCTATGTGTGAGACATCAGCTGATACCTACGCAAGTCTAGTCCAGCTTCTCATTCAAACCACTTCCTGGGGTTTTCTCGGGTAATGGCAGTGATTCAGAAGATACCACAGTGCTTTTAGAGAACTGCTTACTGCGTTTTACTCGGAGATTGAGTCTGCCTGTCTGGGAACTGTCAAATCCAAAAGGAAGATTTTTGTTGCTATTCAGTTAAATATCCTTTCCTTGAATTCAGCTGAATGTTAGGTTGTAACCAACTGTATATACTTTCAATGCTATTTCACAGGATAATATATTTCTAGGAGTAGGCTTACAACCTAAGTTCATTCTAACAATACATTTATTGAGAACCTGCCATATGCAAAGCCTATGCTCTGGGGGTACAATTAAGGGTTAGGAATGATTCTGTTCTCAAGGAGTTTATAATTCTGATTGTGGAAGATAACACAGGTCCACAGTGCAATTTAACTAACAATGCGAGGCAGTATTTGATTGTGCTAGAGTAGTACTGATGTTAAGTTCCCTGACATTCTAGAGGAGAGAAGACGGCTATGTTGATGTAATTACACACCTGTGAAATGTGATAAAGTATATTTATGTATTCATGTTGATATTATATCTATGAATGGCATATTTAATGAGTATAATAAATTGCATTTTAGGAATTTATTTTATTTCTATGAAATAAACATGGTTATTGTTAATAAACTTTGATCCCATTCTTTTATCTCTCTTAAAAATGAAATACTGATTTCAAAGTGGCCTCTGTATTCACAGACATACGTTTTTATCCCATCCCTTAAAAACCTTGTGAGTGACCATGATTGTGGAACTGAAGAGAGAGGAGGAGGAGGAGGAGGCAAGGAATGAGCTATATGAATCAGAGAGAGGATGTTTATAAAATGTACCCTGAACTTTTCAGGCTAGACTGATAAGATGTCCTACTAAAGTGCTATCATTAATTCATTAGTTAATGAATTTGTTTCTTCATTCATTTGTTTAATTGTCTATTCACTTATTTTTTTTAATCTTAGTGTTGTTAATCTTAGTGCTGTTTCATGAAATGATTAGAGAATATTTATATGGCCCATTTCTCCATTTTGCAAGGTCAGGAGGGGTAAGAAAGAGAAAAGAGAGAAGAGAACTAGAGAGAAAGAGTGAAGGATAGAGATGGAAAAGAAGGAGAGTTAAAGGAACTTCTCTGTCCCTGTGCCAGATGGGTATAAATACAAGTATAGCCATCATTTCATTAGTGGCTGCTGTGCAGAGCACTCTGATCAATGCCAGAAATATACAGTTTGGATAAGACATGTTAAGTACTTTCAAGGATGTGACAAGTAAAACTAAATGTGTGTGGTCACCTTACCTGTTAATATTCTCACAAGGATCATATGGGGGGATAAGACATGAAAATAGATAACCATAATACACAATAGTACATGATAAGTATATTAAAGAGTAAATAAAATTATGTGAGCGTTCTGAGGCAGAGGGTCATTATGAACCTTGAAATAAGAGAAGGCTTCCTGGAGGAATTGCTGTTTGAGTTGTGCTTTAAAAGATTGTTGTTTGTCCTTCATTTTCAAAGAGGACCATGATATTGAGGTGATGTCATGACTTGCAGGAATTGGATTTAAGTGAAGGAGGGCTGTGCAAAGTCACCAACCTCACTCTCTCCTCCAGAGCCTTCTGGATCTAGTGGCAAGATATGTATCAGGATGACTGGAGATGGCCCTGGATGTTTAAGGCAATTGGGGTTAAGTGACTTGCCCAGGGTCACAGCTAATAAGTGTAGCAATTCAAAAGGAAAAGAGAATGTGGGAGGATATTTCAAGTGTAGGGAACAACCTGAGTAAAGTAAGGAGGAAAGAGAACTCATTGTGTGCTGGGAATAGAAAGTTGCAGGTTAACATCAGCCTGTGGAAGCCACTTATTAATGCTTGGTTGATGCTCTTCAGCTATATATATGAGATAGAGATGAATCAACTAGGGAGAGAATAGAGTAGAGAAAATCTGAAAGGAGGTTATTGGAATAGTCCAAGTAGGTAGTCATGGAGGCTTATATGAGATAATGGCAATGACAACAGGGAGGAGGGAGCGGGTTTGAAAGATGGAATTAATTGAACCTGGCAATTGATTGGATGTGAAAGGTGAGGGAGAGAGACTCTAAGACAAAAACAATAGTATAAACAAAGAAGGTCAAGTAAATTGTTGTTTTTTGTATTCTTTACTGTACCATACACAGAAATAGTGGGGTCAAATGAAACATATTTAGTGGAGGAAGATATGATGTCAGTTTTGGACATGTTCAAATTGACATTCTTTGGAACACATAGGCAAAGATATCTTAAAGGCATTTGGAGATATAGGTTCTGAGCTTAGAGGAGAAATCAGGCCTGATCACATAGATTTGGAGTCATTTGCTTAAAAGTGGTCATTGGAGCTATGGGGATAAATACAATTATCAAGAGGAAGACTATACATAAAGATCTTTTGGGAACCCCAATCTCAAATTGTTGGGAAGAGGGTAAAGAACAAGAGAAGGAGGCAGAGAACCAACCAGTAGTTTGACAGGTAGGAGTATTTAGTAGAAGGAGGTAGATAGGAAGAGGACTTTTAACTGCTACAGCAATATCTAAATTAGACTTAGTTTAGGAATTAGGGGTTGTTCCTTCAAATGTGTGTTTTGGTAACTGTAAAGTGCACTCAGCTTTGTGAACCAAGACTTAACCAATGGAGAGGAAGGAATTTGTCTGCTGAATAGTAAAAGGAAGTATTCGCTCTGTTATTGTAGTACATGGCCTTTTGCCATCTTTGATAACGTATTGAAGTCCTGCACACCCAAAGTCTGCTGTCCTCTTGACCTTTCATCAATCATCCACTGTACAGCGAGGCTAGATGAAACAGTAGCTCAATAGAGAAGTATAGTTTAGGAAATCATTCAACTCATCTGAAGACAGAAATCACTGATGGAGAAGCATTTGTGATCTGGTAGTCTATTCAGCTTTAAAAATCTTGAACATCTTCTCTTCTGTTTCTAACCAAAGCCAGACTAAAGGAGGAATATACAATAGGATGGGAACATTGTGTTATTCATCAGCATTAACTGTGAGATTGTGATTTCTTTTTAAAACTGTGAGAATATGCCATCATGCCTGAATTATTCTATGAATGAAATTCAAGCATTTCTCATAAGAACCTATTTATTCTTTGTAAAAAAACCACCACACACACACACATCCCCGAAGTATAATGAAAATATATGAAATTTGTCCATTGGGGTTTTTTTGGTTGTTAAAAATACAATGCTCTCTATGTGTATATATATGCATACATTTGCATCTATGTATAAGTACACATATATAAACCCTCCAAACCATGCATCCTATTTTTATTGACTTGCTTAGGAAAACTTTGCTGAAAGCTCTGTCCATTCTATTCATAATCCTGCTGCTTAATCCACATATGCGTGCCTTTCTTCAACAAGTAATGTCTCAACTGCAGCTGTTTCTGACCAGAACAGCAGAGCAGACAGAGATATTTTCAGGTTTTGCTTAAGATAAGAGACCATCTCTGCTATCAGTCTGTGAGGATAGTAACTGACTTATGGACAGCAATTTAAGATTGATATTCATTTTATCTTTGACCAGACATATGATAGATAGATGTAATAGTGATAAATATCGGAGGGATGAAAAACTGTGTGTGTATATATTATATATACACATTCACATATATACACACACACACACATACATACATACACACTACTCAACCAATAACTGATAATATGGCATGAAATGTCCTAATTCAACCCCAGGCTTTCTGATGCCAGATTCATTCTTTTTTCTCAACACACAGAAGGGCAACTAGGTGATGCAATGGAGAGAACACCCCACTTGGAAATCAGGAAGACTTATCCTTGTGAGTTCAAATCTGGTTTCAGAGATTTATTAGCTATGTTTGTATACGTAGCACAGTGCCTGACACATAGTAGGTGGTTTTTTGTGTGTGTATGTGTGTGTGTGTTTTGTTTTGTTTTTTGGTGAGGCAATTGGGGTTAAGTGACTTGCCCAGGGTCACATAGCTAGTAAGTGTCAAGTGTCTGAGGCTGGATTTGAATTCAGCTCTTCCTGACTCCAGGGCTGGTGCTCTATCCAATGTGCCACCTAGCTGCCCCAGTAGGTGTTTAATAAATGCTTTTTGATTGCTTTATCAGCTGATATTTGCAGTTCTATAATGTAGTCACCACCACCACCACCACAACCATCTTCATTGGCAATCATTTACTGCTTAATGGGATTGTCCTGGGTGCTATACAGATAATCCCACAGACATGGTCCCTCTGTTCTAGGAGCTTGAGGTTTTAAGATAGACATTCAGACATGGACATAATATGTACTGACATACAAACTCCAGAATGAGATATTTCCATCAGATGTAGATCAGTTGAAATGAGTTTTAGAAGTGAAGGATAGGGGCAGCTAGGTGGCACAGTGGATAGAGACTGGTCCTGGAGTCAGGAGGACCTGAGTTCAAATCCGACCTCAGACACTTAACACTTACTAGCTGTGTGACCCTGGGCAAGTCACTTAACCCCAATTGCCTCGCCTCCCCCCCCAAAAAATAAAGAAGAAGTGAAGGGTAGTGATAAGTACCTGGAGAATACTCTAGAGTAGCCAAGGGCATTCCATATGTGGCTTGAGCTGGGAGAAGGGAAGAGGAAGGGAAGAGAAAAGGAAGGGAACAAACATTTATTAAGCACCCACTATGCACCAAACACTGTGCAAAATACTTTATAAAATAGTTCATTTTCCTCTGGTTAACCAAGAAAGTTTTACATAGGAGGCTGGATTTCAGGAATCATTTAAATCAGGGCTTCTTAAACTTTTTCTACTTGTGACCCCTTTTTATTTTGCCTGAGAAATTTTTACATGACCCTGGGTATATAGGTATATAAAATAGGTATACATAACCTTTTTTTTTTGTAGGGCAGTGAGGGTTAAGTGACTTGCCCAGGGTCACACAGCTAGTAAGTGTCAAGTGTCTGAGGCCGCATTTGAACTCGGGTCCTCCTGAATCCAGGGCAGGTGCTTTATCCACTGGGCCACCTAGCTGCTCCTATAACCTTTTACTGTTGCCAAATTTTTCATGACTCCTACATTCAGTTATGTGACCCCCAGTTTAATAAGCTAGTGTTTAAAGAACAGGAAAAAGATTGATGGCCAGGCCTTGAGGAGAGGGTGGTATTTTGGGGAAGATCTAGACCTATGTCCAAGATGAGTCGTCATTCTCCAACCCACCCCCCAACTAATATACTAATATATGGAGTTTGGTTTGTTAGAATCCTTTACAGTTATCAACCGTCAAAGTCAAGGAGAGTTCCACATAACCAAGTCTTGAGTTTTAAGGTATTGTTGCCACCAGTGTATTGAGTCATGTAAAAGTCCTTCGAATCTTGCTGTATCTCACAGAAATCATTTATCTCTGTCACCATACTGCTCCTCATCTCAGTATATGTACTTTTCAGTGTACTCTCCTGTTATCTTCCTGTTTATAAATCTTTTAAGTGAGTGCATTAAAAAAGTAATTAAATTGTCATTACAATTTATAGTATGCCTGAAGTCAATCACCTAATTAAACTGCAAGAGAAGGGAGGTAGTAGGTTCATAAGCATTTATTAAGTACTACTGTATTAATTATGCAGAGATTTTTGAACCAAGTAAAAGGGAATAGAAAAAAAGAAATGGAAACACCATTCTACAAAGGCTTCCATAGCTTCTGCTTTCCTTTTAATAATTTGAGTCCCCCACTTGTTAGTACTATAACCCTAATGCTTTTTGGGGGGGGTTAATTTTTAATGAAATTATGACTTTTTATGACTTTCCCTAGTAGCATTTTCCTGTAACATGCTTGGCAGTATTAATGCACACCATCCCACATCCTAATTGAATAAGCAATTATAAGTATAATAGAAAACAAAATCTGAATTCAGATGAGTTATATATAGCATTTCAAAATCCATCTTGGATTACAAAAAGGCAGCATAGTGGATACCTGGAATCATTCTGAGGATTTTTGGTTTTGTCTGAGTGAAAACTGTAATGACTATCAAGAGGCTAATTTACTCATTATAGAAAAAACTCTCATGGCCAGATAGAATGGACTATAGTAGAACCTGTATTGTTAGGTGACTATATTGGAAAAAAGTATGTATCTTTTACCTTACTATGCTCCATAATTACTGGCGGCTTTGATGACCCTTATTAAATGAGGATTGATGGCTCAGGCTGTGTTTTTCAGTTCTTTTGGGATTGCTTGTGAGCTATAACAGAGTTGCCCATGTGTGTTCTCACAGTTAAAGGAACATGGATTGAGAGTTAGAAAGGACCATTAAGTCCCAAACCTTCATTTTACAGATGAAGAAACTGAGGCCTGAAGAGGTTAAATAATTTACTTGTCCAAAATCACACAATGGTCTTCTGGCTCTACGTCCAGTGTCCTAACCACTACATGATGGAGGTGTGGCCCTCAGACATCATAGATTTAAAGCTGGAAGAGACCTCAAAGGTTCCCTTGTCCAACTCACTCATCTTATACATAATAAAAATGAGGCCTAGAGAGATTATGAGATCATAGATTTAGAGTTAGAAGGAAACAGAGTTCATCTATTCCAAAGCTTTTTTTTGGGGGGGGGGTGCAATGAGGCTTAAGTGACTTACTTACTCAGGGTCACACAGCTAGTAAGTGTCAAGTGTCTGAGGCTGGATTTGAACTCAGGTCCTCCTGAATCCAGGGCCAGTGCTTTATCCACTGTGCCACCTAGCTGACCCCTAATCCAAAGCTTCTTAAACTGTGGGTCATGACACCATATGGGGCTGCATAACTGAATGTGGGGGTTGTAAAAAATTTGGCAGTAAATATTTGATTTGTATACCTATTTTATATACCTATATACCCAGGATTGTGTAAAAATTTCCTAGGCAAAAGAAAAAGTTTAAGAAGCCCTGATCTAGTCCAACACTTCCGCAAGGTCACACATGTTAATTGATAGAACCAATATTTGAACCTAGATCCAGTGCTCTCTCTACTGTACCATTCTGAAATCATTAGATATTATCTATGTGAGTGACAAAGCAGATTGTTCTGACACATTGTACTATGGACTTCCTTTTATTTTCCTTTTACTTTCTAATTTATTTCTATTGAGCAGGTTGAAAGAAAGGAAGTAATATAAAGTGAGATGATTGTGATATAAAGGATTTTATGTGAGCAAAAAACTGAAAACATTAAACAAATATCTGTGTTAGTAATATATGCCCGGCAATATAGGTATTCAGCAAATGTTTACAGATTAAATGTCTATTTTGTTTTGTTTTTGTTTTTGTTTTGGTGAGGCAATTGGGGTCACACAGATAGTAAGTGTCAAGTGTCTGAGGCCACATTTGAACTCAGGTCCTCCTGACTCCAGGGCCAGTGCTCTATCCACTGTGCCACCTAGCTGCCCCTACAGATTAAATTAAATGTAATATATACGTATTATAATTTTCTTTACCTGAACAGGTATATACTTTTTGATGTATTCAAATTAGTAATTTACATTTCCGTTTTGCTTTATGGGCTACAAAGATCTTTCTCCATATATATTCAGTATTCACAAGAATTCTATGAAATAGGTAGAATGAGGCATATTATCTTTATTTCATAATGTCTTGTACTCTGTGGGAAGGAAATAAAGTTCAGTCAAATTGAGAAAATGGAGTGTCAAAAAAGAAGAATGACTTGCTTAATTAAGGTCATATGGCTAAGAAGCTATGGAACTAGACCTTCCACTCAATTCTGTTGATTCCAAGTCCAATGTAGAGTTTGTAGTATTATAAATATTCCTAAATAGATTTCTAATAAATTTCATGACATAGATTCCCATTAAGATAGTAAGAATGAAAATTAAACAAAAACTTTGCTTGTAAATGTTGTCTGGGAACCATGGGATGTATCTATGTCTTGATTAAGTATGTGATTAGAGTATAGGGCAGTGGGAAAGTTTTGATTTGATATTTTATTTAGTTGGCATTTTATAATTTAATACTGATTATCCTTGATCAATTTTCAACAAGAATTTATTAAGCACTCAATATTCCAGTCACCATGGTAGGCAATGGAGAGATAGACATAAATGATACAGTCTCTGTCCCCAAAGAACTTACATTATATAGGGGGAGCTAACATATATACATAGTATATTGAAGTAAATATATATGAAACATCTACCAAATATATAGGGACAGTGCCTGTAGCTGTGATTTCATTGGCACTAGGACCTCCCAGATGACAATACTCCTTCTACTAGTACTAGTTGGCACTTTCTCTGAAACTCCCATTTTCCTGACTGGCTCTCTATCGACTAGACCATATTGCCTCTCAAATAAGTGCAAACTATTTGGGAAAGGAAACATTAAAAGCTAGATGGATGAGGAGATGCATGTAAGCTGAGTTTTATAGAGAATTAGGGGTTCTAAGAGGTAGAAATGATACAGTGCAAAGGTACAGAGATAAGAGATGGAATGGTATTTGTGGAGGAAGAAGGCAAATTTACCACCCAAGAGTTTGTGAAGGGGAGTAAGGTATTTTAAGGCTGGAAAAATAGTTGGAAGCTGGGTATGTATAGCTTTTAGTGTCAAAAAGAAGAGTTTGTGTTTGATAATAAAGCCATCCAAGTTTATTTAGCAGGGGAGTGATAGGGTAAGACCTGTGTTTTAGGAATATCATTTTGATTGCTGTGTGGAAAATGAATTAGAGAAAGGAGACATTTGAGGCAGGGAGAGCAATAATAGTCCAGGGGAGAGGTGATGAAGGCTGGACCTAGAGTCGTGGCCATATGAGTACACAGAAAGGGTTAAATTTGTAAGATCTCATGGAGGTAAACTGGATATGATGACAGTTTATTGGAAGAAATCAAATGAGAAGTAGAGGAGCATCTCAGGGTTGCATAAGTATATGACTAGAAGAGTAGTACAGGGGGTAAGAGCATTGGACTTGGATTCAAGAAGACCTGAATTCAGGTAGTCAGGTCTTGCTTTAGACACCTACTTGATGTGTAACACTGAGGAAGTTAATTTTTCAATCTCAGTTTTCTCATCTGCAAAATGGAGATAATAATATCTCCAACTTCCCAAGGTCCTTAGGAAGATCAAATGGAATGACATATGTAAAGAGCTTTGAAAACCTTAAGCACTATATAAATTCTAGCTGTTTTTGTTCCTGTTCTTATTAGTATTGTAGGATCCTTGGCAGAAATATGGAAGTCTGAAATAGAGGTAGAATTTGGACAAAAGTCAATGAATTTTGTTTTGGACATGTTGAATTTGAGATGATTATAGAAGATGCAATTCACAATGCTCAATAGGTTGTAGTAGTCTTAGTATACTAAAACCTTTGGGATACCCTGAATATTTTTACATATATATATATATATATTTATTTATATAAAATCTCTCTCTATATAAATATTATATATGTGTATATGGGAATCACTTACAAAGAAATGATAATTGGATGCATGGGAGTTGATGAGATTGCCAAGAGAGAGAATATAGAGAGGAGTCTGAGCATTCATGTACATTTATTGTGTTTTTTTTTTCATTCATGTACATTTAAAAGGAGACTGAGAGGAAGCAGTCAGACAGGTAGAAGGAAAGCCAAGAAGCAAGTGTGTTGTTAGAAAAGATATCCAGGAGGGTGATAATAGAGTGAAATGCTGCATAAAAGTGAAAAGCAATGAGAACTGAGAATGGCATTTTAAAAAGTAGGTGGGGGATGGAGTACTATATCATTATTTTCATTCCTTTCTTTTCCACCTGGTTTCTGGGATCTCCCTTTAAAACTTCAGAGGTATTCATGACTGATTCCTTCTCACAGCACCTCACTCATAGACATTTTATGTTTTTATGTCATAATGACTTTAGGATTAGTCTTTCAGGAAGGTTACCATCCTGCATGATGACTATTTTTTTCATCCTAAAATATTTTATTTTCTAGTTCCATGTAAAGATAGTTTTCAACGTTTGTTTTTACAAGATTTCTAGTTCCAAATTTTTCTCCCTCCCTCCTCTCCAAGACAGAAAGCAATCTGATATAGGCTATATATGTACAATCACATTAAACATATTTCTGCATTAGTCATGTTGTGAAAGAAGAATCAGAACAAAAGGGGAAAAAAAACCTCAAAAAAAGAAAAAAAAAACAAAAAAAGTAGAAACCGTATGGTTCAATCTCCATCCAGATTCCACAGTTCTTTTTTTCTGAATGTGGAGAGCATTTTCCGTCATGAGTCCTTTGGAATTGTCTTGGATCATTGTATCTGCATGATGACTATTAAAGGCCATTAATAATTTGAATAGACTAATTTTTAATATACAAATAAAATAAAGGGGATATTCTCAAATGAAAAACAGCTGGGATTTTAATTTCAAAATAAATCCTTAGCTAGTCATTTAAAGCCCCCAACAACCTGGTTCTTACCTACCTTTCCTTTTAAAACTTCCTATTACTTCCTAAGCCATCTCCATTCCAGTCAAACTGGCCTGCCATCTGTTCCCCATAGATGGCATTGTATCCCTTTGTCTTTGCAAAAATTCCATCCCCCCATGTTTGGAATTCACTCTATACCCACCTCATTGAATCTCTAGTTAACTTCATTATGCAGATCAAGTGCCATTTCCTACTTGCTCCCTTTATAGGAGTTAACTAACTCCCAATCGAAATTACTTTGTACATTTATTTACCTGTACACACATCCTATTCCTCGGATAGAAAGAAAGTTTCTCATGGTTAGGAACTATTTATTTTTATCTTGTATCCCCAGAATGTTGTACACAATAGATGCTTAATAAATGATTGTTTAATTGAATTGGGTTGTACTTGATAAGCAAATTTGCTCATTAATGCTGTTAACAAAGTCAAGGAAAAGAAAACCTTAAAACTGTATTCATGTCTATAAGAAAACAAATCCGACTTTAATTTAAAGTTTGCTTAGAAATGTATTTCTGCCTATGAGAACTTCCATATTATGTTCTGTGGCTTAGTTATAGAGTTGTGAAAGGAGAATTTATAGAAAAAATGTAACCACAGCGTTCACCAGAATTTTTATATGCTGGGTTAATTTCTGTAGTTATTCTAGAAGCAGTCCTATAATTCAGTTAATGTTTATTAATCAACTGAGAGTCAGTATGTTGTTATGGATAGAAGGCTGCTTGTCTTGGAGTCAGGAAGACCTGGATTCAGATCTCACCTCTGACACATAATACTAGCCATGTGACCTTGGACAAGTCATTTAACCTCTGAGTACTACAAGTCTCTAAGATTATAAAGTACAGATGTGTTATTGCATCTGCATAGCAAGCTCATACATCAAGAGCTTGGAACCATTTGGGCAAGAAAAAAAGTAGTAAAAATAATTTGATATCAGGTACTACCTAACAATAGTGACTGAAGTAACCTGTAATAACATTAATTATGAACACAGTCCACCCCACTACCAAATGCTGGTGTCTTCCCTTTAATACTAACTTCCATCTATTCTGTGTATTTCTTATATGTGCATAATTGTAATCAGGAGACCTGATTAAATCTAAGTTCCTTGAGGACAGGGATAATGTTTTTGCCTTTCTTTGCTTTCCCAGTGCTTAACACAATGCCTGACATAGAGTAAGCACTTTAAAAATGCATGTTGACTGACATCTGACTTGTTAGCATTGTTTGCTCTATTCTAGATTTCTAAAATCAGAATAACTGGTGGAATTTGAACATGAAAGTCCAGGAACAGATGGAATAGTGTCTTATAGAGGCTGTCTGGTAGACATGCAGCCAATTTTCCTCACTTTATTAAATCTTAACTTCCCTGAGTTTTTTTAAAAGGTATAATATTTCAGAGGCTATTTCATGATTTTTTTTTAAACAGCATTAGACAAATCAATAGCTTTCAAGTTATTTCTGCCTTTCTAAACCTTACCAGAATACCCAGCTTCCCCTCCAGGTGGGTTCTTAATCCACAAATTCAGTAGTATAGGGAGGCCAGCAAATCTGGTTTATTGCTTAATGTTTCTTCTTAGGGGCTTTCTCTGAAATGGAATTCTTTTGAATTCAGAAGGTAGACAAGACTATCTTCTATGAATCTTATGCATTTACATCTCAAAAGTGTATAATTGAATGGATATACAGGCTACTTGGAACCCAAGAGAGCATTTACTTAACCTCTAGTGGTGGTTATAAACATTTGCACAACTGCAAATCCTCCCACCACTCCCTCCCCTCTGTGCCCGGATAAATGGTTATATTGATGAAATAGAAAAATAAAATCCCACTTCTTCAGAATACTTAGTTTGAGGTATTAGCTTTTTATCTATATTACTTTATGACTGGCATTATAAGAGAAGGCAAATCTTGTTTCTTGTTGACTTTCTGGTACGGTGCCTGACCATCAACTGTCTTAACTTGGCTAATTCATTGAAGGATGTGTATAGGTAGTGGTTATTTAAGTTTGTCAGGCATCATTTCTTTTCCCCAATAATCAGTCCATCATATGCTTTGAATGCAATCTTAAGAATAAGACTGGGCCTGGTATTTCATTTCCTTTTCCATAGCTGGGGGTTGTGTGTTTTATGTATTTATTTTCTAGTCAGAGCCCTTCATTGAGTACATTGCATTTCTTAGTCTTGTGAAACATTACTTAAGGCGTTAAAAGACTATAGAGAAGAGGGACGGCTAGGTGGCGCAGTGAATAAAGCACCGGCCCTGGAGTCAGGAGTACCTGAGTTCAAATCCGGCCTCAGACACTTGACACTTACTAGCTGTGTGACCCTGGGGAAGTCACTTAACCCCCATTGCCCCACAAAAAACAAAAAAACAAACAAAAAAAGACTATAGAGAAGGGACTAGTGAAGCGCCTTTGTTTGCTACCCCCTGAATATCAGAAAGGAATGCCAACATCAGAGTTGATTTAGGACCATCTGTAGGTGTCAAAATAACACCATTAAAAACCTCCAAATAATCACGGAGCAGGAATGACCAGCACACAGAGAAATATTTCAAGATGTGCCAACACCACCTTAACATCATGCCTCAGTGATGATGTCTTAGCACTTGTGTATTTGGTTATAGTAAGACAGTGTTACATAGTGAAAAAGCACCCTGGATCTGGAGTGAGGAAGGACTATGGATTTAATTCCTGCCTCAGACATTTATTAATTATGGGACTATGGGTAAATCATATAAGTTTTCAGGGCCCCAGTTCCCTTCTCTGTAAAATGGCAACAATGCCAATAGTACCAGTCTCACAGGGTTGTGGCAAGGCTCACATGAGATAATGAATGTAAACAATTTTTCAAGCTTCAAAATACTATATGTCAATGATATTATTGTGGGTTTACAGCTACATTTTTTTTGGTACTCAATGACGCTCTATAGAAGTGACTCTTAGTTTCAGGGCTGTCCTGGCTCCTCAATTAGGTTTTCTTCTCTGTGAAGAGAGGGCTTGCATTCTTTAAAAATGTTCTGCTTCTGTTTCTTTTGTATCATCCCACTCCGCACTCCCACTGCCCAACCAGGTGATGAACCACACAGTGTTAAAAATGAAATGATGGAAGAGTTGTTCCAGTATGTAGCAAGACATGATTTGTTTTTTCAGCTCCATTCAATATTTATTCGTTTTGACAAGATTGCTGGTAATAGACAGTGGCCCGTAGAAGGGATAACAGTAGGGGTGTTAGTGAGTTTTTTATGATACATACATGATTTTTTTTCCTGAATCACAAACCTAGTGTTGGTTTCTACAATAAATTTTAATTCTTTTGATTAACCAGAGGTGGTCAGGTAAAGTTGTCACCCCTTGGCTCTTCCTGACCTTAATGAGAGTCATGTGAAACAAATATATTCACCACTTTGAAACAAGTGTGACCGTGGCTCAGAGTTTCTCTTTTCCTTTGTAAAGTCCAGAAAAAATGAAGCAGAAGGTCCAAGGGTTAGTCTTTGGCTGAATTTCCAGCTTTCCTTTAAGAAGGACTTCTAGGGAAAATGTTGATTCCTTTTCACTGTTGTGAACCTTAGCCAAAATGAAGATTTTGATCCTTGGTAAATTCTTTCTTCCCAGAGGCTTCCAAACAACATTAGGCAAGGGCCTTACTTAGCAATAAACATATTTTTTTTCAGCTTATTTGTTAAAACCTTTTCCCCCTGCTCTTTAGGCATTTTGGTATTGCTTCATTCTCCTTGTTCACATGCCTTTTTCAGGTTATGTGGAAATCCCTGACTTTTCTTGGAGTGACCAAAAATTTGCAGTGGTAGTAAAAATTGGAGACAGAAATCCGTTTGCTCTCCAAAACTCCCCCTTCAAGCAAAGGAAAGAAAGATATTTTTTTCTGAGGAAAAAAGAACTATTTCAGCAAGAGTGGAATATACTTATAAGGTGGAATTTTTTCTTTTTTTTTTCTTTCCTTACCTTTTAAAAAGACATTTTAATGCTTAAAAGATTTACTGGGTTAACCAAACTTGGAGAGTTCTGGACATGTTCTAAAGACTGAAATTGAGGTTTTTTGGTGTTTTTTTCTAGTTTCTGTTCCTGCCTCCAGGTTCTATTGGGAGTTAAGGGCCTTAGTGCCAGGAATGTCTGGCATGGCAGAAGGGGAGTTTGTTGCCCACTCTTTGGCTGGGAATCTGTTGTGAAGTGACAAAATGCCCCCTCATTGGTCGGTGCCCTCATTTCTCCACCTTATCTCTTTTGTTTCTTTGCTAAGGAGCTGGCTGGGTAAAGTGAGGGCTAGTGCACTGAAGAGAATTTGCAGCCACGAGGCCCTGAGAGACAGGAGGAGGGAGTGAGCTGTTGGGCAGCTGCTGCTCAGAGCAAGCTCTGGGGTGTGGAGGAAGTACCTTCCCCAGAGTGGCTCCTGGACTATTGCCAGGACCTGCCTCCTTCCCCCGCTGCTGGCAGCTGTGGGTTCTTCTCTCCTTTTCTCAGACAGTGGCAGCAGCATAACGCTCTCCTCGGCTCCCCTCCTACACACGTGTCTTAGGGAAGTGGAGGCAGGAGCTTGGAAACATACAAATCAAATCTAAAATTAAATTCTTTGTTTTAATATAAAAAATGTCCATGATTAGGTGTTTACAACACCTAATCTTTAACAATTAAAAAAAAAGAAAGGTGTGGGTGGGGTAAAAAATAGCAATACCCACACTGTAAGTTTTTGAGAAAAACAGGAAACTAGTCTTTTTAAACCAGTGATGCCCAGAACTGGTTATTGCATAGAAAATTGTTTTTCTAATGCATTTGTGGTCAGTGCAGCTGTGACAGAAGTAGATTTCTGCCTATTATGATGGATGTCTCTGGATTTCTTTAGCTGACAAACCTGTGGACAGGAGAGCATAATTTGCAGTATTAATTTGGTCGTTAGGGCTGGCTAGTGCTAAGAAAACAGCCGGCACAG
The DNA here is from genome assembly GCF_019393635.1 of Dromiciops gliroides. Taxonomy (NCBI): domain Eukaryota; kingdom Metazoa; phylum Chordata; class Mammalia; order Microbiotheria; family Microbiotheriidae; genus Dromiciops; species Dromiciops gliroides. The sequence continues at coordinate 381,634,254 of NC_057864.1, read as the reverse complement.
GAACTGTATGTTTGTCAGAAGTATGTGAAATAGGAGCCTTTTGGAAACATTTGGTTGTTTCCTGGAGTTATGAATGAACCAAATCTATTAGCTATGTAAGAGCTGATTGCCTGACAACTTAAAACCTATCAAATTGAAGATCCTGGCCAAGTGAGTCTTCCTATAAGTTTGCTTGGCATTTTTTTGCAGAACTTTTTCCTGATCTCATTTACACAGATTCTACCGAATAAGCTTCCTAAAGTGGTTTCCAGTTGACTATAGCCAAATAATTTTATAAATGCATTTGAGCTTACAGTGATCCAGCCTTTTCCCAAATCTCCCCCACCAGCAGCAGTTCAGGCCAATGTAGGGGAAATAATGGTGACAGGAACTATTTGGATGATAATTGATTAGATGCTTTTGATTTTATAAAGCACCTTTGCTTGGTGATGTCAAAAATCAAATACCAGTAATTCGTGTCTCCTTTTATTTCTCTACTAATCCCCCAACTCTTGCCAACCTTCCACAAAATAGAAGCAAGGTGTTGATGATAGTTGCTGAGTTCCCCCTTCACTTCCTGTAGTCTGTACAGTGTAGTGAGAGGCTTCCGTTGGGGGAGTCCTTCAGGCTAGAGCTCTCCCCTCACTCTGTCTTCTGTACCTCACATCCTTGGGTGACTGGAGGGCGGGGGGGGGGCGGTGTGTGTGTAACTTAACTAGAAAAAAAAGTGGCAGCTGAGAAAGGTCATTTGATTTTTGGAAGTCTAATAATATAACACAAATTGGGTTGTTTATTTCATTTTATGGTCTGTAAGCCAAACATTTGGTTTCTGCATCCAAAGTTTAACGCTTGTCTGTTTGTATCAGACTTTACAGTTATCTCTTTAATAAGTAAATTACTCATGCCATGCTATTGTTAAGTTTGTTTTCAGTGTCAGATACTGGCAGCATGTATAGGTTTAGCAATCTCTCCTCTCCAGCTGACTGCCTAAGCAGCTCCAAAAAAGGCAATACTTGTTCCTATTGATTTTTGTAACACATGGGTCATGTTATAACTATTTGCTATAAACTGGTAAAGTCAACCACTTGTGGCTATCATCTCAGTTTCTCCATAAAAGAGGACTGAAGTATTGTATTATACTTTTTTTTGCCTTAGGTCAGTCTGTTGGCAAGAATAAAAGTCTGAGCTCCTTTTTCCCCCCATGGTGGAGCAAAGAGGATATAATACTGGGTCAACTGGATAGGATTCAGTGTAATCAAGTCCTAATTTGTTTTAACCTCTTGGTTTCTGTGTCTTTCTTTGCCAAATGGGACGGGAGAACTTGCCACACCCCCTCACCAGGATGTGGTAAAGATTAATGAGATAATGTTTGTCAGGTACTATGAAATATAGATGACAGGTGTTTTCATAAGCACCAGTTCTTAGTGAAAAACATATTCTACCAGAAGATCTCAAAGCACATTTCAAACAACTATTAAAATGCTTGTTTTTCAGGTGGTGCAACCTAGTCAAGGAAGGTTTTGCAATGTTATCAGACACTGGGTTCTTATAATTTTGATTGGCTATTGTCTTCCTTCATCTGCCCCTAAAATTGCATTTTTGTTTTAGTTGTGTTTGTTTTATTACTTGAGCTTTAAGTCTCTGGAAGAATATATTTCTCTGTTTTATAGTTTTGATAGCTCTCTCAGGGGATTTTTAATACAACCACCATTAAGTATCTGCCATGAATTCAAGTGAACCATGGTCACTAAACAACTCTGTGAGAAGGCTAAGAAAAAGATGCTGCTTCTTCTTATTAATTCTATGATGGCCAACATCCTTGCTGGTAAATGATCTGTTCTTATGGATTTATTTTCCCAGAGACAGTCGAAGACTTTATTAGTCACTTCTATGTAGTATGTTTGTTGTATGTGAAACTCTACAGAACTTGATCCATCTTTTTGTTTATGAGCTTTTTTTTAAATGATAAGATATTTACGACATTCTGTACTACTCTACTGTCCTTCATAATTGGAAGATGATGCTCTTGACTGTGATGTTATTAGTACATTAGACTGTGGAACAAGTGACCAGTGTGCTAATCTCTTCATGCTGTTCATGCATAATATTGTCAACTAGTTGGTATTTTTGTCATAAGAGCTTGTTGGTTCTTATTGTTATAAGACACTATGTCTGTTTCTTGCAAGATTTGATTTTGGTAACCCTTTTTATGTTAAAAGGTTATTTCTAAATTTATGCTTATCACCATCAGCACCATTATCATCATTATAGCTAATAATGCTTTCTCTGTAGTACCTTGTGGTCTGCAAAGGACCTGTCATATTTAATCTCACTTCATCCTAACAACAACGTTATGAGGTAGCTGCTACTGTTATCTTCATTTTATAGGGAATCTAGGGGCTGAGAAAAGTTTATTTGCCCAGGATTGCATAGTTATTAAAACAAATATGAGACAATGTTTGAACTCAGATCTTCTTGACTCCAAGTCTGCTACTTGCAGAGCAAAAAGTTCTTGGTAACGTAACCTCTTCAACTAAACATTTTTGGCAGCCTGGAGCCTTTGTTTATCCATATACACAAGCATTTTCCCCATCCCTGATTGCAATAGGACAAACTGGTTAGTCTACTGCTGCTAATCCCCAGATACCTGTAACTGTCCCACATGATTTGGAACATTAATGAAATGCTTCTTTTGTATTCCTTGCTTTTGGTTGTCCTATTTAAAAAAAGGTCTCTCAGAAAGAACTTTAATATTCTGTTTTCATTCATTCCTCACATATGTGTAGCTTGGTGGGGATACATTGTAATGGACATCGTTTCATTGCTGTTAGACAGTATGTAATTAGAGCCATATTGTCAATGACACCATTTTGTCATTTATCAGTAGAGTATGGAGATGTTTTCAAAGCTAGCTGTAGTGTCTTTTGTAGGGCTAGGTTTTAAATCTATAGAATGTGATTTATACTACAGCATTTCTAGAGAACTAGAGAGTGGAACCATATTGATGATTTATCAAGTCTGCTGTCTCCCAAAGGACAGAATGGTTTTTATTGAGTTGATGACAGTTTCCAAATGCTGTATTCCTGATGGAAATCTTTTACTGTGTGCAGAGAGATTCCTTGGTTTAAGATGATCTACTATTCAAACTCCTTCAGATTTATCTTAGGCATATGTGGATAATAGCATCACTTGCATATCTTCTTACATCTATACTTCAGGGGCACAATCATTTGCATATTTCAGTTCCTTGAACATTACCTTTTCCTGTAATAAATGTGTTCATTCTGAGGCACTGTTCTTGGTTCTCTTCTCCTCTGGTAATATCACACACTCTCTAGATTTCCATTATCCACTTCCTAGACTTCCATTATCTCCTCTGCTCATATGATAGCCAAATCTACATCTCCAAATGCTTTTCCTTCCCTAGAACTCTGGCCCTAAATTTACTACTGCCTTCCAGATTGGACTACTTATCACCTCCTTTTCTTCTTTCCTCTCCATGATTTTAATCACATCATCACTCATGGACTCTCTTGCTCTGGTGCTTCTGTTGAAATTCTTCCTTTCCCTCAAAATCTTGCTCAATTATTATCACATGCAGGATCCTTCCCTGACTCCTCCAGCTGAAGTCCATCTCTTTTTCTCAGATCCCAAAAAGCACTCTGTTTCCCATCTTTGAATTCATCACATTCAAATTTTCATCTGTTTGCACACGTTTTTTCTGCCCTGCTAGGTTGTAACTTCTTTAAAGGTGGGGATTTGACCCTATTTCACCTATGTATCCTTAGCATGTAGCACTATTATCTTGTATATTTATCTTTAGTGTCTATCATAGTGCCTTACAAATAGCATGTGGTTAATGCCATTTGTCCTTTGTCCTTGAAGAGGACCAATGACGTGAGGAAGGTGATGTCTTTAATTACAAATGAATTGGATTCAGGTGAGGCAGAGCTGTGTAAAGTCATCAGCCTCACTCTAGATTTATCAGAGTCCACTGGCAAGATGTAGGTCAAGAAGACTGGTGATGGCCCATGATGCAATGGGAGAACTTGACCTTTTTTTTTTTTGGTGAGGCAATTGGGGTTAAGTGACTTGCCCAGGGTCACACAGCCAATAAGTGTTAAGTGTCTGAGGCCGAATTTGAACTCAGGTACTCCTGACTCCAGGGCCCATGCTCTATCCACTGAGCCATCTAGCTGCACCCCGCCCCCCACCTTGACCTTTTTAAGCTAAGATCTTTCCCAGGTCTCAGTTTGTCTGAGGCAAAGCCCATTACATCTTTTGCCTTAATTCCTAACTAGCCTTTAGTTATATGCTTAATACATATTTGTTGAAAATGTGCTCTGAAGCTGTTCATTTGAAGGTTTCTGCAAATGTGGGGAAGGATGTTCTGATGCCAGTTGCTAGCTCTCTTGTTATATTCCCAATAGCTTGAACATTATAGAACTATTGTACAAGCTTCCTTTCCTCTGTGGATATCTGAGAATGATTAGAAAGGTAATTGTTCTATGAATTTCTATATGCAGATGCCTGTACTCCTGAAGGGTACTCAAGAACATAGGCAAATTATCATATTGTGGTCACAATGCTAATATGCCTAAAGAAGATTTAGTTCCTGTATTTGCCTGAATCCGGGAAACTCTACACTTCACTAAATATTTTTCTTAGCAATACAAAACTTAACAGCTTATGCCTGAATTTGAGACAGCATGACATAGTGGGAAGAGACTGTCTTTATTGGGAGAGGACCAGAGTTTGAATCTCAGAACTGTTATTTACTACATGTGTGGTCTTGGACAAGTCATTCTACTAGTCATTTACTTTGTTGAGCCTCAGTTTCTTCTTCTGTGAAATGAGGCTGTTGGTCTTGATGGTTTTCTAGCTCTAAATCAATGCATCCTGTGTATTAAAGATACTATATCCAGAAATTCAGCACATGCAGAGCAGGTGTGGTCTTTACAATCTGCAGCTGTCATTGAAGTTCTCGTGTTAGCCTGAATAGTCCTGGGAAGCCCTTTTGGTGGGGAGAGTTTCAAACCAACTCAGAATCCCTATCAGGACTGCATTTTCCCACCAAAAATGTCTCAGATTATGAGTTCGGCAAGCCAATAATGGAATTCTTGTGATTTCCTTTACTTCACTAGGATTCCCTGGTTTGGAACTACTAGGTGGTACAGTGGATAATCAATCGATCATTCAACATTTATTAATCATCTGCTATGTGCCAGGCACTGTGTTAAATGTTGGATGGGAGCTGGGCCTTGAAGACGGGAAAATGTGAGTTCAGATCCCTCTTCAGACACTAGCTCTGTGACCCTGGCAAGTCATTTAATCTCTGTTTGCCTCCATTTCTTCAACTGTAAAATAGGGATAATAATAGTTCCAACATCTCAGGGTTTTTGGGAGGATCAAATGTGATAATATTTGTAAAGTGCTTAGCACAGTTTGTGGAACATAGTAGACACTATGTAAATTCTTATTCCTTTCTCTTCACCCCAACCTGTTGACTCCATTTTGATATACCTTAATATCAAATCATTCAAAAAAGGATCATAGATTGAGAGATGGAAAGGACCTCTGAGACTGTCTAGTCTAGCCCCCTCATAAATTTTTAACATATTGAGTCCTAGAATGAATTTTAAAAAATTCATGAGTGAATAACGATTGTTGAAGGGTTAGAAGAGTCAGTGAGAAAAGGAACGTTTACAATGTATGGAAGATTAGTGAGGGGAGACAGCTGCCTCCAAATATGTAGAAACTTGTTCTTCAGAGAACTGGGGCTATATTTATTTGTCCATAAGGATAGAATGACAGCCTTTCAACTATAGCAAGGGAATTTTTTTGCTAATTGAAAGATAAAATCTTCAATGATTACTAGCCATTTTTCTTAGGTGAAAGAACATAGTTACCATAGTTGAGAATATTTAAGGCTAGAGAAGGCAAGACATTTAGGAAAAGAATAGAAAACAAATCATGTAAGGAAATTACCAAGATAACCCAGCAGAGGGCTTTCCAATCCTGGTATTTTTATATAACATTTGTTTTCCTTTTCCATAATATTATCAACTTGTATGGCATGTAACCAACAGATTAAGAGAATATTTTTGGCTAAGGAATGAACCCAAGCAAGATCAAGCATGAACACAGTATGGCAGAGACCAATGATTTTAAAACTTGCATAGCATGCCAATGTTCTAAGACATCCCTTGGCATGTCTTTGTTGAAAGAAAGTGGTGTTCTTATGAATATGCTTAGTGTGTATTTGCCCTATCAATTCCAGGTATAGTTCATCCAGGGTCGGAGTTTCAGGTCATGGAAAGAAGCAGAGAAGCATTCTATAACCACCAAAAAAATGTGAATACCACAAATCTAGACAAAAGATTTTTTTTGCCATGAACATGTTATAGTATGTAATCATTCTTTGCATGAAAGATGTGAAATGTCAACATAAGTTTCTAAATTATGAATCAATAAGTTTTAAAGAACATTCAGGGCATTATGACTTCTGTGAAATGATATCTTCTATTTCTTGGGAATTTGGAGATTTTATTCAAGAGGAAATAAACATATCTGTTGTAGAAAGAAAAATGTGCCCTTTGCAGAAAGTGATTTATGAAATAGGATTCTGGGAAACAGATATAATAATCTCATTTATCTCTATAAACTATTAGACCCATTAACATTAATTTATAATCTTCTTAACTTGGGGATATCTCTAAAATTTAGATACTGTAAAAACGACCTGTAAAGTCCTTGGTTTTCATTTTACTTTAAAATAATAAACACTCAAATGCCTAAATCAATCAGGACTGTGTTTTGGGTAAAGGAATGTAAGTTTTTCTTTTTTGAGACTGGTCCTCATTATCACATCTAAGCTGGGAGTGCAGCAGCCATTCATGGCCAGTCCCACGGTTGATTGACAGGAAAGTTTTGACACACTCTGTTTGTGACTCCTCCTTAGGCAGTGTGGTGGCACCCTTTACTCTTAGAGGTTCACCATATTGCTGCTAGACTTCGCGTGTCCCCCATACTATGAGCCAGGTTTCCTGAGTTCAGGTGATCCACCTAGCCTGTAACATAATAATCTTGAGCTGTGTGAAAATGGTTTATATTTTGTTATCCCTTTAAGATTTATACTGTAGGTGTTCAAACAATAAGGCTTAGCCTTTCTATTTATTGAATAAGGATGCAAGGATGTATACAGTATATTGGACTTTCTTCATTTGGGAGTGTTAGGTTTGGTTGTGTTGCCATTGCTATGACTAGAGCTAGAAACTGAGTATGCCATAAGAATATGGTATTTGCATTTCTTTTGACCTGAAAAATCTTTCTTTAATTCCCACAGTGGGGAGCATATCATTTCATTTGAAGTTTTTTTTTTTTTTCTGATTTGTTGATTCAGTTTTTTCCCCAATCTTTAGAGTCTGGAATATTTGTTGTGATGATAGCATCAAATCCATCCATGTTATTTGCAGGTCCTCAGTTTACTTTTTGGTATTTCACTGTTTGAATCTTCAGCCTTCATCCTTCCTTTTCATGGAAACCCAGTGTAGTCTCTGATTTGGTCTAGGCTGTAGGAAGTTTCTGACAATATCATGTAAAGAAATTAGATAATGCTTGGAGTATATGTGTATAGGAACTATGACCCTGAACTTTACCAGACAAATGTTAGGTAAACCAAGCTTTTGGCTATGAGCCACACATGTGGTGAATGTGGTGCCAAGCCCCATTACCAATCTTTATTTATTTGAGAAGTCTGCTAGGATTGCTTCCTACTTCCTTCTTTTTGGTGAAAATCTTTTTGAGTATTGCACCTGCATTATTTAATAATGAAAACAGTGGAGAAAATATTAATTTAACTTTGGAGTATTGAGAAGATGCCTTTCTTTTCTTGGAGTTTCCTATAATCTTACTTCATAGGTTATTTTCTGAGTTCCACAAACCACTTTTTTATTCTGAGGTTTTTAAAAAAATCATATGAATGAACTTTGGTTTTTGCTAAAATTTATACAACATGAAATACCCTACACTTTAGTATCACTTTAGTATCTGTGCCTTTTGTCATAGCTCCTTGCTTAATGCTCACAATTCAAATGGGAATTTGTCATTTAAGTACTTTTCAGGGTGAGGAGCACTGTTGGGCCTGACTTTAGATTTGGACAGGGTGACAGGTGCTAATGGGGTGACAGGTCAGTGAATTATCTGGGGGGTAAGACTTCATAAATTATATTTCCTAAGGCACTAACTAGTAACTTCTAGATGGCCAAATTGTAGAATCATAGAGTATTAAATTCAGAAGAGGTCATTTTACAGATGAAGAAACAAAGGACTAATAATGGTAGCTTATATTTATATAGCACTTTTAGGATTACAAAACATTTCCCTTGCAATAAATATGTGAGATAGGTAGGATAAATATTTTTATTCCAATTTTATAGACGATGAAATTGAGACTCAAATCGATCAATTTTATTTACTGATGGAGAGTGAGTTAGTGACAGTTAGGACTGGTATTTAGGCTTTCTGAATCTTAGCTCATTTTCAGGGGAGCGGCCAATCTGTACCATTTGGTGCTAGAGGGGACCTTACAGGTGAGGAAACTGATTCAGTAATTTGACTTGGGTTACATGGGTAGTAAATATCAAGTGATAGTATTTGGACCCAGGTTCTTACTCCAAATACATTGCTTTATTCTCTGCCCCATTGTTGCCTTTGTCTTTACCTCACATTTGTTTTTGTCTTTTAGATTTTTGGCCACCATTTTGGTGTAATTCCTTACAATTTATTTTATAGTAGAGAGATATACTTTGGATAAAAGGGTCCCAAGTTAATAAATTAATATTAGTGGTTGGCACTGGTTAATTGTTGAGTACTTCAGATTTTAATTGAGTATAGTCAAGGCTTAATTACATCACCATAATGGAAAAAATCGAATCCAGTCAAACAAATACAGTTTAAGTCAACAACTATTCATAATTTCTTAACAGGGAAATTTTCTTAGGACAGAAATAGGGCATTCTAATCCAAATAAAAATCTGAATTTATTATTTGGACAGGCTTTATCAAAGTTGGAATTACTAAATGAGAAGTAGGTG